>NC_143012.1:289318832-289657760 GCF_055824585.1 Amblyomma mixtum | reverse complement strand
TCTGAAGACGGGAACTAATGCGACTACCCGGTGGTGCCGCAGCTTCTTGTGTATGGAATGAAACAGTCACATTTCTGGCTGCAGTCACTTTGCCCATCAACGCACTCTTCTAGCTGCACCTCTCTGCCTAAGTAGCTTACAGGAAAATTTCTTAGAGTTATCTTTGGAGAACTGACCTGTCAGATGCAGGTTATAGAGGTGTACGTGTCAGGAGAAAGGTGTACGTGTCTCACCCTGACGAAGTAAAACCACGATGCGACTATAAAACTTCAAATTTACCGCCATAGGATCATCTGATCTCGAAGTTATGATCCTGCACTTAAAAACACTGTTATTTTTTAAGCGCGCTAAAAATTATAATTTATTTTAACAATAAACTTTAAAATTTTTATACAATATTTATAAAAGTTTAAAAAAATTGTAAAATTATTTTCTGCGGAGCTGCCGCTTGGGGCCGTATACGGCTGACGCCAAGTTTCACTGTGTTGGTTGGAATGTACTCGCTTTTGTTGGCTCCCTGTGAATTTAGTTATCAAAATAACTCATGTGTCGGTGCCGCACCGGTTCAAAGTTAACGCCAACTTATGTAGGCGCGCGTCTCGGCCGCCGGACGTCTACGCCTATAAAAACATGAACTGGCTGCGCCCGCGCTGCATCTTTGCCGTGTTCCTATTCTCGGAGCTTCTCGGCGGCGTACTCGCTCAAGAGCGCTCGACAAATGCGCTCACGAGCGACAAGGATGCATCGGATCCCGCACAAGGCAGTGCGCCTACGGCCGACGAAAAAGGTAAACTGGGAAAATTCACCCCGCCACCTTAGGGCCGCGCTCTGGCAAGAGCTGTCCTGCGACATTTGGAAACACCGAGGCTGCGGGTCCGAGGCTCGAGCAAGGACGACTCGCGGTACCGTTCTCGGCCTACTCGCGAAGTCAGCCGAGCGTTTCGCCAGTTGCTACGTCGCCTGCCGGCCGGTGCGCGGAATTGTCGCACTTAAAGTCTCTATAAATATTAATATAGCGCACCGCATTGTTCCTTGGGGCGCACAAGTCAAACCACTGCTGAATCGCAAGTGTCTGCGGCGCAACGTCGTCAAGTGTGACAAGCGACTTAGCTCTGCGCGGCACCGGTGCTTCTGCTAGCTTAATAAGCAGGTTTCAACACCGATCGAACCGCTGCTGAACAGTTTCAGTAATGTAGTGCATGCCACGCCAGTTTGTTAGTTATTTTACACGTATGTGCTTTGCTAGAGAGCAGCTTGTAGCCACTTTCTCTTTATTTTTGTATGTATCTGTGTATTTGTTCATTGTGAAAAGTCGTGCCCCATCTCTCTAAGCACCGCATGCTATTTTTTCGAACTACTTTGTCAGCGCGCGAGGTCTTCGTAGCGCAGCACATCACGGATTTTCGTGGTTAGTTGCGAACGGTTTCTCACGCCCCCATCAGCACTGTGGTCTTTAGGCGCTTGTAGACGATGCGCCGATTTATGAAGTGCTGCGGGTCGCCAGTCAAATAAATCAACATGACAACCCCGCTACCACCCGAAGCTTCCTTCTACCTGTCGTTTAGTGCGCCAACAACAAATGTGGGAAAGCGTACACGTGTGAACAAAAGCGTGATTCCGGTGCCGCTTCCAAGTTGTAAAAGCGCGATTGAAGGCTGCCCTCGGCGTGTGACGTGAGCGACTCGAGTTAAATGTCGGGGGTCGATAGCGAAAAGAAAGTAAAAGGATGTTCGTGCTGTTTCCGGTATCGGTAGAGAGGTTCAGTGCAGACTATCGGCGACCTTGAAAACCATCTCGCGGCGTTTGACGGACCGCGCGGCGGCCGGAGCGCCTTTGCCGTACCGCGATCGTGCGTGTGGGGCGAAGGCAGCGTTCCCCGAGCAACGCAACGCATTCCGCCGCCGGTCCATTGGCGCGTGACGTCACACTTGAAACAACAGCAATTGAAGAACGTGAAGCCACAAGAGTGACTGTCGGGCCCCGGTCTGCAGCCGACCGAGGCGCGTGCACTTTAGACAGCCTTTATGCGTTTTGAAGGCCAGCCGAGTTGCGGCGCTCATTGCAGGGCTTCAGTTTTATTCCGGGAGGCAATCTTTGATTGGAGTGTGCCGTGATGAGCCTTATTTGTGGTTGGTTTCGTTTTTCTGGAATGGGGCAAGCACTTGAGATGCATTGCATTGAATGACCATATTGGACGTCCACTTGAATATACTTGAATATGGCAGCTTTAAGGGCAACTAGGGCAACTATACAGGCAGAATTGCAAACTTGGTATTAATGATTATCATTTTCTGAATGCTGCAAATGTTTTTCCAAAAGTAGATTTTGTATCTTTGCTTTGCTCTCCTCGTATTAACACAAACATGGGAAATTTTTATAGGACACAGCAGTGTACCAGTGCTGTTACAAAATTACTTTGCAGGTAATGTTGGAGGTGGGGAAAGTGCCACACATTTGCTACCTTGTATCTGGCTTTGCTTACAGTGGTGCGGTTGAAAGTTCAGATTTGCAGAGTTCTTTAACCATAGGCTAAACAGATTGGGCATGGCAGAATAATTTATCCGTATTATCATGTGAAATTTAGGTCTTTTATGGCATGTAGGTACCTCTTTTTGGACAAAACCTTCTTTATCATGGCATATTTGGTGCGGTACTCGATGTATAAACTTGCGCACATGTAGATGTTACTATACATCGCAGTAATCACACCTGAAAAAAAAAAAAAAAGATCATGAAGAGTGGAAGCATTTGACCGGTACGATTATCTAAGATAGTCTGCCTACTTGTATTTATACACTGTTTGTTTTGCCTTGTGTGTATGGATTCAATTTTTGTGCTGCCGCATATTTAGATGCTTGACCTTTTCAGTAAGTAACTCATTCACGAGTTGAACTTCCCGATATATTGTTTAATTTCATCTTGTGTAAACTGCAGGGAGCGCAACAACTTGTGAGAAAGTGAATGCATGCGACGACTTGCTGGGCTATGAGGCTATCCAAGCGCTACATCAACAGCTGGATGATGATGACAATGGCAGTGTAGACATCGCTGAGACGGATGAGGTTTGTCTTGCCTTCACTTTTTGCACAGCTGATTGTCATGCTGCATTGGTAGTTGCATTGAACAGCTGCTGCTGTTGCTCAGAAGGTCATGGTTCAGAGCATCTGGCAGCAAATGCGACATTGCATGTGACGTGTTGCATTAGCAAAAACATTTAAACGTTTGCTTGACCTCGTTGACATTTAAATCTTGCACACTTTCTTTTTGTGTGTGTGTGCTGCAGTCTGCTTCACGCGTGAGAAACAAAAGCTTCACATGAAAACTTCATGTAGCACAAGCAATGCACTGGCCTATTTCATCTACAAACTATCTATCCAAGCCTGATATAAAAGGCCACTGCAGCAGTCTCTCTCACTGGAGTAGAACAAGTATGTTCTTTGAGATATGGTAGTTGAACTTATAAAGGGGCTTGTAAATGTATAATCTTAGTCAAAGAAGACAAATGGCATTATATAAAGGTTTTTCTTTTTTGTCTGGAAGTCTAGTGCAAGTGAAATGTTCAGAGCAGTAAAGGTGCATACCTATTTTAAAGTGCAGTAATATGCAATTGATTTGCGATCGAGAAATGGTAGCACTTTTTTCATCGCATTGATAGCAGCCCCATTAGTGTACATACCCCTTTTATTCATAGTTTATAACCAAGTGGCATCACAAAATATCAGAAATTCATTCTTCCCCAAATGTGGTTATGGTATGGTATCAAATCTCGGTTAAAGCAAATGTTTCGATGGAGGCAATAAATAAAAGACACCTGTGTGCTATGTGCTTTAGAAGAAATTAATCTGCTGCCCTGCACTGCAGCTCCTCTTTCACTCCCCCACCTCTTTTCCTCCTTTCCCTCATGGCGTGTTTGGGCTGTATACGAAAGTCCACTTTAACAAGTACCACCATGTTAACTCTCCAATGCCGTCTCAACTACTACAGCCTTTTTCAAATTTGGAATCCAAAATGTTTGCTCCCAACTCTGTTTCCTCGTTTGTTTCTTTTTTAATGTTGCTTACTGAGATCTCTTTATTGTTTCATGCAAATCATGTTGTTCTCATAATGTTATGATGATTTTGTAGATCTCTGCTCATGTTATATTGTGCTCTTGTAATTATTTTTTTCTGTATTTTAAAGGAGCACATTTTAACATTTACTTTTTATTCTGAGGTCTGGTCATCACTGCCTTCCAAGGGTTACCTGAGCCTCGTCAAGCTTTTTGATTAGTGCTTTTAGCCAGAAATTCTGGTAATGAATGAATGAATGAAAATGAATGAATGAATGAAGTCAGTTACTTCACCTTCCCTTTCCTCATAACCAGTTTTAATTTTTCTGAATTGGTTTTACCTGCAATGAAAGGGTGAAAAAAAGAGAAACAAAATTCTATAGAATGATCCATGTTCATGTAAGCTCAAATGCACTTGGTTGAAATGAAAAAAGGTTGCCGACTCTTTGTTGCAAATAAAAATTAGTGATTTCTCTGAGTTCAGGTTGCCAAAATGCTTGGCACCTATATTGGTATTAGTTTGGGATAGAGATGGCCTACTTACTTTGCATTAGTTGTCCGGCTCCAGGTGTGCTTACCATTTACTGCGGCTTCTCTGGTTCAGAAAGCAACAGTTCCTTTGCAAAGCTTGTACATTTTCACAATGCTCCAAGCCGCAACGTATTGCTGTCACCCTTTTAAAGTTCGCTGCTTTAGATCAGTACTGGTGGTCTTGTTCTTTCATATGTATGCAAAAATGATTCTAGTCCTACTTTTAATATTACTCAGCTGTACAGGGATTTACATCCCGGCCGCGGCAGTTAAATTTCTTTGGAGGAGAAATTCTAGAGGCCCGTGTACTGTGCGATGTCAGTGCACGTTAAAGAACCCCAGGTGGTCGAAATTTCCGGAGCCCTCCACTACGGCGTCTCTCATAGCCTTAGTCACTTTGGGACGTTAAACCCCATAAACCAAACCAAACCAAACCAAACCAGCATTGCCCTCTTGTAGTTGGGTTTTTCTAATTTGTCTTTGGTTTGGTAAGTTATGGGTACCGTATTTTCCGATGTACAAGACGCACCCGCCATATATGCAGGCTGTCATTGAAAATATTGGTATATAAGACGCACCCGTGTATAAGACGCACCCCAATTTACCCAGTTAGGCTAGTGAGGCTTAATTAAACATGCTTATGCGACCATCGCAAAATGCACCGTACGTGTGAGAAGTTCTTAAGCAACGCTAAGTGATCGAAAAAGGCAACACTCACGCCATACCAGCCCACGTTTTAGCACAAAAGAAAAAAAAGCGAAAGAACTCTCTTTATGTCCATAACAATTTATTTTTACATAAAACCTTCAAAGTCTTCACCTTCGGATGCGCTATCGAAAAGGCAACACGTCTGAAGCATTCTCTTCGCACTACGTACTTGCAAAGGGTGACTAAAAAAAACATCGGCTTCTCGTGGCTTGTCTTGACAATGGCGAGAAGCGCGACTGTCGCCATCTTTTGGCATTTCACATTACCTTTGCTTGGGGCCTCCGAAACGGCCGCGTGTTTAAGATCCCGGAAGTGGTCACCCCGCCGTTTCATGATAAAATTCACCTAGAAAAGTTGCGCACGGCGGTCTCCGTATTGAAGTATTAACCATGTTAAAACCGCGTTATTGGTAGTAATATTTTTTCGGTGAAAAAAAGCTTGAACATGAACCTGAGTAATTTCTGAACTTGCAAAAAAAAACCCGGAAAATTCGCATATAAGACGCACCCTTGTATAGGACGCACCAGCAAGATTTTTGCAAAAAAACCGCGTCTTATACACCGGAAAATACGGTACCCTTTGGGGAGACAGATTTTGACCTTTAGCCAAACTTGTCTAAAATGCCAGGAATTTTAAGACTCTTTGAAAGACCAAGTAATTGCAAAAACTTACTGTATGGTTGAGTAGGTCAACGAAAATTATGAAAGCATCCTTGATGTGCAAGCTCATTGGCCTTGGCTTGGAGTGTTGTGCTGAGTAATGATGCCTGGCATGCATGAGTCTTCTTTTTTTTTTCCTTCCCAGTGGTCATTACTTATCACAATAAGTCATGAAGTGACGACCTCTGTTGCTGGGTTTCACGCAGGCGCTAAGGGTCAGGTGTAGAGTTGTCTTAGACTCTGCAAGTTACGCTCAAGCAGCCTTTGTTAGGCCCCATTTTAAGTAGTATTTCAGCTGAAATGAGTAAAAACAAAAGGGTGGAGTTATGAAGTAGTTAATTTGTTCACATCATTTAGCTAATGTGCCAGCTTGGTATCGCATGATTCATTCCTCTGTGCAGATATTGAGGAGCTTGTGTTTCTTACAACAGGTCACTAGTATGCAAGTGCTGTATCATTATGTATGGTAATTGAATAGCTAGATTATACTTTACATGGCCGTGTAATGTATTTTATAGTTTTTGTTGTGTTCTTTGGCTCAAGCTTTTTGTTTGCATTGTATTTCCCTGTGTTTCGGTGCTGTTTTATGCCTTAAAAAAAATGTCCTGTTCTTACAAAAAACATTTGTGATAGCGCTTTGGGGTATTTGGATTATGGAGCTCGACACATGAAGCCACCACACTAAAGAAATATTTTGTGCTGCTGGTTTTGCTTGCTGTTTGACCTGCTTTGTTGTGCACTGTGCATATAGTAACTGTGTCGTTTCCATGTCCAGTTTCTTAGAGATGAGTTGCAATATGAGAATGGCTATGAGCGGCAGAAGAAGTTTCACGGCAATGACAAGTACATATCTCTTGAGGAACTGTGGCAGTCCTGGCAGGTTTCGGAAGGTTAGTTCATGCCTTTCAAGTAAACTTGCACGCTAGTCACTACTCTTCTGTGTCATTGGACAAATGGTTGCCGGGTGTGCTGTAGAAATGTTTTATATACTTTGTGAACGGCTGTATCTGTACGTGAACAAAATTTTGCGTGTGCATTGTTGTGTGCATAATCATTTTCTGACAGTTTTACGGATTGCATGCTTCATTGTGTTTTGGCAGCGCTGCTGTGTGCAGTAGAGTGCAGTGCATACTTGTGCAAGTTCTTGTGCATCTGTGTGCTGAATTTGATTCAAGCACAGTTTTTAACACTGCGTGAAGAATAAGGCTTCCATCCGGTTTCAGCTGTTAAGGCCTTCACTCAGGCTTAAACAGACCTGGAGGCATGCACTATAATAAAAAGTGCTTTGCTCCGTACCGAAATATACAATTTTACAGTTTAGCAAGCAGCATATAAAAGTCGTGTTTTGAGTTCTCTATGTTCGTTGCAAAATGATAGCAGGTTGAATGTACAAGCACATATTCATGGTAAGGGGGGGGGGGTTCATGTGACAACAATGAACAGAGGAGACACAGGCTATGTTTCTCTTCTCATCTCAGGCACATGCAGCCATTATGACATTGTGCTGCTTTTCTGTTATATTGAAGAACCCATGAAGCTTCAGTAGTGCCTATTCTTTGCCAAAAGTAACCAGTCAATGGGGTTTGCTTCTTAGCTGTATAGCAGAGCACTTATGGCTCCCCTTGAGCTCTAAATCTGTTTGACCCTTTCAGGCGCTATTTTTTGTTTTAATCGAAAACAAATATTTTTCACTTAGTAGCATATTCAAGCCTCAAGAAAGGGAATTTGTTAGTTTTCCAGAGTGAGCGAGCAGCGGGTAAGTTATTACAAGGATATCCTATATTTCATACAGAGTCAGGTTGGTAAGAAATAGTAAGATCGAAATGCCCGGATTTGGCAAGTAAGCACCCGACGGATCGCGGAATCACACTTGTGTTTCGAAGACACACATTGCGCTCGACGTTGAGCAAAAACAATCGACGTGATCACCGGCGGCAAAATCTGTCTGCATTTGAATGGCGGACAACGCGCTACCCAGCTTGCTCTTTTGCGAAATATTATTTACTGAGTTCCCTATATGTCGCATAAAAAAAAAAAAAAACTTTTTTTGCGACCTAAAGGATGCTAAATTCGACTGGAACAATAAAATCGCTGCTAGGTGCAGCACAGGCTGTTAAGCAAAAGAAAGAAACTGGTGTATGTTGACAGAACTTGCTTGGCATGCTTTGCTAGATGGCTGCATATGTGTGTTACAGAAGGAAAGATCGAGTAGTCGAGAGTAGAGGCTGTGTCCTATTTTCCTTCTCTTTTATGCTCCTTACAGCACAATGCGTACTGTTTCTGCAGCCTTCTTCGATTCACAGTTCTTGTGTGATGTAGTCTTCTCCCTCCTGCCTCACTGTGCAGTGCACAACTGGACGGTGGAAGAGACGATTGAGTGGCTGGTTAACTGTGTTGAGCTCCCCCAGTACGCAAAGACCTTCGAAGAGAATGCAGTGGATGGCTCAACTCTTCCCAGGTAATAAACATTCACTTGGGCTCTGTTGCACTGAAGGGAAGGCCCGCACACTGTCAGATTTGGTCTCGCATTTTATGTGTGAAAAGATGCAGAGTTGTGTGGTATGATTATACTTCAGCGGTTTAATTGGTTTGGTTTGGTTTATGGAGTTTAACGTCCCAAAGCGGCTCGGACTATGAGGGACGCCGTAGTGGAAGGCACTGGAAATTTCGACCACCTGGGGTTCTTTAACGTGCACTGAAATTGCTCAGGGTTAACGCTGCGCAAAAGAACATGTAATTTAGCATTGATAACTGAGTGAATTTGGATGTAAACAAAAAGTATGTGCTTACACTTCAAATGATCTTTCACAAGAATTCAGAACACAGCTTATGAAAACTACTTCTCATTAAGGGTGAACGAAAACATATTATAGTCGGGGACAGCTTTCTGTGGCTATGCAGTGGAAGCTACAAGCGTATGCTGCCGGCTTCCACAAGCGCTCTGTTCTCGTGTGCTCACGAGCCAGAGAAGCAGCCTTGTAAGCTGGCACCGTGCACACGTAGCTTCCACTGCATAGCCACATGAAGCTGTCCACGAGTATAGTGCACAAGCCTGCCTTTCTCTGACAATTAAATTTTTGTGTGGTGCTGGCTGACACTGAGGAGTTTGTTTTATCATTATCTGGTGTTTTATTAAAGCATGTCATGATAAAACACTGCTCCACCTGGCATTGCTTTTGAGGGGCATTATTTGTCTTCCAAGTGCACATGCATTAGTTGGATGTTATGTGCATGGTTAGATATTATGCATATCCTGCTTTTATGGCAGGTCATGGCCAATTAAAGACGTGTCCCCATTCTTCGTTTGTTTCTATCATTTGCAATGCTGACACTATACTCGTGGACAGCTTTATGTGGCTATGCAGGAAAGTATCTATCATTTCATCTACCCAAGCTACATGTTAGTGCCATATTTTTGTGCACCACTGTGATGTGAAAATGTTCATTGATCTACATCCCAGTGCAGCAAAATTTCCAATTTTAGGCTTAAATTCCCCAAGCTTTTAAGGATGAAAAATACCTATTAAATTAGCCAGGTTATCTTTAGAGAAATTTTTTAGTCATTGGGCACTGATAATACCTTCTGATGTGTTCGTATTGAGGTCCTTGCAAGTTCATCTCCAACCTTTTCTTCGGAGTTACCCCAAATTTATGGATCGGATTTTTAATTCCTTAAAGGGCCATTTCTTTTTTTTTTTAAATACTTCAAAGTGGTTTGATATATATCTTATATAGGCACTTTCAGTACACACATCGCATTAAGCCATTCTGGCATGGAATGGTTTCCATTTTTTCTTGTTTTTTTTTGTTTGTGTTTTTTTCCCTATTTGTAACCCTGTGTTTGGCGCTTGGTAGCCTTATTCGCTTATTGATCATAAAACCCAGCACAGCTCAGCATAAAATGTCAAATCATGCATCCGCAGTTCTTGCAGTGTTTGGTCATTTTTGATTTCATCAATAGACTGAAGTAGCACATAAAGCCGCCACAGGGGCTCAGTGGTTATGGTGCTCAGCTGCTGACCCGAAAGATGCGAGCGAGTTCGATACCGGCCGCGGCAGTCGCATTTCGATGGAGGCAAAATTCTAGAGGCCTGTGTACTGTGCGATGTCAGTGCATGTTAAAGAACCACAGGTGGTCGAAATTTCCAGAGCCCGTCACTGTGGCGTCCCCATAGCCTCAGTTGCTTTGGGGCGTTATACCCCATTAACCAAACCCAAGTAGCACATCATGCCACTATTCCAAATACATTCTGACAGTTTTGATTGCATCTGACATTTTTGCTCTTTATTACGGCCTTCTTTTGGGGGCCATGACTTAGTGTCTTGTCTTTGCCAAGAAAAACCAAGAAAAGCAGTTCTTGCAAACATGGACACTTTTTGCAAACACGAACTCCAGCAAACCTAGACATAGGAACTTCAGCGAGCATATGCTGTTTCATTTGCTTTGTTGTGCATTGTGCTGTGAGTCGTGTACAACAGTGACTCATGTACAACAGTGAAACAGGGCAAACCAGAATTATAAATCAGAAATGGTCTGCAAGCGTCTGCTTTGCTGCTGTGCACTTTTTTTGTTTGATACACCAGCATTGTCACCTTCGACTGCATGTAAATGTCATCGTGTGACCTTTCCAGAATGGCTGTGGCCAACAACAACTACCTGAGCAGCGTATTGGGCATCAAGGATGTCATCCACAAGCAGAAGCTTACCCTGAAAGCCATGGACGTGGTACTGTTTGGGCCACCAAAACGTGAGTGCTGCATGCACACAGACATCCTGCCTTCTTGCATCTCCTTGGATGACATTTTCAAAATTGTGCCCACTATCTCTTTAGCAGCTAGTGCTCTTCCACTCTTTGATGCTGGCAGTTTTGATGGACCTGTCGTGTGGCTGTATTGCTCTGATACTCTGCTGCTGAGGTCAAGCTTGTGGGTGCAGTCCCAGTCAAGCCGGCTGCTTTTTGATTCGCTTGAGATGCAAAAATGCTGTCTCATATATTGCTGCGTGTTTATGAGCCTCAAGTGGTTCAAAATAATCCAGAGTCCATCACTATGCAGCAGCCCTCAGTGTTTCCTTGGCTCAAAAAAGAAAAATTTATTTACTTAGTTCTGATGGTCTTCGCGGCTCTATCTACTGTTACAACCTGAAGCAGGTGTTACTAGGGTTGTTGCATAGAAAAAAGATGAGTAAATGGTGCCTTATTCAGAAATCAGAATAAGACAGCTCAAGGTTAATTCATTGCTAGCTGCTGTTTGTCTTCACCATCCTGTCATGTCTTCGAAGGGGGCCCAGACTGTAAATTTGAAAGGCTAGAAAAGGACGCAGAATTGCCCCTTGAAATGTAGGGGAGCCTAACACAATTTCCACTATTGGCTGGCAAGAACCATCGGCTTTTCATCCACTCTAAAATGAGCATGCCATCTGGGCAGAACGAAGTATTTGTACTTCTCGGTTGTGCATCTGTGGTTACCAGTGACACGAAACTTAAGCTGCTTGCCAGTGAGTGGAGGATGTGCAAGTAAGCAGCCTTCTTCTTGTGTCAGGGATTTGTGAGCCCATATACATTGTCGCCGATTCTGCAGCAGCTTAAAATCGATGCGATGTCATGCAAAAGCTATATGCTTGCATTGACCACAGGTAGAACTGATGGGGGAAAATAACTTCTAAATAATTAGTCATGCTACCCTTTTGCGTTCCGAGTCTATTTTCATGATTGCCATGATTGACCACAGGTAGAACTGATGGGGAAAAATAGCTTCTAAATAATTAGTCATGCTACCCTTTTGCGTTCCGAGTCTATTTTCATGATTGCCATGATTGACCACAGGTAGAACTGATGGGGAAAAATAGCTTCTAAATAATTAGTCATGCTACCCTTTTGTGTTCCGAGTCTATTTTCATGATTGCCATGATTGACCACAGGTAGAACTGATGGGGAAAATAGCTTCTAAATAATTAGTCATGCTACCCTTTTGCGTTCCGAGTCTATTTTCATGATTGCCATGATTGACCACAGGTAGAACTGATGGGGAAAAATAGCTTCTAAATAATTAGTCATGCTACCCTTTTGCGTTCCCAGTCTGTTTTCATGATTGCCATGCCTTTAGTGGTCTTCCGAGGCAAAAAAAAGAAAAAAAACATGCAGAAGCTTTCCTCCTTTGAGATTGATGCAAATATTTTAATCTCCCCCGTATGTAATTCAAGGTTCCTAGAACCCTGCCATTACTAACCTTAACCCATTAGGACCCAGCGTACTTTTAACAGTACAGTTAAATTTCTTAAAATTTCAACACCAAACGCTGAATTCTTCTTTTCAAGTAGGTCAGCTTTTTGTCACCAGGGGATCAGTCGACGCCCTTTATCTAAGAAGGCGCATTTCCTCTCCTCCGTATGGCATTTTTCAATGATGAAACTTTACGATGTTTGTTTCCCGCAAAGTGCACCGGTAGTCACCGGCTTATAATTTTCTCGTGGCCGCGTACATGCCCATATTATGCTAATTTACAAGTATAGTGCAGCACAAAAGATGAAAATAAACAATGGATGCTTTGAATGTCTCGCACCTTTACCCTTTTTTTGCGCTATGATGAATTGTATGCTGCTGTGCTTTCTATAGTACGCTGGGTCTTCCTGTGTGCACAACGGGCCTATCTGTTCCAAGTCATAGATCTCATGGTCCCATGCAGTTTTTCGAAAAAAAAAACTACTTTGTCTGCTCAGCGAGGCCTCGGGGGCTGCTGTACTTGTCTCTAGCTATCCTGAATATTAGGATAGTGTGATTTTAATTGGTTATAATAAAGCTTTGCCTATAAGAACTGGATGTTCTGCAGAGCAGACTGGATTGCATTTCTGTTATACACCGCATTTCACACCTACTGTGGAAAGTTCTTGAGTTCCTTGAAAGTCCTTGAAAGACACCTTTGGAAGCACATGCTGTCCTGTCGTTCCTCTCGCTGATTTTAACGCTTGGTGACCATTTTGTCTTATTTTGCAACTTTTATTACCAGTCAGGACATTCTTGTAACGCTCCGCCAGGAGGAATTTCGGGCTACAGGAACCGTTCGCCAAAACGGGTTTAGGAAGTGCCAGCTTGGCCCAAGCAACTCAATAGAAGCAGACATGGAAAATTGGTTCTTGCTTCAATAGTGTAGGTTACGTGCTTTTATTGAAGTCTGAGGACAACAGTGTAGTCACCAGGGCCTGCAACTATAACAGCATTGAGCCTACGTGTTTTGTAAAGCGGTGGTTGCCTAGAGCACACGAAAAGCAGGACTTCCGTAAGCCAAAACTCCTTTCCTTTTGCAACAATCTTATCGCATGTGTCGACCTTTTAGATCAACCTGCTAGCTGCTACTACATTGGCATCAGGGAAAAAAAATGGGGCTGGAAGTTGACATGAAAACACAACTTTGTAATTGTGAACGTCTGAACAGTCTACCAAATTGCTAGAGACGAGCCTGCTGACTGTATTCCCTTTCGTAAGAATGTTACTTGTCATAACCTACGCGTTGACATGCAGCAACTAGCGGTTCGCAGACACTCTGGCACAATCGTGTCTGATGCTTCTTTGAAAAAGGAGAAAGCTTCTTGCGCAAATTAGAATAACTGCGGTGCCAGTATAGCCAGAAGAGATTCATGAGGGCCTTCGAGAAGTGTTACATCACCCTGCGCAAAAATCACGAGCATATTAGCAAAATTCACTCCACCAAGTAGGATTGCAGCGGAGTAGCCACAGGTGCTGTGGGGAGGACCCAGCGTACTATAAAAAAAGTACGCCCCTGTAACTTCGGAATGAATAAAGCAATCATGACGAAATTTCAGTAACCTGTTCTGCTTTATAAAAGAGCATTAGGTGCTAAGAATGAACAAAATCCCTCCGTTAGATTTTTCTTGGTCCCTAATGGGTTAATTAAGGAAACTGGCTTGCGACTTGGATGTGAACCTCTTTTCTAGAATGAAATGCAAAAGTGCTCATGTTTGGCATTTTGTTTGCTGAAGTACACCATGTGGTTAAAATGTAATGTGGAGACTTCCATGCTCTTTTTGCATTTTTGTGCATTCAATCATTTTATTTGTATTTTTATAGTCCATATGCTTTTGGTGTTGGATTCAGTAATAGGCAAGGCATCCATGTACTGTACAGTGTCAGCGCACATGTTAAAGAACCCCAGGGAGTCTCAACTAATACGGATCCCTTCACTACAGCATTTCCCTTAGCCCTTGTGTTGCTTCGGGACATTAAACCCCGTATACCACACCATACTTTCATTTACGTTTAGCTCCAATATGAAAGGAAATGCATTATGCACATTCAACCCATGATTACTTGATAATTATGAGTGAAAACCACAGCTTTTTTCTTTGTTCTAGTACCGTATTTACTCGAATCTAGGCCGGCCACGATTCTAAGCCGAGACCCGATAGTTGAAGGCCACAGAAAAAAAAAAAAAACTTACCTCGATTGTAGGCCGGCCGAAAAAACAACTGCGAACAAGAGGTACAGCACGCAAACGACATTTATTGCCAGGAACCCGCTCAGGCTGATCCCGGGCTGGCGTTTGGGCGAGGAGACATATGCAACGCCAGCCTGGGATCAGCCGCCGAAGTCCCGCCCGGCTTGAAGATTTGACGACTGCTCTGCAGCGAGTATAACTTTCCGCTTGAAGGCAGCACTATAATGGCACCGCCTGTTTGGTGCCATGGTGTTGGTGATAAAAACCACGCACGAAAACTTCACTGCTGCGAATGTGCTCACGCCACCGCACGAGAACAGAACAAGGCCAAAATGGCAGCCAGTGCTCATGTGTGCTTTGATCAGTATCGGCTACGGATAGCAACGGCTACAGTGCTGTCTTTCGTTGGCGTTTTGTGGGGGCGCCACCTGCGTGCTACATTTATTCGTATTTTACGAATACGAAACCTCGAAACGAAATCCTCGAATCTAAGCCGACATAAGAGTTCTACATCTCGTTTTTTTGAAAAAACTATCGGCCTAGATTCGAATAAATACGGTATATTGTTTTCCTCTAGGCTGTTAATGCCCATGAGACATTTTCAACTTTAGTGCAACAGAATTTGTTCTTTTGTAAAAATTGATTGTTGCTTTCATGTTGAAGCTAGAAATATGTAATGTAAAATAGAAACACTGCAGTGACTCATGCTTTTCTCTTCTTGCTTAGCAATAACATTGTGTGGTACATGAGGTGAATATCAGTATGTGACCTCACCTGCATTGGGTTACAGGCACAGTGCCTAGCTTAATTGATTTATTAATTTTCTGATTAAGAGAATGTGTTTGTACTGGTTTGTCATTAGGCTGTGATGCCTACTGTGAGAAGCATTACCTGTGTTACCTGTACATGTTAGGATCATATTAGATTGTTAGAACGATTGTTGCATTTATGCTGACACTGAAAAAAAAAATGTTGAATTTATGGCACAATTGATTTTAAAATAACGGTGTAATTACTTATCAGCAACCTCCCATGTGTAGCTTTGTGGCTACAAAGGAAAGCTGTGCAGTTTTCGCAGTTGAAGGAGGGGAAAAAGTGGCTGGGAGTAATCAGCAACTTTTTTTTAAATTTAGCCCACCTCGGGGGATTCCTCTAAACTTATGCGACAGTTGATCTCAGTTTCCGGTGTGCATTTTATATGAGTGTGTTTCTTTTCAAGTGTGCTGCTTGGGCAGATTCACTGGAGCAGCCGCATGTGTTCTGCTTTGTGTGTGTGTGTGCACAGATCACAACTACATCAAGGATGTGCTCTTGGTGCTGTCGCTGGTGATAGCCATTGGTGGCTGCTGGTTTGCCTACGTGCAGCACAACTACTCCCAGCTGCACCTGAAGAAGATGATGAAGGACATGGACAGCCTGCAGAGGGCCGAGGAGCAGCTCTCCGAGCTACAGAGGGAGTGAGTGCCAGATCTGCTCCTTGAAAGAGGAGCACCACTCGGAAAGAGCTGGTAGCCTCTAATTTCGCAAATGCCGAATACTTCTGAATCTCATTCCTCGTATCAGCCGTCGAACTTCACATCAAAACTGATGTCTGAGCATCTCCCAGGCCTGTCCATGTCTTCCAAGCTTGCTTCAAGTTACCGTCAAAGCAACATCTTTTTATTGTGCACTGTGTGCATTGTGGCCATCTCATGTCAGTGTCTTGGTGTAATTTTTCAGTGTTTGCCAAGTCAGTTCGACTGAAATTTATTATGAAATGCTGCATCACGCATAGTCTTAACATGGTAGCTAACACCTGTCCTAGCAAAACACATCCAGTTTGGCAGACTTATCAGTTATTGTCACGCACTGATTAGTGTGCCCAGGTGTTTTGAACTGTGCGGGTTAAGCTAGAAGGGTGAATACAAATAACTACTCCGCGGTGGTAGCATTTGCTACAGCGCTGTTCTAAAGGCTATGTGCTCTCAACATGGTAGAGCTACCACAGAGAGGAAGTATGTGATGCCCACTCTTGTTTAGAGAGAGAAATTGTTGGTTGTTGTTGTCCTTACGCAGAAGTCATCTGAGCACTATAACTCGCAAATTGGTTGGTTATTTTTTTACTCAGTTTAACAGTGCTACCAGGGATCTTCTGAATAAGTAGTGTGGAAAGAAATGTCACTTTTTGAACCGACAAAATCTAGTTGCTACCATCAGTTCAGCACATTGAGCTGCACAAGAAATGCACAGATTTGTTTTGTCTTTTATTGTTTGCACTGTATTGCTTGATCATCTGTGCGTGGCTTGTGTATTACAAGACAAAACGTGCATTTTCCCAGTTCTGCACAATTTTGTCCAGCATCAATTGACCATGTGTGTATGCATCAGCAACCCCTCTGTACTCTGTAGTAAGAAATATAGCAGGGAAGGTTGGCATAAAGAGCACATGTGGTGTCTGCTGTGGCAAAAAATTATGAAGTCATGAAAAAAAAAAAATAAAGCCCTGATAATTTTTTGTCTACACTTTTAAGGCCTGAGATATCATCCCTAATTCACTAAATGTAGCCACATTGTTGGTATCACAGCAACTAGTGACATCTCGTTCACTGCTAAAGTATCACAAGTGATGCAATGCTTTCAAAAAGTGCGTTTCAGTCTTGCATTTTTTTGTCGAAAGTATTATTTTGTTATCCTCTACCGCAGCTGTTATTTAGCCTCAAATTTTCTGTCGTAAAAATATTGGGAGAGCATCCTCTTATGCCACCAACTTTGTTTTTCGCAGCGATGTGGGAGCATTACTTGCCCATGGCCGGGCAGGACTTTACGCTGCAACAACTTCGTATTCAGTGTGAACTGTTTTACATGCTGATTTGGTTCAAAAGTTTCATTGTTCTACTTTTTTTTTTTCTTCTTGTAGGTTGGACAAGGCCAAAATGGAACAAGAAACGGCAGTCATACTGAAGCAGAGACTTGAAGACGAAATTCTTGCTGCCAAGGTGGGAGATACTGTTTATCAAGCACTGTACCAGTACTTAGCAGAGTGCCTTATACTTAAGTTGCTCTTAGCCAGTTGTTCATGTTGGTGCCACCTTCTCTGTTTAATTGTTTGTTGTTAGCTGCATTACTTCAAAAAGGTGAGTTGCATGGGTTTTCAACTACTGAGACGCCTTTAGCTTTTGTTACGGAGACAACGGACACAATTTGAAGTACATTGGACTCAAGGGCGAGTAAGTGAGAGATTTCTGTTTTTGAAAAAAGCGACAAAGACTACATGTCTTGAAAAGTTCTGTGCAGCATTGTTTTTTGACAGCTTTGTCAGCATGGAAGTTTGTTCCAACACCTGCACACAGTTCCACATCTCGTGATTGGCATGCATTTCCTGGTTGTGAAAGTGCGTTTTGAATTTTACCTGTGTCCTGTCTGCATCTTTTTCTGACTAGCATGAATGCAATAAAGAGTATGCAAAAACACTGCCCCCTCAGAAAATGCCGAGACTCGGATAATAGTGACTGGCCGTATAGTGATAGTCAGCGATAAGCAGTTAATGTGGTTTGTTCCAAAATTGCTGTGGGCAGTGGAAAGGTGGGGTTTGAGGCACGCACGGATTCAGGTGCTTGGGCAACTGCAAAAGCACTACTTTGAGGGTTCCGAAAGTACTACTTTGAGCGTGAGGGTTCCGTGGAACCCAGTTCAGGAACCCCACCTGCTCTGACCTGCTGGGCTGCAGGTGAGCGTAGCAATGCTCCCACCCTCTGATCTCTCTCTCTCTCTCTCTCTCTGTGCAGCAAGAGCGCGAGTTGTGGAGCTCGGCCGACCCTGAGCAGACGCGGACCGTGGTCGAGTGCCTGCAGGAGGAAGTGCGCACGCTGCGCGAGCAGCTGTCCACCGCGCAGTCTGCCCTCAGCTCGGCTGTGCGGTCGGGGGGTGCGGGCGCCTGGCTGCCCCCACCATCCCTGCAGCACTGGCTGCAGCTGACGCACGAGCTGGAGCAGCGGCACTACAATGCCAAGAAAGCAGCAGCCGAGAAGCAGCTGCTGGCCGCCAAGGAAGGGGTAGGTTCTGCCTGGGTTGCATTCTGCAGGGCTTGATAGGCTGGTCTGCTTTAATGAAACATTTCTTGGGTTTCATTTCATTTCATTTCAATCTGTTACCTGTTCTTTCGGAGTATCACACGAGGGGTGGGATTATCTGGAGATTATTATTATTATTATTATTTGATTATGATGATTTGCATCTGAGAAGTTGCAGTCATCGCAAATGTCAGTGGGCAGATGATGGCAGCAACAAAGTGAGGAGGTCCATTCCAGATGATAGGTGTTTTGGGGGGAAAATGAGGCAGCAAACATAGCAGTTCTATTAAGTTTGAAATTGCTGAGTGCCGTTCTGAATCTATGTTCCGCGCATTGCTATCGGATGTATGAGTGCACAGCTGACTTCTTTTTTTTTGTACTTTCTTGTCATGCCTTGTTGTTTCTTCATATTCATTCATTTTGTACTTGCTGTGTCATGCCTTGTTGTATTGCTTTTTCTTCCTTTTTTTCTTTTTTCTGGCCTATTCTTCTGTTATGTATCCTCACCCCACTGCAATAATGCCTATGGGCGCTGCAGATATTTCCAATAAATAAGTAAATAAGTGGTCAAGCAATGCGAAAAGGAGCGTACTGCAGTGGGATATGCATGGCCGGGGGGTTATGTATGCGGGATGGTTGTGCGAACTGTGTAATACCTTATGAAACAGGCAAAAGCATGCAATGCGATGAGTGCCAAGGTTCAGAAGTTCGGATTGAAGCTTTAATGCTGTTATTCAGATATACAAAGAGCAGTCAGAACGAATTAATCTTGCAGCAGGATTCTGTAAATCTTTAAGTGCATTAGATAAGTTTGATGTAGGTGCCAGAATTCCAGCCTCGAACTGATAAGTTATTTATGTGTTCGTAATTTTCGCATGCCGTGGTGCATGTTGTCGGTGACTTTTCAGAAATCCAAGAGGTCTGTGTGCAGAGTACAGCTTGCATTTTCTAGAGGTCATGGAAAATGCCAGAGATGCATACTAGCAATATGCAAGCAACACAAACTTCCCGGCCCTTGTTGGTTTTTTCCTTTCTTTTTTTTTTTTAAGCCTCTTTAACAGGATGACTATTTCATATTGCACTAGAATGCATAACAGGGAGCTGCATTCATGAGCCAACTTGACAGCAGTATTATTTTGAGTCAGTCAGTTTTACTGCCATCATTAACTATGCTCAGAGAAAGAAGGTAGGTGGGGAAAAAAATGTCAAGCTGCGGCTTAACAGGAGTTCGTCATGACTCTCAAGAAAAGTGATAGGCTGCATTACTTGGGTCGTCGTGAGGAAGATAAGAGATGTAGACGTGGGCACTAAAATGTAGCAAGATCTTTCAGATATGGCAGTTTTTTGAAAACCAACTTAACAATGTTGAAATATATGTGCCGTGGCTGCTAGGATGTGGCCAGCAGGTGTGGTCACGTCTTGACGATAAGTTTATGTCACTGGTTAGAAGGTGTCGTCCATAAAGGGGATTTGCCACTTCATCCTTGAGTTGTATCTGGCTGTATTTGGGGCTGATGTGAGCGTTCCAAAGGCCATGGTTCCAGATGCCAAATGAGCCATTGAACCCTCTGAGCTCATGAACCCCAACCACGCCACAGCGTAACCATCATTATTCTTGAAAGAACAGCCCATCATCTCAGGAGTGCAAAATTTTACGATCGGGCCGTATTGACAGGCTTTCATTGTTGTGCATTTCCTCGGTTACCTTTGCCAATAGAGGTCTTTTTTTGTGTGTGTGTGTGTGTGTATTTGTGTATGCTGTGCTTAGTAATGTTCTATGCTTTGTGCTTTGCATTCTTCATCACAGTGCGAAAAGCTTCGCAAGAAACGTGGGAGCTTCATGGGGTCATTTCGTATCGCACATGGTAGTTCCATCGACGACATCGACAACCGAATCCTTCAGGCCAAGTAAGACTAGTGAAATCATCTTTTATTTTTTTCCAGAACTGTGCCTAGACTACACATGCATTCACTGCAGCATGCGAGCAACGTCCGAGTGGGAACTGTTTTTTGTGCGCAGGGCTGCGCTGTCGGAGGTGACGAAAGACCTGCAGGAGCGACTGCAGCGTTGGAAGCAGATAGAGCGGCTCTGTGGCTTCTCCATTGTGAACAACCCCGGGGTGGGGTCCCTGGAGAGCATGCTGCGAGGTTCTCTCCTCAATGGCAGTGCCGCCTCCTCTCTGCCCCACTCCTATTCTGTCGGTGTGTTTGGCACTTATTGTGGCACTCTCAGAAAGGGTTCGTGCACCCCCCACCCCTTGGAAAGTCTCTGCTTCGCTTCTGTCCTCTTTTGTCGACGCTGTGACAGTGGCCATTCTGCATGGGGGCACTGGTGGTGCATACAATTAAGTGTTGAAGTCCAGAATATCTGTTGCTGTTGAAATTTAGTCACCGGAATGGATGGTGTTGCGTTTGTAGTGATGAAAAAGCTGTGTCGGGGTCCAGACACTGCTTCTTCTTGTCGCAAGTTGTCACTGTCCTTAACCCCCTGGAGGGACTCAGATGGGCCAAGCTCGTCATAAGCCCCTGCTGTCATTTCTTGCTCCCAATGAGTTCAGCTTGTGGTATGTTTTCTGGCAGTGTGTGTCCGGTTTAAGGCAAATAGGGCTTGTCCAAAGCATCTTTTCCGTCCGCCAACAAATGGTAGTGGGTACTAAATGACAGTTTTGACATCATTTTCTGAAAAAAAAAAAAAAAAAGTTCCCGTTTGGGGGGGACTGAAGGGCCACTAAAAACAAATTGAATTTGAGCTTGTATTTCTAAATTACAGCATTCTATTGACTGACACACTACTTTCACTGAAATCAGAACTATTTTGAGCTAGAAAATCCAGAGAAATGAAAAATGGGTGACGCCATTACCGGCCTATTTCACAAGTAAACTGCAGCACATTAACAGTCTTATAGACATAGAATTAATTTTTACCTTGAAAAAAAAAGTTGATGGAGTTGGCCTATGTATCCCTTTAATATTCTGTTACATAAAAAACAGCAAGCTTCTGTTGGAGGAGAATGTACCGTAAATTCCTGTATGCAGCCTGTGGGCTGCACAAGTTGGAATGTTAAAAATTTGGGCTTTTTGGAGTTTCTTTAGGTGCAGGCTGTATAACATCTTCTTTTTTGCCGCCATGGTGGCTCAATGGTTATGGCACTCAGCTGCTGACCCGAAAGATTCGGGTTCGATCCCTGTCGCGGCGGTTGCATTTCTATGGAGGCAAAATGCTAGAGGCCCATATGCGATGTCAGTGCACATTAAAGAACCCCATGTGGTCGAAATTTCGGAGCCCTTCACTTTGGCGTCCCTTATAGCCCGAGTTGCTTTGGGACGTTAAACCTCCATAAACTATAAGCCATCTTCTTTTTCAATATGGCCTAATGATAGCATAAAATACCCAACAAGATTCTGTGTACCAGGCTGGGACAGTGAATGTACCATATGTGGACTATGTTTAGCTCTGCAGACAGGACACTGAGTGCACACTGTATGCCAGAAATTATTGTACTTCTTTTCATTTCTCAGTATAGCCTGAGAAATCAGGTGGACTGAGCACAGTATGAGCATGCTTTTATAAGCACCCAAAGAAAGCGAACGTTTAAAGACACAGTTGTAACCCAAGTGAACAGCATGCTCTTTAACTGAATAGCTGCTTGCATTTGTAACACCAGTATGACTTGCTAATGGCAAGTGCTCATAGGCCATTGCAAAACCTCAATGTCAGACTCTCAGCCATAGAATAGTAGTTAAGGTGGCGAATCATCGTACTTTATGTAATGCTTGAGCAGTCAGCGGTAGTGCTGATGCAGTTAGCTATGTTGTGCTTTCTTTAGATGCTGCACAATCCTTGTAAGGGGTACATTGGTAACGATGCTTTTCAGTGCAGAGCACATGCTGTCTGTTTCTCTTTGTGTGTGTGTGTGTGTGTGTGTGTGTGTGTGTGTGTGTGTGTGTGTGTGTGTGTGTGTGTGTGTGTGTGTGTGCGTGCGTGTGCGTGCGTGCGTGTGTTCTTAAAACTGAACCTGAAATTCTTTATGAAGTTAGCACTAAAATTGCAGCATATGTGTGAGAACATGGTTTGATTAACATACGTCAGATAGAATTATATGCGATACACAGCAGCCTCTCGGGGCTGTGAATAGCTTACAAACGCACGAGAAACCATAACTGCAAAGGAAATTGCTTCAAGTAACATGCGTTTATTGAGGGAATGTGCAGGCAGTTTGGGCTAGTATTTGGGAGTGCATTTAGTGCTAGAGACAAGAGTTTGGGCTGCTTGTTCATTTTCAGCAGGAGGGTTCAGCACAGTTTGCATTGTTGCAGGGTTGTTGAATAGCAAACTTGATCTGCATTCTCTTGATGCAAAGCTGCCTTTAAAAGTGTTCCCTGCTACTTTAATTCTGCTTGGCTGAAAGCTGGCCCTTCTTTCAGGCAAGAAAATGAACCGTTCAGGCAGTGAGGGCACTTTGGCCGAAGAAGAGTCACCCTATGGGATCAGCGCTGGTGAGTCTCCACCGATGCCACAGACTTGAATGCTTCAAAGGCTCTGCGCTAAACAGGGTTCAGAAGATGTACACAAGTTTTGATCTAAAAGTGGCAGTCTGTTCTGAAATACCATTAACTGCACTTGTTTTTATCAAATTGAAAGCGGAGTTACAAATGCTACTGGAGTTGAGTTCTTTAAGCCTTTTAATTTGAGGCAAGTCATGTTTCTTTTATTGGGTATTCGCATTATATGCTGTTGATAGATTATCTGTCTGGCCATGACTTTGTAGGTGACATGTTTGCTTATCAGGAACTGTAAGGCTATCCTTTGCATCCCTGCTTGTCTCAAAGGGCTGCTCTCTCTTTGACTCTGTTGTTGCTTTGCATCTTGTGCTGCTGTTGCTAACATCACTCATTTCCTGTTTTGTGGCGCACTAATTGGCTTGCAGAAGTGTGCCCTTCTGCATCCTCTTGCTTTCTCCTGTTTCATGAGCTGCGCTCTAATTGCCTCTTTTCTCCTTGCTTCCCCTCCCTCCTTCTGGATTCCGGCGACCAAATAGTGCAGCAACTTGTGCACAATTCGGCCGCTCTCTTTCTCGCCTCTGTGCCGCCAGCTTGCGACTTTGGCGAGTGCACGCGGGCCGCGGCCATAGCCGCAGGCTTCCCTCCTTTTCGCGTGGTGCCTCTTAACAGCACTAACCTTGCTCAGTCGGCTGCTGCTGCCACCACTGCTAGTGCCAGTGCGCCCCCTTCCATGGCCTGCCACAATGGTGAGTGCCTCCTCCACTCCTTTTTTTCTCCCCACAGCTCTCTGCCTGCTGGTTTTATTCCTTTTTGCCTGCCTTGCACTCAGTCATTTGGATACTCTGGAATGGAATATCTAGCTACTAGAGAAGCCGCATAGATGTGTAATCTAGAGGGGGGTGCCCAAGTCATCAACCAAGCTGCTGCGGTGGCTCAGTGGTTATGTCGCTTGGCTGCTAACCCAAGAGGTGCGGGTTTGTTCCCGGCCGTTGCAGTCACCTTACGATGGAGGCGAAAGGCTAGAGGCTCGTGTATTATGTGATGTCAGTGCATGTTAAAGAACCCCAGGTGGTCGAAATTTCCGGAGCTCCTCACTACGGCGTCCCTCAAAGCGTAAGTCACTTTGGGACGTTAAACCCTCATAAACCAAACCAAATCAAGTCTTCAACCAAGTCTTCAAGAAGAAACATGCGCCGCTTAAAAAGCCTCTAAATGTAAAAGACAGCCAAGAAGAGGGAAGTGAGCAAACAGTAGAGAAATGAGGTGTAGTTCTGTAAGTCTTGAATCCAGTTTACCCTCCTTTTTGTTCTTGCTTGGATAGACAGCTTCTTGGTCTAAAGTGTCTAAAGTAGTGTTTTGGGCATGTGCAGTTTTTATTGTTCTCTGAAAAAATGGAAATATGGGCGGTACTGTCAGAACTCTACTAACCACTGCGGAGTGGTGTCGTACGATGTGAGAAGACGTGCTAGTTGGCTCTAAAAAATAAAGGAAGAGTGAGCGCAGACTTGATGATTGCTATGTTGTCATCTCTGCATGCTGTATGCAATGAGAACCGAGGCCTTATCACTTGCCGCAGGCCTTGCGAAGCCTCTTTGTTGGTGCCTCTTGGTTGTCATATGCAAGTCTTCTTTTCAGCGGATCAGGATGGCAGGTTTTTAGCAATGCACTGCTTCATGGCTTGTGAGTGGAAAAACCTTCACGTCATATTAAGGCTAAGCCGTGGTACTATCATCTTTGAATACAAATTTATTATCATTTATGATGCTTAGTTACCTTTAGTGCCTTCAAACTGTTTTAATGGGGTTTTTTGTTCAAAACTGTTGTATAAGCTGCGTGATAAAGTTCCCCTGCATATGACACTTTGCATTACGATATATGTGCAAGGAAGGTGCGTTCGAAGGTAACCACTTTGGTTTTAGTGCGTGAAGAAGCCCAGAAATACAGTTTTGGTTCGTGAAGAAGCCCAGAAACACTTCAAGAACATGACAGGAACATGCAGGCCAAATGTAGTCTTAATGCGCAGTGGAGGACTCGGCAGCCTCGCTCCAAAATTCGCTTTCCATTTCCTGCATCTAATTGAGACCCATGCCTTTGACTCCACTTGTGTGGTGTCATTTTTGCTGCCACCACCTTCAGCATCATGAACAGCGGGTGCAACGACTAGAGCTGCAAAAAGAAAGCAGGCCTAGCGAATGCAATGAGTTGTGCCACTAAGCTGACAGTAATTGCCTCGCACATGTGAGCAGAAGAGAAGAAAATATAGACACATCTCTGGAAAAAGCACAGTGTGAGTGCCTTGCAATGCTGGCATTTACGCATAACTTCCGGTGCATAAGAAATAACAAAGAGGACAGGGAAAGCCTCACGGACACTAAGGGGCAATTTTCAATCGATGGTAAGTCTGCTGACACAAAGCAGTTTGTAAAAATTTTTGGTTTAGACAGTTCCACACACACGGTATTCCTTCATACTCGAAAGGTTTTGCAGGTTTGACAACAGGTTTGCAGGTTTTTTGGGGCCCTTTTAGCACATGCCTGTTGTAATGTGTCTGTCATTTCTTTGCAGGCTCAGTCTCAAGTGTTGCATCGCTGTTGAGCTTGCGATGCCCTGAGCGTCCTAGCACTCTGCCCCTTGGTGCCACGACCAAGTCCAATGGGGCCTCCTCCCCAAGGTTGGCCCTACTGGATGAAACCGACGACGATGCGGAAGAATTCACGGACTCCTCTCCGCCAACTGCACTAGCGGGGGGAACATCGGGGCCCGGTGCCGTATCGTTCGTGGTCGGGGACAGCAGGTTAGCACTGATGTTTAGAAGGTAACTTCACAGCTGTCCGCATTTCCTTGGGAACTGTATCTCTCGTTATTAGTTGACCCTCAGCACCAAGTGAGCATAATGTTGTAACCCCTTAGCAGTTCATAACCAGCTGAACTTTTTATGAGCTGTTTGTTCTGTGCCGAGGCATTTATTTGTAGGAAGGTTTATTTTGCATCTATTGTTGTAATTTTATTGTGGAATAAAAAAATTGGCGGTCTAAAGCTTCAAGTAGCCACTACGTTGCATGGACAGGGACAGTCCCCTGCTTTATAAAATAAAGTTGGAAAGCTAAGGGGTTAATGCTGATGCATGCTTGAGTGAATGAAATGATGCACTTCTGCTGAAAGAAAAGCTTAATCCTTGTGATTTTTTTTTTCTATTTATTCTTAAAGTGTGGGCTTTTAAAAGAAGCCAATGGAAACCAAGGAAAGCATATGGGACTGTTTTCTTAATGGTGGTTGGTATTGACTAAGGTTTGATCCCACTCTGATCAGTGCCACCATTAAAAAATAAAAACAAAAATTTCACTGTTCTTAATTTCGCCGCCGTGGTGGCTCAGTGGTTATGGTGCTCGGCTGCTGACCCGAAAGACGCGGGTTCGATCTCGGCCGCGGCAGTTGAATTTCGATGGAGGTGAAATTCTAAAGGCCCGTGTACTGTGCAATGTCAGTGCACATTAGCCCTACAGCCATGCAGTCGAAATTTCCAGAGCCCTTCACTACGGCGTCTCTCATAGCCTGAGTCGCTTTGGGACGTTAAACCCCATAAACCTCTTTCTCAATTTCAATGGCTCTTTGGCTTTTTTGATATGCGTATTTTAAAAAGATTGTCCCCCTGCTCCGAAGTAGTACGGACCGTGATACTGCTGTTATATCCTGTCACATTGGCAACTTCGGAGTCTGTTGAGCCAACGGCCATCGAAATTTTTTAGGGCGCTTTTATTTGTCATTGAGAAATGTACATGTGATCTTAGAGATGATGCCAGGTGTAGAAAACTTGGTAAGTTACAACCAGGGAAAACACTAGGAGTAAGGTAGCAAGTAAACCAAAGGGTGCATATTAGCAAAAGTGCTATTTTTAATTTAAAGTTGTTTGGAAACCAAACTATATATATGAACACCTCTCCATGGTGTATTCTCTTGAGTGCTAGTTCTGCTTAGGATGTAATTGCATGAAATATTCAACTTATCTTCCAATAACTCTCACGCGTTGGTTGCCTACTGATGACATAGGGGCTTATCACGAATGCCTCAGTTTTAGTCACATTTCAGTGAAGGCGAAATGTAAAAAAGCTCATGTAATCACGTTTAAGTGCATGTCAAGAACCCCAAGGGGTCTCTATTACCTGAAGCCATCTGCTGCGGTGTTTCTTGCAGCCCATGATGCAGCAAAGTGCGCATGTAGAAGTCAATTAAGCATTGGTGCTTACAATTAGACAAGTGTCCAGCCATCGTGCTTAAGGCCCCTAGTTTCCCACAATAGAAAAATGTAAATTCTATGAATTGAGAACAAAGAATGTGCGATACTTCGCTAGAATCCTCCCACACTTTAACAAATGTGGCCTTTCTCGCAGCCAAACTCTGGCACAGCAGTGGTTGCCATGCGGCCGCTTCTTATCTGGCTGCTTTATGTTTTGTTCAGCGTAGTTGTCTGCTCGTTCTCCACTTTTTTGCCGTTCCCTACTCCTCACGGAGCTTTCACTGCTCTCTCATTTTTACCAACGGCCTGTACCGTTTCCTTTTCATATTTGTAGCAACTATTTCACACCAGTACATGCTGCGAATTTCACTTCGATGGCCCAAGGTCATTGAGAAGTTCTCTTTTCCCCACAGCTCAATAGCCTGGTGGGTGAGCTAGCTGTGGGCATCTCAAACAGGGGCAAAAAAACTTTTCCCTATATATTCCTAGCTTGGTGCTTACTGAAGCACATGATTTAGGGAAAAAAATGTGCGTTATATTCGTGAAAGTATGGCAATACTGCTTTTAACAAGCACCACTATCCTCACTCCTGGTGCTTCATACAAATGTGTCAGTGCGCATTGCTGCCAGAGCTGCTATGCTTGATACGTTGGCTTGCTTGAACAGAGGAGGTGCAAGCATATCTAGTCATTAGCATAACATTTTTACCG
Organism: Amblyomma mixtum; assembly: GCF_055824585.1. NCBI lineage: Eukaryota > Metazoa > Arthropoda > Arachnida > Ixodida > Ixodidae > Amblyomma > Amblyomma mixtum. Next base: position 289,629,867 of record NC_143012.1, on the reverse strand, counting down.
TATTTTACCTTTCAGGTGATTAAATTAGTTACATTTTTATCATTATATTATTCCTACCAGTGTCCACAAACACATCATCACAAAAAAAGAATGTGGCTGCTAGCACACAGTCCGGTGAAAAATGCTGAACTCCGCGATTTTTTGTGGAATCGAGGAAAGCTAGAGGCCTTAATCATGCTAGTCTTGTACATTTAAAGACAGGAAATGGCGGCAAGTTGGGCTTTCTGATTTGGGCATTCTAAGCGAATAAGCTGCAAAGTGTGTGTGTATCACAGGAAAGCTTGCGATTTACACCCTTCAGCAGCATGCTTAGCCAGCATTACCTATTCATGTCCCTGGATGGGAACCATTGAATCAGCTGCAGCGAGTTTTACTGCTTGTATGACGGACCAGTACACTGGTGCTACAGATCAAACTGCCACCCATGCCTTTCTTGGCAGCCCATCAGAACCGCCACAGCTGACACGGCCCAAAAGCAGCCATCTGCTGAACAAGGCCGCCAGTGCAGACGACGCACCACCTCGCCGGATCCTGACGTCTACTGAGCTCATGGTCCAGACCGAGCCGTCTTCGCCGACCACCTCAGAAAGCACCACCGCTTCCGAGCCACTCCTGCTTCCGCGACCGCCGCTCACATCCGCGTCTTCCATAGAGCGACGCAAAAAAGCGGGCAACATTCTGGTGGCCGCACTGAAAGGCAACTTCTCTGGCGCTGTCGTCGATGAGGAAAACTCGACAGACTCAAACTCAACAGCTGACGACGACAGCTTAAAAGAAAAGAAGAAGACGAAGGCATCGTCTATCTTCCAGCCACTCAAGAAGAAAAAGCCGAAGGCGTCGTGACTGCGTGAGGAAAAAACTGACACTGTTCCTTGTATTCCCACCTCGGCATACTCCCAGTGGGTAGTTTAGCTGCCGAGTAGTGTCGGCAATGATCCGCCTGTATTTCCATTCGTTTCTTTTTTTTTTTTTGCCCAACTTTGCCGGTGTGTTGCTGAGCACGTAGTGTTCAGCACGATTTCCTGTGGCTCTGCTTTGTTTCTGTCTCACCTGTAGGTTCATTGCAGGGCAACACAGCTTTGTTTATGTCCAAGCTGTTGTTGTGTTGTGCAAAAGCAGGCCATGAAGATCTGCAGAGTTGTAAGGGAGACAATCCCTGTGCTTGCAACTGTGCATCATTAATGCAGTTCAAAAGTACCTTGTTTCATTTTTCTTCGTGCTTTAATCAGCATGTGCTGTGCAAAGCACAGTGGGAGTGAATGAAAGTTGTCATGTTTTTGGCCTCTTTTATTGTCAGCCATGGTTCTTTATTACTGTGCGACTACACACAGCCCTATGTCTGTCCCATGTTTTGATTCCCTTCCCATGTGCCTTCTTTTTTTCTTTCATTGTTTTGAGAGACACTTGCCGATATTTTATACATCTGCATTTCTTGAAGGCACAGATTATTATATATATATACATATACTTTTTTTGCAACAGTCTCTTGGCAACAAAGATGCGACTGGCACGTGAAGTACTGTATTTTTCTAACTTATATTTTTTGATATGGCATGTGAACTATATTGTTTGTGCTAGAAGCCATTATCTGAAGGTGTTGGCATGCACATTTTAGAGTTTTTGTTCCTTTTTTTTTTTTGCACTTTGTTTGGTAAAGTGTCGGTGCAGTGATTTGGACATACAGTTTACGATTGATAGAATTGGCTTTTTCTTGGTGTTCTTTGTTGTACATCTTTGATTTAGTAAGCACTTGCACTGTGACTGAATAAGCAAATTGAATGCTCTTTCTTGAGTAGACCATTTTGAACTTTTGATTTGTGAGCATTTTTCTATCAGGAATTTTTTGTGAACGCCTTTTTATGCAAGAATTATTTTGCTGTTTTTTGTGTGCTTCTTTTGCTGGCGTTGCATGATTTTTTTGTTTTAAGTTGACATCCGGGCTTTTTTGCCTCTCTATAAGCCAAGTGCACCTTATGTTGGCCACTTTTTTCAAGTCAAGCTTGCTAAGAGTATCTGTGGGATTAGGCGATTCACTGCCCTTGAGAAATAAAGTATCTGAGCTGGAATGCTGGCACGAAAATAATGGCTGTCCTCTGCATGTACAGTTACGCTACGGCACTGACTCCCTGATGTATTCTGAATGCAAGGACTTGTGATAGCTGTTGAATCAAAGCAGTTTTTGCCGCCAGAAACTAATCCTTTTCTCAAGAGTCCAGTGAGGTTAACTTTGAGGTCATCATGCTCAGCCGTTAAGTTTAACTGCTTCAAAATTTAGCAGTGTTATTGCATGTTAACTATGTATCTATGACATGCTTTGGTTGTTACTAAAGTAGCCACGTATGTAAAACTGGGTGTTAACCCTATAACCACATATACAAGCGTAAAGCTCTACCATCTCTTACATAAAACTTGATGAGTTATGACTGAATAGGAAAAAGTAGCATCTCTATTAGTGCTTGCTAAAGGGAATGTAAGACCAATGTGTGCAAGTTGCCCAATTTCTAAAGGATTTGTGTTGTTGTTGTCCATGAAGATAACCAGCATGTTCTGTGTTGTATGCATGTTTTGGTACAGTTCCATTGTTTAGAATTTTTTTCGTTGGAGAGTTTTATTTTCTGCGATTTTGAATGTTGTCGGTCTGCCATGATCCGTAATTGTTCGTGTGTAACCTGCGATGTGAATGAGTTGGCTGTGTTGCTTCCACTCTGTCCCCTTGCTTCAAGCCATTTAAATGGACGCTATGCTTTAGACTTGGAGGATGAGCATTGCACTTGGTGTGGTGCCGGATGCACTGCTTCACGATCTGTGATATCGGCTGAGGGATCTCTTGCTGGGAGCTTTGTGTCATACATACGCAATACAGGATGGATGTCGCCATTCATGCAATCTTGAACCGTAATTGTGCTCATTGCTCCTCTGGGAAGGGTATTACTAGAACTGTTGTGCATGTTGCTTCAAGCAAGCCAGGAGCTCCTCGGGAGCATTCGTTTTCTTTTGCTTTTGTCACCCAACTTAAATCTGCATTTCGGCCATGCACATATAGGTTCTGCAGTTTTTTAAGGGCAACTGCACCACTTTTTCAGAATTCTGCATTATTCCAGGATGTAGGCTGCCGGTAAAGTGTTTTTTTTTTTTTTGAGCTAGCATCTGAAATGGTGACGTAATCAACTATTAAATTTCAGGCTTGCAGAGAAGCTTGATACAACGTCACTGGCACTAAGATTTCAAATTTATGCTGCCGTCTACCACACCCTTCCAAGCTTTGTTTTGTGCTCCCAAACAACTCTCAGTGGGCTTTGCCTTCGGTGATGTTGGTTTTCTTCCTTCAAAGCAAGCGTTTATGCGTCGAAAATGTACCTGTATCTTAAATGACGTCATCGTACACTCCCCACTTGGAGCTGTGGAGAAGCCTGAAGGCTGTACGGATTTTAATCTGCGATTACGTGACCATTTAAAATGCTAGCCCCAAAGGACTCTGCATGCTTTACCTGCAAGTTTCACATATTCGACCCGTTCAAGCTCGTTGAATTCTAAAACCTGTGCAGTTGTCCTTTAAGTGCATTACGCGGCAGAAAAAGAATGCCCGGTCAGAGGCACAGTTTTTGTTACCCTTTGCATTTATTTGACCTTGGCATTTAAGGGCATGCCGATGAAAGAGGGCTGAAAATGTTGGAAACTTCGCTGCAAGATAGGGCACAATAGGTGTTGTGCAGCCGTGTCTTGTGGCAGAGCGCATACAAGATCTGCTGATTTGAATTTGTGTTTTAACCTTTGTTGTTAACCAGTTAGATTTGTAAAGTTCTTAAATTGTCAACACCCTTGTAACAAATGTCTGACATGCAGTTAATTGATGCAGTCTTCTTTTTTGAAAGCTGTACATGGGATAGCTTTGCTCAGCAGGTGAAGTGAAGGCTGCGGGCATCTTGCCGCCTCACCACCGCGTCTGCATTTTGTTTGAACAGTGCACCAATATAATATTGCTTGGCACTGGGTGCCTTTACTTCTATGGGGTGCCAACAGCTACCTAACAGGCAGGAGTGACCCAACAGACGTTGAGAAGCGACGATTAGGTGGTTCTGAAGTATGCATGTCTCTTAAGCATAGCCTACTGCTCACACTTGGCAACAGGTCCTGAACAAAACAAACACCCGATCAATTTTCGCTTCTCCAGTGGGCCAGGAGATTCTGCATAAGTATTGTGTTGCACACAAAGGTGAAGACCTGTACCATCTGTATTAATTAACCTGCAATATGTTTGCTATGCCAATCATGGTCTTGCTGAGTAATGTTGCCCCTTTACAGCTGAAGCCTTTGGCCTTCTATTTGGTGTGTGAACTCTGCCTAGCATAGAGCTTGTTTGGAATGGCTGTTGTTGCAGCCAGCTTCTGCAGAGCAATTACAGGGTGAGGGTAAAGTTTAGTAAACTTTTATCTTCGTTTACACGGTGTGCTGTTTTGTCACTGAATACAAAATGGCTGATGGAATAAGCGATGTGCTGCTGCGAAATAAAGTCAATCCTTTGTCTTTTCATTGGTGGCATTATTCATGCAATGGAGGTTTAGCATGCGTTGCAATGACACCGGAGTTCTGTCACTGTGCAGGATTAAAAAGCAAGCTGAAAAAAAAAAATGCAAAGTGCGTCACTGGTAACCAGTTCTGGGTTTTGTTGCAAAATAAAAGAAGGTACCAATGTCTGAAAGGTGTGACAGCTCTGCTGTAGTCTGATACAACTCAAAAACGGAGCCGCTTTTCCCTGTCAAAGGGCCCCAGGACCCCCTTCCAGCCAGTGGTGTCGGCTGATTCTTGCGAACCTGCTAGTGTGACAGTACAGGGAAGGGGCTACCCCCACCATGGAAGGAGGGGACTATCCCCTTTCATCCACCACTCCCTGCACTGTCGCGCTAGCAGGCTTGTGAAAATCTGCACACGTCATTGGCTGGAGGGTGGTCCGTTGATGGGGGGAAAACCCGCTTTGTTCTTGAGTTGTATTCGACTACAGCTGCCTCTACTTTTAGCTACATTACGGCAGGTTTTCGCCTCTTCGCCGTCGTCGCACTTTGAGCCGTGGCAATACCTCTAGGAGGTATTGGCCGTGGCCGCACTGTGACGTCACACCACGGCCCTCGATCCTCCAGCAACTCGGCTCGTCATTGTCTCGTCGCGATCGCCGCGCGGCTACCGTTCCTGCCGTTGTTGGTAATTATCGAGGGGCTTTAGTTGGTGGGCGCTCACCGCGCCCTCTGTGTGACGTCACACCACGGGCGTCAATTTTCCGGCAACTCGGCTACAGTTCACTGTAGCCGAGTTGCCGAGAACCCGGAACGGCGTGTCGTCTGCTACGGAAGTGACGTATGCAGTAGAGCGAGCCAATGAGCAGTGGCCTAGCATATGATGCAGGGGTTCTCAAACTTTCTTGCTTGGAGGAACCCCAAAAGCCTTCACTAATGGTGTCTTCGGCTGACGGCACTCGTGGAGTTTTCTACGCACTCGTGCGGTGCCCCACGTTCGGCTGGATGCCACTCGTGCAGTGCCGTACATTCGGGTAGGACGAGCACGACACGCGTGCGCGCCACCGCGCCACCGTGGAGACCGACGGTGGAGCGCGGTGCAATCCCGTCGTGCAGCGCGCGCTAGCAGACGACGCTGTTCACGCTCGTTGGTTGAGGCAGCATCGACGAAGAGTGGGCACATTTTAAAGAAATGTTGAATATTATAGCAGCTGCAGTACATTTATTCGCGCTGCAATCACGCAGCCGCCGGCCGGCGAGCCGTGTGCCTTCCATTATGAGGAAATTAAAGGTTTGTCAATATTTTTAGTCTTGCAAGTTCTGCCTTAGCTCTTGCAGTGAACGGCATATCCTGTTCATCCGGCATGCCTGCACTTTATAACATCGTACTTTTTGCCAACGTATGCGCAGGTTAAAGGATGTCATTAAGAATCACCCGCTGACATTTTCGGAAGTTACTCTAGCTGAAGCTCTAAAGGCGTATGCATCGAAACCGGCGAGCATAAACGCCTTGGTGTGGGGTCTTACAAACCTGCGCTCCCATAATTAATCGCAGTATCTCACGAGCAGGCTCGTGGGTCCCGCGTTTCCCGCCGATTCTATCAACGCCTGTTACAAGCGCGGTACTGCACTGTTCTGAAGAGGCTGTTGCGAATTGCACAAACTGCGCTCGTTGGCGTCGGTCGCTCGTAGGAATAGCCTCTGAGATTATCGCGGGTCTTGGAGGCCTCGGTTTACAGACGGCAGAAAGAGCAACGGCGCTCTGCGAGTTTTCGCACGTTCGGCTGATGTGCAAGGAAACGTGCCACTCGTGTAGTGTTTGACTTCCTGCGCACCGGCACGGAGGCCGTGCGTGTCAGCCGAAGACACCATAAGTTCCAAAGAACCCCCCCCCCCCCCCCCCCCCGCTTTCACAAGGCCGATTCACACGACGGACCGTTCGCCCGCGGCCCGCGCACTACGTGTGCATACGTCAGCACTTTGAGGGGCGCGCTGTCGGCCGCCATCCATCCATGCATCCAGCGCGCCTCTCAAAGTGCTGACGTATGCACACGTAGTGCGCGGACCGCGGGCGAACGGTCCGTCGTGTGAATCGGCCTTCATTTTTGCAAAGGGAAAGTTGCAGAGGCTAAATGTTTATTGCACAGATTAATACAAATACTAATGTGATGGGTGGTACTGCTTCCCTTTTAAGAGCAAGTCAAAGCGTGGCTCAGTAGCACTCAGAGCCAGTCTCATATCAGCTGCCGGGTCAGGGCCGGTGAGGGTTCTCGCGGAACAGAAGACAGCCCGCGGAACCCCTGTGTTCCGCGGAACCCAGTTTGAGAACCCCTGTTAGAGGGTGGCAGTGCTACCGCAGTTGGTGCAGGTGGGATCTATGAGGCGTGGTTTTGTTGCGACTGTAACACGGTGTAACTGTAATAAGGATGAAAAGGAAATTGCACGGGCCTGCTTACTGGCTCGAGCCGAGCCACAACCGCTGCCACATGCAGATAAAAGAGAGTTGTAATATATGAGAGGAAAGAGTAAAAGAACCGCGCGACAATCGCGTCCGCCGAAGCGACAACAACGGTTGTAACAGGTACCCCCTCCCCAACTAATTCTCGCTCCCTTTCATAGTTCGCTCTCTCTTCATTCTCATTCCTATTTTACTCACTCAGAGGTTCTGATAGAAGTTCTAATAAGTTGTAAGTTGCGGTATGCCTGCTATGTTAAAGCACGCCGCTTCACGAATATTGCCCATCAAGAATTTTGTAGCGAAAGCTACATTGGCCACGAACTTGCGATTTCGCTGTTTTTAATGCGCTTTGTAGAAGCTGAGTTACCCGTAGACAAAATTTCAATTTCAGCGTCTTCGCGCTTTTCCCTCTCCTCTAGTCTCTTTTTGCACGCTGAAAGGCCGGCTTCCAATAACAGCGCGGTGGGTCAGGAAGCTCCGCCTCCGGTGGGGAGGAGCTTTCTTACCCTCCGGAGCTACACGGCTTATTGGTCGCGGCCATGGAAGATGCCTGACGACTGAAAGAATCTAACCAATAGCCACCTCTCAACTTAATTGTATACGCAGGTGCGAGCGACGGAGGAATGTGCCAGCATGAAAAAGTCGCCGGTAAGGGCACGTCAACTTTCGCTTGTGATTGTGGGTTCTGTGCTGCGCATAGAAGTGTATTATGTCTCGGTTTTCATGACAATGTGCTCTCCTCGGAGGGTGTTTCAGAGCCCCTATTCCTTTAATAATAATAATAATAATAAACTTATTTAGCATTCTTGGTAGGTGGCTCAGGCATGCAGGATGCTAAAGGCAATACTGTCCAAACCACGTAAGCATGCCGACACTGACCTAGAGCCCTCGGCTACGGAACTCGAGTACCCGGGTTCGAACCCGGCCGCGTTTCAAGCGAGACGAAACGCAAAAGGCGCCCATGTGCTGTGCGTCGTGTGTGCACGTGAAATATTACTGCGCCTTTCATTTCCTGAAAAAACATTTTTATTGCGAAAGCACTTAGCTCGTCGCGTGGTCCGTGGCCCGTGGACCCCTCTCTCCTCGAGGAGCTGCCGCCGCGCCTAACAGATGGTGTGACGTCAGCCTCTCCGACGCGTGACGTCAGCTTGCTCTCTCCACCGCAGATAGGAGGAGGAGGAAATTCACATGACGTCATCCGCAAGGGGCGCTAGCGGCCGGCGCCGCATTCGCCATGTTGGTGGTTGCGCGCGCGGCCGCCGCAGCCAGCCGCAGCGTTAAATAGCCGGTGATGGGTGAAATGTGAGAGTATTTCGCGTCTCGCCATAGATAAATTACTGTCCGGCCCGTAACACCGCGTTACTGAGAGGGTGTTCCGGGAACTGCGCGAAGCAGAAAAGAGCGGCAACGCTCAAAAGATTCCACTTTGTGAAAAGGTCGGCCCGTAAGAGAGCGCAGGCGCCGGCGCAGTGTGAGACGTAGAGGACTGCTGCCGAGCGTTGAATTCACCGGTATCGAGGCCCACCTTGTGCACGGCTTAGGTTTGCTGGCAGGCCAAGGAATTAAAGCATACAAACCTATGAGTGGGTGCAATTACTTGGCAAGCGGGGGAGTCCAAGAAGCGTGCATAGGGTGCCGACGTCCGCGGTGCCGGCGGCCGAAGTGCCGTTTTTGAAGAGGTGAGTAATTCGAAGGGTCTGTTCACTTAGCTGTAGCTTAACTTGTCATCTGTATCTGCTGAAAGTGACATGCTACTACTGAATCTAGCTGAATGGCTGCACACTGCGTTGCTGCGAAAGCGCTAGACGTCTTGTGCATACGAAGCAGCGCTACGTAAAACTGCAAAACATTCTCACTGTGTCTGCCGTTCGTGCTGCGAGCGCATCGCAGTATTTGTTTGACCGTTCTGTCGCGTAAATAAGGCAGTTATGACGCTTTGCCTTTTTGCTGAAAGACCGTCTGAGAAGCGTCAGCAGTTCGCGGAGGCGCTTGAATTATCAATTTCTGCGGCGGCAGTTTTGGAATTTCGGTTAATAATCGTGCTGTTTATCCACGAAGTGCCCTGCATGACTAGCTGACAGTTATCAACTGATATTAAAGGCTGCAAGTCGTGTACATTTTTGCGTGCAGCGCAGCCAGCCAGTTTTGCTGCCGAGTTGAGGCAGCTCGGTTATATCACGGCGCAGAAGAATTCTGCTGCAAACTTCATGCACAATATACGCGCTCCACAAAGATAAGTGGTCGCTTATTCAACAACGTACAAATATGTTACGGATCACTAACAGTTCAGGCCGGGTACCTCACGGCGCAGGCGCACCGTGACACTGCGCGAGCTCGTCTGAAACGACCCCAAACATGGCGCGCTTGCCGCGACGACGCTCGCTCCGTCTGGTAGCGCGGCCTCAGTGAATACCCCCTATTTACAGTGAGAGGTCGATGGGGCGAGCCGGAAGGGCCCGCCCCTTACAAACACTAGAAGGGATCCCTAGTCCGGGATCCCTGTAGCTTCCGCAGCGGCCCGGGCTCTAGATACCAATGCCTGTTGGGCATGGAGTTCGGAGCAGCCGCGCAGGGCAGCTTCCCAGCCCTCTCGACTGGGGTGGAGGTGGGGTGGGTAGGCAGGATTGGAAGGGCATGCCCACACCATGTGGTAGGTGTTCGGAAACTCCTCCTCACAGTGTGGGCACGCGCCCGAGAAAGAAGAATTGAAGTGCTTAAGTACTGCCGGGCACAGTACAGTATTGGTATAGAGGCGGAGAATTAAGCCAGCGCTCCTCCACCCTGGTGAGGCCTTTACAGGGAGGTGGATAGAGACCATGAAAGTTTTCATAAAGAGAGGTGATCTCTGTAAAGGTGATGGCCGGATTGAAATTGAATTCCGGATCAGGCTGCGGATGAGGCGACGCCCGGTGAGTAAACGCGCGGGCGGCAGCGTACGTCGGCTGCCTCGTTTACCCTCAGATTTGAAAGGGTGTGCGCTAAAAAAGACGTACACAGGAAAAAGATAGAGACGACAGGAAAGAAGCGCGTCGTCTTTCCTGTCGTCTCTATCTTTTTCCTGTGTACGTCTTTTTTAGCGCACACCCTTTCAAATATGAATATGTACCAACTAGCCCGTCAAAAAGCTTTACTAGTTTACCCTCAGGACCCGCATGAGCCGGAGCCCACACGATGGTACGATGGGTCGGAAACCCCGAGTATTCGCATGCGTGGAGAATTTTGAAAGCACGGTCTGGAATATACCCTTGCTCAATATTGCGGCAGGCGCCCCTGGAGTCCGTGATTCGGGACTCTGGATCTGCGGCGGCCAGTGCAATGGCGATCTCTTCCGCAAATGTAATGTTTGGGGCACGGAAAGTAAGGTCCTGAACTGTAGTGTTTTGGTGGATTACGGCCGCCGTGTACCAATTAACCCCCATGGTGTGGGCCGGCCGCATCTACATAGAAGACACCTGGCTTATGGCCATATTGTTGAGAGATAGTCCGCCCGCGCGAGACGGCGACCATCATGGGGTCGCACCTGCAGTGGAGTGCAAAGCTAGGCTTCAGGGATGCGGACCCGTTCTTCTGTCTGTGTAGCGTAGGATATGTGTAAGCGGGTCAGAAGGCGGCTCCCCGCAGGTGTTTTGCTCAGGCGCAAGAATTGATTGTTAAGATGAGCTTCTCGTAACTCCCCAAAGGTGATGGTCATCCGGGCCCCAGACCGAGGAGACGCTTGTTGGACGTCGTTATGGGGAGGTCGAGCGCTCTCTTATAAATCTTGCGGAGAACTACTTCTAAGGCATCCTCATCGCATTTGCGTAGGTGGAGGTGAGCCGAAAATAAAATCCGGCAAAGATGCCCTGCGGCTGGCAGGAGGAGCGAGCCGGTCGAGCCGCGCTCCTCGAGGAGCACTGTATTGCTTTCGCAGACAACCAGGTTTAACCAGAGCTAAACTACACCAATTTTTTCTTGTTCTGTCCACCGAGTGACTTTTTTTAACTCCCTCCTTTATCCATTCCTTCATGGCGCGGTTCGTGTTTTCCCACTGCGTCTTTCCTTCATGACCATTTTATTATTTACTTACATGTGCCGACACCCGTGAAAATCTTTTTGTAACTAGTTCTTTGCAGCGGTAACTGGTAACGAACCAAGCTGTAAGTGGAAACATTTAGGGAGGAGAGGAAGGACGAAGGGACAGGTAGTGATCGAATTCATTGAAAAATTGGTTTTTGAGGAAAGGAAATGGAGCAGTAAAGTGTCTCACATATCCCGGTGCACATCGGAACCGCTCCGCAAAGCAAGGGAGGAAGTTGGTAGAGAAAGAAACCATTTGGCCATACTTATAATTGGTGATCGTCTACATAAGCCATTTGATATTGCCCTAAAACTACGACACATAAGAGAACACAGAGCACAGGACGAGCTCACTTTCTAATTTGGCGAACGAGGGAATGGTGTGGTGGTGAAAAACTTTATTTTGGTGAAAAAGAATGCGGCCTATAGAGTTATTGTATATGCTACCAAATGCTATCTTTGGTAGCATATTTAATTAATAGTAACTCGGCGACACCTGTTGATACCGAAGGTAACTGTATCCCGTAGAAGAGGCGCTGGCGCTGCATATGCATCCTAATCGGCTGATACACAACACTGCCGCAGCATCTATAAACGTTGTGGCAGCGCGTGCTTGCTACCTGCTATTCGTAGTTGACTGACTGCTGATAGCTGGTTCTTTTCTCTATGGCTGGTGCTTTAGCGTGGGCTTGTTGAGACGTGTACTGCGACTGTGAAAATTATGTCAATTCATGCGATTCGTGTCACCGCGACGGTTTACCTATGACGATCGGTGAGTGAACGGACGGACTTGTTTCCGTTACCACGCGTAGCGGTGGTCATTGCGCCACTGTGTGAAAGCGCGCCTGGTGAAAGTGGTCAGCTGCCTTAGCGGCCGCAACATTTTTGAACGCTGACTGGCCAAGCGATTAACCGAGTGTGTTGACAACTGCGCTGTGTACGGCGTCGGTGGGGTGTGGTGCACTGCGTGATGTAAAATATCACTTTCCCTTGCGTTTGGCGCCTTTTTGTGTTGTGAATCTTGCTTATTTGGAACTGTCCTTGACCCCTTTTCACCAGGGCGCTTCAGTAACCTCCGAAGTGCAGTGCCCATTGTGTAGCTCCAACAAAGGCAGGTTCACTTGGGTTCATAGTGGATTCGTGAACCGTTCAGACCGCGGCGAGGTAAATGTGTGTGTATTGCACATATGTGCGGTAGAAAAAACGTCGTTGTGGACATCAGCAGAACAAAAACATGTGCGCATATTTCTGCGAAACCATTCACTGCGTCAACTGCAGGCGTGTTCATCTGTGTCTGTTTCATTTGTGCGCCTAAAATGTTGCTGAGTTAAGGAACCTGAGGCTCGAAACTGGAAAACACGCACATGCTCGCATGACATTTACAGCCCCGTAACCCCGCTTCAGATAGTACTATCGAACAATATTATCTGATTCAATTTGTATACATAGTTTTCACCGACATTACAGCGGCCGCCGTGTCTGGGTCCCGAAAGCGCAGCGAAAACCTCGGCGTTTTATTAATATCAAAGTGGCTGGACTCTACATAGTGACAATTCACCGGCGTTTTCTGGTGTAGTACTTGTGCTGCCATGCCTGTTATTTCAGTAGAATCTTGCATTGTTGTCGGTGTTGGTAGTAAGAAAATAAATATTGTGCCAATGCATCTTGCTCATATATCCTCATTAACGAAAGTGTCTTGCTTCATTGGTATTCATATTTTTTTCATCACATATCTTTGAATTGGGGCTATAAATGTTTTGAATGACTACACACTATGTATAATAACGCACTTGTCAGAAAACCACGAGAGGCAAGGCTGAGAGATAAGGGAAGGGTTTCTTGTCTGCTTTTCTGGCCACAGTCACCGACTGATGCCGTTGTGGTATTTCGTCAATCCAGGTGATGCATTCTCCACACATTAGACGTTTGCACTATACTTTGTTTCATACATCAGGTGCAGTGCTGTCGAAGCTAGCGTTCTTGTTTGCGCTGCCAACAAGTGCGATCAAAAAGTAGTGCTTCCCCTGTGCTGAGCAAAAAACAATAAATACTTGGCCTGCAGGCTTGTTATGTGATACATTTGTCAAGAGCTTGATTAAATGGGCTTTCACTGGTGGCGAAATACTATCACTTTCTCGTGCCTTAGACCACTCGGCCACGATAGAAGTGCGGAGTAACGCGCCTCCCGTTATTTTGTCATATGGACTATTTGTGCTCCTTTCATAGTGTTGCACCTGATGTATACTATAAGGATGCATATAGTATAGTTGCAGCTGAGTATAGGTATGGTTGATATGCAAAACACTTCGTCCTGCAGAACGATGCAGTCGTCATGTGCTGGGATAGTTGACCTGTATCCAATTATTTCTCTGTTCATTTTATTCTTTAGCATTGTTTTGCTGCTGATTCCTTGTTCATATTTGAAAAAATTCACGATTGACTCAATTTAGCACTGCATTATGAGTACATGTTCTGAGCAATGCATTTTCAGAATGGAAAACATTTCTTATACTGATATTTAGTGAGAAAGGTTGCGTTGCAGTGCAAGTTTTAGGCTTGATGCACTATGTATTGATGTGACAAGAATTTATCTGTAGCTTTCACAGTAAGGTGTCTTGCTTTGTCTATAAGATAACAGTGCTAGGCGTTATTTTTGAAATAATTGTTTTTATTGGCTTTGTGTGCTTTTTTCAGAGCAATTCTCTGCAGGTCTTCACATGACACTTTTACCGCTGCACTCATTTTTTATCCAGTAACATTGGCTCTTGCTACGTGTGAGGTGGTACCAGAGAACATATTTTTGTTGCTTTCCTCATTGTCATAGGAAATCATTGACTGCATGCTGTAGCAAACAGTCATTGTTTAAAAGAGATCAGGCACATACTTGCCATGAGGATATGCATGAATCAACTACATGTCAGTAACCAGCACCTGTGTAACAGTAAAGTGCCATTAGCCCATCTGAGAACACAGCAGATGATTTAATTAGAGCAAAGCAGTTACTGCGACTAACTTCTCGAGAAACTAAGGGGGTATTCACATGACATCATGGGGGCCCTTTTGGTGTACATCCTGCAGCTTCAGCGGTGCCTGCTGGAGCAGGTAGCGATAAGCTGTTTAGACACGTATGTGGCCTTTCGCAATGCTCCATGTATGCCTAAATGGCGGCCTATGCAATTTGAGTGCTTTCCACCTAAAACACAGTAGTGTAAAGCAAACGCCCAGTATTCTGCCCTACACATGGAAAGGGAAACAAAGGGAGAAGGCAAAGTGCAGTATGCTAACTTCATGTATTCGCAACTTTTACCGCGTCCACAGCTGTACTTTTATATTTTCATTCCTGCGATGTTCATGTATGTACAGGCGTGTTCAAAATATTGCAGGGCACGCTTTGGCATTTGACATTTTCTCACGTATTTTGTAGAAAAGATATGATGGTTTCATTGGTTCATGCAAAAGCGCACTATAGTAGGATACAACTTAAAAAAACAGCAGTTGCTAACACTGGGCCGCGGCCCGCGGCGTCCTGTATTACTCCGCTGGCCACTCGCAACTGTAAACGAAATCAGCTTTTTAATGTTTGACTATATAAAACAATCAACGCATCGAAATTATAGAGCTCATATAGTTTTTTCTTGTGATAAGCTTCTTGTTTATATAACAAGAAATGTTTAAGCAGCGGACTACTTTTTTGTCGTGGAGGAATTCTGTGCACGGAGGCTGTATGTGGGCAGAGCTTCGCTGCAGACTTAAGTTGTATCCGACTATAGTAGCATGTGCTAACAAATGTATAAAGTATTTCCTAACTTACATTAGGTAAAGCATGAATAGAGTGATCGCTGAAGCGTGCTCTGTAGTATAATAGCCGAGACTGTACAGCTGGCCAGATCTTTAGCTGGCTTGCGTGACAGCCACATTTTGCTTTCTCCTGCACTTTATGACGGACCAAACTTGCCAAAATATCAAATATAACAATAGGCTCACCAAGCCGGGGCTTTATATTCATCTTTCCGCAAGTTTGCTTCATCTTAAAAAACAGTAGCAAGCAAAAAGCGGCCGCCATGCACGCCAGCTAAAGATTTGGCCGACTGTACAGGGGTATGTTATCGAAGAGGGCCGATTGCTTCTGCACCTAATCTAAATCAAAAGAAAGTAACGTTCATTTCTAATTTTCAAGCTGTACCATGCATGCTCTGTGCAAGTTTGAAGCTTACGATCAGAATAGAGGGAATGCCTGTGTAGCTTCTTTGAAAAGCTAGTTTTGAAACTTGAGGGTTGCACTGTTAAATACTTACCTGTGTAATCTGTAGTCTATATACAGGCATCTAGCTTATTAAATTAGGTTCCTAATCGTAAAGTAGATTAGGTACCACAGGTTAGTTGTGGTACCGCAGTGGTGGCCTAGTGGTTTGAGCATCCACCTCACATGTGGGAGGTGTGGAGTTCGATCCCCAGTACCGCTGGATGTCCACCAGTGATACACTCAGCACAAGATTCCCCTGGCTTGGTACTCCGCTTGTCTCATCGTTTATAGATCCTTTTCAGTTCCGCATCTCCTCGCCGCGCCAACAGGGAGCATGCGGCCCGCCGCCGCGCCCGCCACTGCGGCGCTGCTGTCGAAGTTTGCGCCAAGGAAGTGCGCCGTCTGCTACAGGCGCGTACCGTTCCGCTGTCCTCCCGCAAGGCGTTTAACCGAAGACACTGCTCACGCTTCGTGGCGTCGTTATCTGCGCTTCGTAAGTTTAAGGAGTTAAACTGCGTGTGCGCAGAAGCGACCAGTGCTTTAGAAAAAGATGGACACCAGTGATTACGTTTCGTCTTGGGCAGAATAGTCGCTTTCGTGCGTCTGTAGAATGCGGCGTTTCCATCGCATTGCGTTTGAACGGTCACCTTACCCCTCTGTATCAATGCCATTGGTCGCGAGTAATGTTTACTCTTGCTTTCCAAATGCGAAATGGAGCAAGATAAGATTTAACAATAATTGAAGTTGCAAAGCCTGAACGTCTGCCCCGAGTTTATTAAAGATTAGAAGAACCCTCCAGACTAGTCTCGAGACGACAAGACAACTAGACTAGACGAGAGACTAGACGAGTCGAGATTAGACTACCATATGAGTAATGTTCTGGCTTGCCTGCCGTATGCAGTTTTATGCTACCAATTGGGCAAATTTGTTTAGGCCGTAGCCACATGGAAGACCTTTCAGTAGCTAGCTGCACAAGACGGTTGGCACTTGGCAGGGGCGAAATCTGAATGTCAGACAGAGTTCTGTAACACTTTGGGCTTGTCAGCCTCAGAAGCAGACAGATCATAAGCCAGTCTGTAGTATTGGTGCCCACGCGGCGACTTAGCCGCTTGTTGCATGACGGCTGCCTGTATAACCATCTTTTGTGCTTCTCGTAGGTCTTGTGTCACTTCACCTAGACCTGTCGAAAACGCTTTCTTCAGTTTTTCACTGAGTTGGCTAATTTCTTTCTTCTTTTGCTCCCGAGCTGCAGCGGCACGAATGAGCCTCTTCCTCAAAACAGGTGCTGCAAGGCACACCTTTTTCTTGGGTTTCAGTCCACTTCTTCTTTCGAGGTCGTTCGTCATTTTCGCACACTTTATACAGACTCCGTTTTCTGCCTCACTCAGAACTCTGCACTGTTTGTGGTATACAGTTCCTCCCCTGCTAGAAGTGCAACCATGACAGGCTTGCATAGTTTGTACAGCCTGCACAATTGCCTCTACGTCTTCTAACGAAGTGATTGCCAAATCCACGGGCAGCGTCGGCACCAGTTTTCCGCGGGCAGATACAACTTAACTCATGTCTTCGCGAACTGAGTACTGAATATACATCTGCCTCCAATCCTGCCTTGTAAAAAAGTCCGTGATCGGTGCCCATTTTCATCTTCAAGAGCTGCCGATCTCCACTGACGAGGTAACCTTTTTTTCTGAGAGCTGTGTACAATTAAGTTAGAACAATTTTCTCTTGCTGTATGCCATGCTGCCATGTAGAAAAGGGCCGTGGGCCTAGTCAAGCCCATAAAGAGGCTTTTTGTCCACGACCCTCAGCATTTTTGCGGTGCTGAAATAAAGATTTGATTTGATTTGATTTGAATCGCTCTTCTCCACCAGCCTATTAACATGCAAGCAGCTGACTTGCACGGGCTCTGGTTGCTCACGCTCGATATCTTCTGCAGCGTCGCTCTGCGTTGCCACTGCGTTTCTTGAGATGGTTGCTCTCTTTTTCGGAGATTTTCGCCGTTTACGATTTGAGAAGTACAGCGGGAGATTAGGAAATATGGTAGGAATTCCATCACTTCTTAGAGACCATGCACCGCGCTCGATTTCAATCACTTCTCCGTTGATTACATGCTTATACGACTTCACAATATCCCCTTCTTGGAAGTGGGCGTCGCACACTTTGCATGTTTTCCCCAACGCCTTGTCTGCACGGGGTATCGCTCTCGACCATTTTGCAAGGAGAATAGGATCGGTCGGCGGAGAAAAGAAGTGCCCCTTCTCCGTGTTGCGCCGGTACCCGCTGGTACATCCCGGCACGAAACACGTTAGCATTTGGTTGCCAGTCCTAGCACATCCTAAAGAAGATAAATGACGCACACCGCCTACCCTCTGACAGCGAAAAAATCCAAAACCTGGCGTTCGAGAACATTCGGCAGCCCACGCTACTTGCAGGTTGGGTTCACACCATGAGCGTCCGCACCCAACCACACACCGAAGGCTGCTGAAGCGTAGTGCACGAACACTCAACTCATAATGACAGGATCATTTGATAACAAGAAAACGCAACGGAAATGCGCTCGACTACCGGAGCGTCAGCAACGTTGCCGCACCGCAGCGTGGCTAGCTAGCGTCGAGAGCGGCGCAAACTTCGACTGCAGCGCCATCTCAGTGGCTGGGCGCAAATCGCGGCCGCTTCGGGAGGAGCAGTTTCGAAACTGAAAAAGCTTTATAAACGGTGGCTTGTCTAGGGTGAAATGCTTGGGAAATGTGTCTTGGACCCCACCCTGAGTAGACAAAAACACCTTGTGCCCTTCCCCCATCATCATCATCATAATAATAATCAGATTTGGTCTTAATGTGCTATTGGGAGTTACGAACCAAAAAGACAAGTGGAGCTGGCTTGGGCTTATTTAGTGTGAACATTTGAGTGAGTGTGACCTGCCTGTGTCATTGAAGCACGAATGAACATGTGCCCGAGTGCACGACTGTTATTCTGGGCACCTACTGTAAGAGAATGCATGTTATTTGTTCCTTGTCTTGCAGGAGATCTAGTGCCAAAAGACATTATGCATGAATTGGACACTGCTGAGAAGATATGCCTCAAAAAACATAGAGACGCCATAGTCGCAGATGTGGAGGCCAAGTTTGTGCTTCCCCACTTGGAAGAAGAAGACATCTTTTCTAAGGAGGAGTCTGCAGATGTCCTGAGACAGGTAATAACCGCATTATTGTGGTAGTTCTGGCATATGATGCCTTGCGCTGGGCTGAGGGCTGCTTATTGCATACTTTCTCTGTTTTTTTGCAAACTTTGTGGATAAAGTAAAGTTCTTTCAAGTTGCATTATTTAACTCTTTCCCTACCGCGCCCATTGAGCATCGTTAGCCCGCTAACGATAATTTCATGCCCCGATTTCAAAACCTTCTATGTTGCTAATGACCACGCTGCAGATGTAGTTTGTAGGCCAGGAACCAATGTTTTGTTTTCGATGTAGTTTTCTTTTGTCTCGCGAGGGGGTACTTTTTAACGCGCTGAGAAAAAATGAAGACGCGGACCTGCGCTCATTGCCCGCCATGTTGCCCGCAGATGACGCCTTCGCCGCTCGACTTTGGAGCCCTCCGCGTTGCTTACAGGCACGATGCGCATCTGGCTTATAGCCGGAGAACTGAAGTTTTGTTTCCGATGTAGTTTTTTTTTTGCCCCTACAAAACGGCATTTTTTGAAACCACTACGAAGATACGGTACCATCGAAGTCGCTTGGCAGCCTCCGCATGCGCGGCACGCGCTCTAAGACATAGCAAATCTCAGGACTCCGTTTCGTCTGCGAGTGATTTAATCGACGTCCTGTGCAACAACGAGCCTGAAAAATGTTGCAAGGTGCTGAAGATGATTCAGTTTTCACATCGGTGATGATGTAAACCAGCCTGAAATACAGGCGGTCGTGCTCCAATGCACAACGATAGGGTTTCCAGTTATTCTTTTGTGGCAACAATACTATTCAAGATAGAAATGATTTTTTTTTGCAGAGAGTGGCCAATAGACAAAAAAACATTTTGCATATTTCAGAAAATTTTTAACATTTTTTTCTTTTAATATACAAGCGTGTTTTTGCAAGTTTTGTTGAATTTTTTTCTAAAGTCTCGTTTTTAGCAAATAAAATTTTTTGTTGCAGCATGCAAGTTGATGTTTAAACGTATGTTAACAGAAAGCACCTTTATTCAGCTATGTTTTTAGGTATTGCAATCAATACTGAATTCAGTAGTTCTTACAGAAAAAAAAAAAATGTACTGAAACCTTCAGAAAATGGTCATTTTCCCCATGGTAGGGAAAGAGTTAAACATCATTTCCTGGTGCTCTCATTTAGTTGGTGAGGCTTCTGAGCTAAGCAGATGTCACAATGGCGCAGATGATACTTATTTGATTATTCCTACTACAATTATACCAAATTCTTCTAGAAAAACACTGTGCTAATGCCTGACTTCAGTGCCGAAGTTCATTCAATTTAGTCAGACATATTTTGTCTCCTAATGAGGGCTGTAATTTCTGTAGCCATATTTAAATTGCAGTCAAGAGTATTCATATCTTGAGTTACAGGAAACACTAGCAAATGTAAATAAAACTTAAATGCACTCAACTTTACACAGTTGTTTACCTTGTGGCTTAAAAGCATTGGAACAAAGTACAAGCTTTCCCCTGGCCTGGTGCTGGACTTCTTTGGAGGAAACGCTTGGAAAATGGGCCTCTGACCCCGTCTTGTATGGACAACACCTTGTGCCATGGCAATTTTTGGCCATGGCTGTCCTTGCGCCATTAAAACTCATCACCATCATAAGTTTGAGTGTAGTTGGGAGCATAAAGCTTCGAGCACAAGCCTTGTAGGATTTGGTAGTTCACAGCTTTTTTAATTTGTGTTCTTGGGCGATTTGAATCACCTTCAGATTCCAGCCTAGTAGTCGCATTATCATTGTGCAGTCCTAGCGACTAGTAGTGGTGCTAACATATGCCTGCCTGCCTGTATGACAGCTATGTTGCATTGGCAATTTTGTTCTCATGCAGGCATTGTGCGTTGGAAAGTTTAGTAAGAATCCATTCCTGCTGTTCGTTTGTTTTTACCTGGTATCACCTCAACTTTTTTTTTTTGTAATCAATAATAAAGCCAAGTAAAGCCAATAAAAACTGCTGAAATGCTTTTAATAATTATTTTCATTCTGTATTTGCTTGGGGTGACTGTGTTGTCCTTTCTGTTAGTAATGGAAATTCAAACTGCTACGCCCCCTGCAGTGGCTATGGTGTTTGGCTGTGCGGTCCAAAGTCGCAGGACCAGATTCCGGCCATAGTGGTTGCATTTCAATAGAGGTGGAAGTGCAAGACACACCCTTGTGCTGTGAAGTAGCAGTGCACGCAAAAGAACCTAGGGTGGCCAAAATTAATCCCCTGCCCTGCAGTGGTGTCCCTCGTAGCCCGCATGCAGCTCTGGGTTGTTAAACCCGATGTACCTTATCAACTTATACTCATGGTGCTTCCATCTGCTTTGGAGGTATTTCAAACCTGGGCCCGTATGCAAACTTCAATCCTTGCAAGGTCTGATCTCTGCAAGCAGTCATCTCTCGACGCCCATGGCAAGCAGAAGCCATGGGTGTCCAGAGGAGTAGGCGCTCCTGGAATTTCATATATTTTTATGCACTAGCAGAAAACAACTGCACAGCTTGATTAGCATGCTTAGATGGTAGTAACTTTTCGCATTTTGCTTATTAAGTTTAATTCTTTGTTCATTAATAAAATCCAATGTATGTTCTCTAAGCCTAGCACTAATTTGCTGTTCCTAATTTTTGTTTCAGGTAGGTAGTTTGGACCACAAATAGTGCCTTTTTGGTGCTAACCTACTGCCTCCCCCATCCCCCCATCTTATATGCTGCTTCTTGAAGGCTTCCAGATGTCTTGCCTTTATATTTTATAAGACTGAACTGCGCTGTCCTTCCCTATATCTGGGAACTTGAAAAGCTCCTTCCAGTCTTTCATTCAGATAATAGACAATGCTTAGCTAATGACAGGCCCATTTTCTTAACATTGTGCTCTGGTAAAACTCTCAAACATAGGCTTCATAAACATGTTGTAAACTTTTAAAATCCATGCTCCGCTGTCGGCCGTCCAGCATGGTTACAGGCTGGGTTTCAGTACGGTGTCTCTACTGAGTTTGTGCGTGACATTGCTTCTGTAGTATGGTCACGAGAGAGCAAGCTGGTGCCATTTTATTGACTCTTCTAAAGCATGTAGCATAGTTGTTTGTCCTAAGCTTAGGTTAAAGTGGAATGTAATTCTGAATAACTCTCACCTGGTATCATGGTCTACTAGTTTTCTTTGTAGTTCATCACAATTTGTGAATTTTAATTCTACAGACTGTGGTGTTACGCACATACAATAACTCATTCCTCAAGGTTCATTCTTTGGGTATGCTTCATTTTAGTTCGAGTCATTGGCCTCTCAGTAACATTACATGTAATTTCTGTTTGCATTCTGGCAATAAAATTCTGCACCATGTCAACTGACCAAAAAGCTGTTCTGCATATAATGCAACGCTTGGCAAAAATGTACCTTAAATCTTCATTACACTCCTCGTGTTCCTTGTTTGGTAGTGCTTCACCATTTGCCTTAGACTACAGCCTCAGGTATGCATCTTTTGAAGGGGTAGTTGAATATGAATATTTTTGTGTTGTCCCCCCATATTATTTGTCCTTTAACCATACATATCAATGCAGTGTGTAATAAGGCACTATTCAAACTTGCCTACTTGCGTCATGCATAAATCCGTGCTTGAACAGGCTGCTGTCATTTGGTGGCCTTACACATGTTGCAATACCACTAATATAACCGCCCCGCCGCGGTGGCTCAGTGGTTACGGCGCTCGGCTGCTGATCCGAAAGACGCGGGTTCGATCCTGGCCGCGGCGGCTGAATTTCTTGAAGGCGAAATTCTAGAGGCCCGTGTGCTGTGCGATGTCAGTGCACGTTAAAGAACCCCAGGTGGTCGAAATTTCCGGAGCCCTTCACTACGGCGTCTCTCATAGCATCAGTCGCTTTGGGACGTTAATAAACTAAACTAAACTAAACTAACTAAACTAAACTAAACTAATATAACCAGTATATACTGAGGAAAGTAGTTTGCTTTGGCTTTCATTGGTATATCGTCATGTTTTCAGCTTCAACAACCTTTTCTTTGTGGCAGTTGACATTTCTGTCTTCATGTCAAGTTTTTGTATAGTCAAGATTTCTCCACCTCAAGATTAAATCTTTTTCTTGCTTATTTTTTCTATTGTTTAAAATTAGCTATGTCATTCACGACTTGTCGCTATCACACGTACCTTTAGTGTGCGTGCTATTACCCTCACATGCAGTTTCTCTCCATGGAACTACGATTACCGAAATTCACTGCCTCGTGTTATTCGTTCACCATCATTACAGCAGTCGCACGTATGCTTCACATCAAATAGATCTTTAATTTTTTTTTTCTTTCAGTCATTACCATTGCTGTACTTCTTGCTCAGTGCTCAGTTATGCTTATTAAGTATTTTGGGCTAATATATTGTGTCTTAGTGTGTTGTATACTGTTTTCATGCGCCAGTCTTGCTGTTGAGGGGCTACTGTGTATGCATGTAAACAAACCTTGCAAATCTGCTGTTTAATAATGGCAAACATAGTGTGGTGCATCCTGAGTCTCGCATCGTGCGTGCATTATGTACACTGCAGGACTCTGTGGAGAACAAGGTGCGACGCCTTCTTGATATTTTGGCCAATAAAGGTGAGGACGGCTATGTCGTATTCATCAAGGCCTTGAAACATGACGATGCCTACAGCTGGATTGCAAGAAAGCTTTATGATGAGCACAGTAACATCAAGAAGGAGAATGTTTACGTGCACAAGGTAAGGTTCTTTTTGTGAACTGTTCAGAGTCAGCAAACTTGAATTTTTTGCTTTTGGTGTGGTGGAATGTAAGTTTAAAGTGTGGCCCAAACCCTTGTTTAGCCGTGTTAAATTTATGTGCGCTTTTATTTTTTTCCACGTGACTCTATGTTCTGTGTACATGTTTAGTTATTTGTTGAGTGAGTGATAGGCAATGCACAATTCATGCAGATGCGGCTTTTCGTCATGTGACTGCTTCTCTTTGGGTCTGCTAGCAGTGATAATGAGAGACCCTCTACAAGATCCTCTTTCTGTGTGATACCACCCACCTAATTGCAGTAAAGTCTGTCATCCAGACTTTCGAGAAGTCAGTAAAGCTTTCTACTAGCCATCGAATGTGAGAGGACAGTTGGGGTTCCAGGCCACGATGTGCCATTTTCATCTGGGTCATCATACTCACTGGAACAAGGAGGGAACTGTGGGCAGTGGAATTGTGCAATAAATACTCTGCTCACGTTGCCTGTTTGTGTTGAACAGCTCTGATGTGCCTCTGTGTTCACCAGACATGATAGCATTCTTAGACACTGCACACCTTTGTGTTTTTCTCTCTTTGATGAAAAAAAGATGGAAGTTCCTCTACTGGTTCACTGTGATGAGTACTTTTTACAGTGATGGTTTCAGTTAGAACTCTCTGCATGGTGTGTGCCATTTTTCATTGTGATGCCTATTAACCCAACACTTAGCATACTTACAGTCACATCTTTTAGTATCATTTTTGCTTTGTTGCAGCCATTAAGTGTCATTTTGATGCAATTCTTGTACTTTCGGTTTTCTTTTAAGCTGTGTATCTTTTTTTGATATCTGTTTTTCATATTTGCTCAACATATCATATATTGTATTCTATCACGACTGTTTAATTATGCACTGATAACATGGGCTACAAGCATCTGTTTTTCTTATTTCCCTGTTGTTACATTTATTACTCTGTTCTTTTTTCATGTGTTCATGTAATTTTGGTATGTGATACATTTTTTTTTCATATCATTCGGCCTGTTCTGTTAGAAAGTGTTCAAAATGTGGTGCCCCCCGTACACAATGCCCTATGGGCCTGTAAGGTATTGCAAATAAATAAATAAATAGCATGTTGTAACTGAAAACTCCTGTGTTCACCTGGTAGTCAAAGAGAGTGCAGTCGAGACAGGCCTCGGCCGTCTGTTTTTAGAGCAGGTACCCTGGAGAATATGCAGTCTGTGGTCTTGTGGCCCATGTAGGTCTGGCCACTGTGAGCCTGCCTTGGGTGCTTTGGCTGGGTGAAGTGTGTGGTGTAGCTCTAGCTGTCACTTTTTCACCCTAGGGAGGGGCAAAAATCTGGGAGCTTAGTTATTCACCCTGGAATCTATAAAAAAGTAAAAGCTTTATTTGGGAGGATATCTGGAGTTAACTTGGTGTCATTGTCATAGTTTGTCATTGCCAAGAACTGCAGTGCCCGCCTGCTGGCTTATGAGAATGTGCGATCTGTGGTCATGTCACGTAACATGTGAAACATGTCACACAACTGCGTCTGAAATCACCATATGTCCAGGCCTGAACCTACTTTTGAAACTAATGGGTGTTTGGCAGTCGGCTTCAAACCAGCCAGCTCTCCTGGCCTTTTCAGCTCTGAATTATTTTGCACCATCCTGGTGGTTTTTTTTGGGTAGGAAGTTTATTTAGCCTTTTTACCACCCATATAACCTAAAAAGTATTGAGATATTGTGCATATACGTGGGGTCTGAATAATGAGACTCTGTGCTCATAAGAGGATGTCAGGGCCCAGTGGTTGCAGTAGGCATGTACTTGGCACAGTGTACATGCCTACAGTATGATCAGGACCGTGAAAGCGGTGCACCCAAATTGTTGAAGGTCATGCAGTTAACTGTCTCTCCTTTGCATAATAGTGATGGAACTAGTGGGAGGGAAGGGGATGATTAATATTTATCTTATTCAGTGCATTTGTTGCATACAGAATTACCGATACTGTATTCATCGGTGTTCTGGTTTTATTTACAAGCCATGAAAGAATGAAGTCATCACAGAATCATTCTTTAAAATCAGCGGTGCAGCCGTCATCTGTTTACTTCAATTAGTCCCGCTCAATGTTCTGCATGTGTGCTATATCATGTAACCAAGCTTTTTGTAATTTCTTGTTGCAGATGCTCCAGAATGGGGGAGTCCCATTTCGCCCCGCACACCTGGTGAAACGCACTGAGGTGGTGCAAAAAATTCGACAGGCCCTGCGGTCTTTATGCTCACGCGAGCATCGCAGCAATGGAGCTGTGGTCCTGCATGGCATGATAGGCTGCGGCAAGTCAATCCTGGCTGCAGAGGCCCTGCGGGACTACAGCCTCATCAGCGAGTGCTTCCCAGACGGCGTCTACTGGCTGCCCATTGGCAAGCTGCGTGAGCCCAGTGATGTCCTGCTGAAGATGCACCTTCAGCTTGACCGCTTGAACCTTGGCTCGCACAAGGATGTTGGCACAGTGGAAATGGCTACCTGCCGGTTGAAGCGGTGGTGCCTCAATGATGTGAAAGTTAGTGTCATGTGTGGTGCATTTTTGGAAGCTTAGGTGTGACGTGTGAAAGATCTGTGATGGATGAGACAGGTGTGAAATTAGCAATAAGAAGAATAAGTAGGTAAGAAACAGTACTGGTCATGATGCTGCTGGAAAGGGATGTGGTTTAATGGAAATATTTAATGATTGCTGACGCAGCACTTTATTTCGTACATTTATGTATTGTAATGTCTGGTATACAGCCTGCACCCGGCGTATAGTCGGAAGGGCTCAATTCTCATGGGGAAACAAAATATCTTGCAGGCCGCATGTCTGCAAATTTTGTGTACAGGTCATGAGCACATAAGGGCACTGAAATGCCAATGTTTATCTTGTTTTCTTTGGCTAGTACGTATACCTTTTTTATACTCATTGGTGCAAAAAATTATTCAATCTCACAACCCGTCAAAATCTGCATTTTCAGGTCTGTTAGGCCAAGCAAAGTCTGTCATTTCATATCCGCAGCAGGCCAATCTTCACTGACTTCTTTGCTCGGGTATTTTTTTAGAGAAAACCTCTGTAGCCCTGACTTGAAAGCCTTCACTCCTGCGAGGGGAAGCACAGAGCAGAACATTGCGTTGGCTGTTTGGGATACTAGCTAGGCTACGTGAATGCTTGAAGTCAGATGCCAATGATCAGCCTTGTGTGCTGTATTTTTACTACGTTTTCGCTATGTCTACAACCAGCAGACTGCACGATGGCAAGAAACATAAATATAGAACAAGTATGGCAGTAAAAACTTGGTAGTGAAAATTGTATAGGGCAAGGCACGTTATTTCATTTCATTTATTAACACCCTCAAGGCCATTTAGCATTACAGAGGTTCGGGGGTATATAAACTGTTACTGTACTGTTTATAGTCAGCGGACTGTATGCGGGAATTTATGGTAATGGGCATTTAGATTCAGCCACATTCTTTCTACCGTGCATGTCCTTGTGTTATTACCTTTCTAGTCAAGCCACCGTGATGAATCAATAGTTATGGCACTCGGCTGCTGACCTGGAAGACGTCTTTCATGATATTGTGTTATCTTTTTTCTTTTTATTCCACTTTCTCATGTAGAAGCTAATAGTCATGTTTGCTTGCACAGACAATAGAAGTTCAAGCTGGTTGAACTGCATAAAATATTCAAATGAAGTGGGCTCTCGAATGATCTGAAATTGAAATTGAACCCAGAAGACGAGCACAAAATGTTGTTTAACGTTAATTTTTTGAGTTGCTGCCGTAGCACTCTGTAAAGCTGCGGCCAAAGTTTTGTGATTAACTCCTCATACGGTGGGAGTTTGTTTAGAATTTCTTTGGTTCTACATCATTCCGGTCACCCAAAATTCGGCCACACCGGTTTAGATGTCCATAGGACGTGGTCATGCATCTTTCGTTGTTCCTCAGTGATTGTCAGAGCTCTTGCCGTTCACTGGCACAATTACACAGCAACATTCTCGGTGCATGCGAGGGCGATAGGCAGGTATGGATGTGCCAGGTAATTGGCTTGGCGCAGCTCTCGGGAGCATGTGTAGAGGTGTTTGCAATAGGGGAAGGTTTCAGTTGAAAAGGACCAATCAGAAGAGAAAGCACAAAGTCCATCCGGCCAATCTAGGGCTGATGCAGTGCATTTTGTATTTGTGAGTTCAGTGCGATGCAGGCTCTAAATGGAAACTATGTTTTGTGTCAGTACATTGGCAAGGTCTGAGTGCGTCTTGCACTGAAAACAGTAGCAGTCCAGTGTTGGTGAACTGCAAAGGGTCGCTTTGATCAGCATGGCGTCCTGTGCGCCGAGTCGGAGTGCCACTGCTGTCTATGCGATGATGCTTGAAACATTAAATGTCTGATTAAGTATCATGCTGCTTAATCATCATCAGCCTGACTACACCCACTGCAGGGCAGAGGCCTCTCCCATGTCTCTGCAATTAACCCTGTCCTTTGCCAGCTGTGGCCACCGTATCCCCATAAACTTCTTAATCTCATCCGCCCACCTAATTTTCGGCCGCCCCCTGCTGTGTTTGCCTTCTCTTAGAATCCACTCCTTTACCATTAAGGACCAGCGGTTATCTTGCCTTTGCATTACATGCCCTGCCCAAGCCCATTTCTTCCTCTTGATTTCGACTAGGATGTCATTAACCCGCGTTCGCTCACCCACTCTGCCGGCTTCCGATCTCTTAATACAGGCTCATGAACCTATTTTATAAGGTGCTGAACCCCGGTTGAACTTGAATGTTCCCGAGTTCATGGCAAATTCTGGTGTTCTGATATAACACCACAGGTCTTCGAATTAACTTTGTGCTAACGTTGTTGATACAAAACGTTTTCACGTCATGTTTGTGAAAGTGCTCTATTCGGCTGGATGCCATATTATTTTCCGAGACAAATATCCGGAAACTGGATGGAGCCTTATGGGCTAGTGGCGTTGGCAACCTCTTGACTGTTTGCTGCCTTACCATCTCAAGTCACCGCACCTGCAAGACCGCATAGCATGTGGTCCTTAAGTGCACACTTGTGTGTGCTTGTATTGCCAGTACTGTGGTCTGCCTCTTTGTCCTACTACCCTTTGCATAGTGTACTAGTCGGTGAGGCTTGGACCTGGCCTGTCTTCCTGCTTTTCCTTTTTCTGCTCCGTCTCATACCTGCGATCTTGTGCAGGCTCTTCTGGTGCTCGATGACGTGTGGTCTCCACGGGTGGTGGAGGCTTTCACAGTGGGTTGTCCCCTCCTGGTGACCACCCGGGACCACAATGTTGTGGATGACATCCACATGTTTACGTACCCCATCCAAATCGAGGAAGGGCTGACTGTCAGTGAAACTCGGCAGCTTTTCTCTAGTGTTCTTGGTGTACCTGAGCACGAGCTGCCTCCACAGGTTGAAGACATCTGCGACACTCACAGAGGTATTGGACTCTAGTCAGTGTCACTGTCAGTGTTTTTGTGTGTGTGCCATAATTTCCTGCCAGTAAATCACTCCTGTGTGTACACAATTGGTGTGCTCTTTTCAAGAAAGGGGTTGGTGTGTATGCCAGGACTTTATGTGATGTTCATCTCTGTGCATGCTGTTAAGAAGAACCCTTGTTTGAAATTCGGATTTTGTATGTTTTTGCGGGGTTGTTTCATTCTTCTACAATTGTTGCTTACTTTTCATTTTAACTCCCCTTGCACTGCCACAAATTAAAGAGAAAAGAAAGAAATCTGCATTATAAGACAAATTTCAGTAGATACTATGGCAACAGTCACTTTTACTCTTAAGCCAAAAGTTAATCTTATGATCCCAGCTTTAGTTTTTCTGTAGAAAGGAACTGTATCCATAGGTCCACATAGACATTTTAAAATGGTAATAAAGTTTGACCTTTGGAGTTTTATTGTTATAACTTTTAATTATCGTCTTTTAGGCATCTAAACAAAAATTTTTTTGCTAGAGATGTCACTTCATCACATACTGCTGAGCATCAAAATATGAGCAGTTACTGTATTTACTCGCTTAATGAACCCACTTTTTTTTTTTCCAGAGAAGTTGATATCAATTTTGGGGGAGGGCTCATTTTATATACATGTGCCTGCCCACTGGCTCGTTTGTCTGTTCATCCATCGCAAACAAAAGCACGCGGTCAGCCGCTTTCATATCGCCGATGTTCAGCCGCGGCAATGGCCAGTTGTGGCTAGATGAAGTGAACATGCTGAACAGCAGCCCTGAAGGTCAGGTGCATGTTTTTTATGTGAGGTTAAAAAAAAACTCGCACTGTGGTTACGAGCGTGTAATGCAAATGTTTAAGCATTAGCTGCGGTTTGAGAGGGATTATAGGCATTTTCACTCCCTATCTCGAGCATGCCTAATCGCTCGAGGGTCTGCTTCTTCCATAGAATTTCAGTGTAGAGGATGTTTTATAGCATTCTGGTTTGTGCTCCTCTCCGATGCTTGAGCGCTCGCCAGCTTTCTGACCGCATACTGGCACAGCCACAGCATGCAGCAGCGTGCTGAGCAAGCCACTACCGCCAGTGCTCCTGTCAAGGGCGCACAGCGTCTTGTGTGCTCTGCCAAGTTCGCTGAGCGCTCCACAGCAGCTCTAGATAAACACGCCGTGATGTTATTGGCACGCTGCCAAGATCTGTGCTGCCGTGGGAATGGCAAACGCTTAAAAAGAAGGAAATTATCAGTGACAAAAGTGGGGGGGGTTTGTTATGTGATTCGTTATGTGCACTAACTTAGTGCACGTTAAAGAACCCCAGGTGGTCGAAATTTCTGGAGCCCTTCACTAAGGCATCCTTCATAGCCTCAGTCGCTTTTGGATGTTAAATCTCTATAAACCATAAACCTCTATATAATGAAAGTGACAAAAGTTCACGAGTT
This sequence comes from Amblyomma mixtum, assembly GCF_055824585.1. Classification (NCBI taxonomy): domain Eukaryota; kingdom Metazoa; phylum Arthropoda; class Arachnida; order Ixodida; family Ixodidae; genus Amblyomma; species Amblyomma mixtum. The sequence goes on along the minus strand of NC_143012.1, from coordinate 289,599,805 downwards.
TTCACTGCATGCAGTGTTTGTGTGAATACTCAAAAGGTCAGTGCAGAATGGAAAACAAAATGGGGAAAAAAAAAATTAACGGGCAATTAGTGCGATTGATGCGGAGGGGATTAGCAAGTCAGCTCCAATTTTGTTTTACAAGCGCATTGACTTGTGGTGCCCTCTTTGTGCAGTTGCGCAAACTAACATATGCGCCAGGGATTTGTGGCGCCCTCTGTGCGCGGCTGCTCCAACTGTTGCCGCAGCACATGTTGAACGGAAAGCTGCTTGATGTGTTCTTTAGTTTTAAAAAATAATTTGGGATATTGTTAAAATTTCTTGAAATGAGATCTCAAGTTGTATCAAGCGTTTGATCAAGTGCCATGAAGCATAGGCTTCAAACCGGACACGCATTCGAACTTGGTCTGGCAGGTGCAAGTGGTCACGTGATGTTAAGTTTGGACTGTATCGCAAAAGTTCACGAAGATGACAATTTCTAAAGCGCAGCTTGAGAGGAGTTTGGCCTGAATCGCGCACGAATGAAAGCGGATAAAGACCACTTCTAAAGCATAGCGCAGGATGCTGTAAGCTTAACATATGGAAAGAAAGGCAGCGGAGATGGCGCAGTATTCTAGAGCAGCAACTAGTGAAACTTATTCGTTTGCGCTGCCACGGGTTTGAGCGATAATTATGGTAAGCTTTCTTCCTGCTCTGCCCTCTGTTGGACGTACATCGAACGCCGGATTTTCTTTCACAGAACCGTTTTAATATTAATAAATGCAGGTGAAATCATCTTGCCTATGCTCACTCAAGCCCCCGATGAGAAACATTTCACAGTTGCATTGGTATAACCGCAGCAGCAGCCGCCACCATCTCCGCCATGGCTCACATGATGCTGCTCCGTGTGTGGTGGGGAGAGTGAGGGAGAGAGGGGAGTGGGAAAAATCGTCATCTTCGTGCATATCCCATCTCTTGGACTGCCCAGCTATTATTGTCCTAAGAAACGAACTCTTTGCCGTGCGTCGCTGCTGCGCTCTGCTGTCCCCCACTTCTGGCGTGCGTCAACTGTTGGTGCCCAAATCATGTGAACAATCGAGCAGTGGCGATGGGCATGGAGTGTTCGTCCCGTGCCATCTTTACTGCATCCTGCTGTTTTGTACTGCTTTCGAGCATGAACCATTGCAATACAGCTTGGTGCGATGTTACAAGAGGGAAAGCTGCAGAGACTGCTGTGTTTACCACGTAAAGCTAATGGTGCTGGAGCACGAAGCGTTAACTGCATTCACTTTTGATCGCAGACGTTCCTATTATGGTAGTTCTTGTTTTATAATCGAGAAACTTCACAATATGAAGGAATTCAATTACAGGGAGGTTCGTTACATCCAGGTTTAACTGCAGCTACTAGCACTTATTGCTTCAGGCTGTCATTTCCTGGGAATGTTTTTTTGATTTCTTTGTTCTTTCATAGACTCTGTAGGCTGTAGACGTAGTGGCTGTTGGAGTTGCCTGACGATGGACTGACTGTTAATTCTCTGGACTGAGTGCTGAAAGACTTTTCAAGAATCAAATATGGCACTGGTATTAGACAGAGGTTCTTTGTCTAGTTCTGTCCAGTACCCTGAAAAGGTGAAGTTGAGTGGAGCATGCAAGGGTACTTGCGAGAGCAGCTCAGTGACGATTTGTACCCTGCTGCTGAGCATGATGTTGCGCCCTTGGTACTTGGCAGTTGTAGCCACATTTTGTAGGAGACAATGTAAAAAGTTGCCTTTAAAAATATTCCTTTAAAAAGATGCCTTTGTGTTGAGACTTCAGTGTATTTTAAAGAACCTCTGCTGGTCGAGTTTAATTTGGAGCCCTCTATAGCATCATAACCCTGCAGTCTGAGTACAGTCGACGACCGAAAATTCGGACGCCTGATTTTTCGGACATGCTTAATTATTTGGACTTTTTCGCAGCACCGCGACATGGCCCATAGAGCCAATGTATAAGAGTGCTTGAAATTTCGGACGCACTGCAACTGAGCACCCGATTTTTCGAACCTCGTTAGCCCTCGCCGCCAGTACCCAAGCCACCATGTAATGTGTACAGTGGAACCTCATTAGTTCAAACTGCAGTAGAGATCGAAAACTTGATTTAACAAGACGAAATTCAAGCTTAAAGGGAGCCTCTTAACTTGCGATGCTTAAATTCTGCGCGAGTCGGCACATTGCGCTCGCGTGGTTTCGAATTCGTACTGTTCTTGAATGTCTTCCGCCGCACGAACTTAAGCCATAGTCTCAGTTCACGGAACTCATCTGTGCCGACTCTTTCGTTCCGAATATGGAACGCGAATACGTTTGCGGAGGCTACGCGCGCGCCGTGACCTCCGTGATTAAAACGCGCTTTTGCCGCCGGAGCAGATTGCGGCGGCCACGGCGCGCTCAGAGGAGCTTCCAAGTGCCGTCCATGGATGGCGCCCGAGGCCGTGATCATCATCATCAACTTTTTTCTCCGCCGTGATTTTCTGCTATTTACATTGGCATCAGTATCGCCAACTCCAGCCTTTTGTGGCTTGTTAGCGCGTTTGCCGTAATAGTTGTGGCTTTCGCGTGCTGCCGCCGAGCGTTGCAGTTTTAGCCCGATGGGCAAACACCTTAATAGCTAAACGGCTGGGAGTTAGCTCTTGAACACGGCAAGCGTGCGGCGGGCGGGAAATTCGACGTGGCCAAGAAGTGCGTCTGATGATGGTGCAACCGAAAGAGAAAGTGCTTTCCGAGGCAAGCTGTGCGAGTTTCCCGAACTGGAAGAGCTGCTATGTGATGGAAGTGCGGAAGAACGGCTACGCGTTGACAGCAGACATGCTGCGCGGCTTCTTTTGGGATGAGCGCGCGCGAGTAACGATTGAACGTAGAATAAATGTTGCTCATTCCCTGGTTGGTGTTTTTTTACTTAAAATTTTTTTTTTCATCGCACATGGCGTGTATGGGCCGCACCCTGAAAATTGGCCCTCGAATCTGGAAAAAAAAAATTTCGGCCCTTATACGCATTCGTACAGTATGTCACGCGGCGAAATATAGTCATGAGAAGCTTTAGAATGTGCGCAATACAACTGGCCGCTTCCTCCGGCATATTGGTAATAAGTTCGTGATTTTTTCGGTGAAATTTGATTTGCCGGACTGCCCGATTTTTCGGTCGTTTTCGCGGTCCCTAGAGAGTCCGAAAAAATCGGTCGTCGGCTTATAACGTTTGAAGTTGAAAACCCATACATATAATTCATCACCGTCTCGAAGCCTGAGTCATCTGTAAGCTTATTCCTTGTGTGGTCCAGGGCTGCCGCTGCTGATGGCCAACATAGCAGCAGTGCTACGGCCTTACCCCAGGCGGCCCGACAAGTGGAGGCCGTACATTCAAAACGTGCATTTGAGGGGTCGTGCACGACACGGATCCGGCAGCAGCTTTGACTCTGCTCTGGAGCTCATCATCAGCAACTTGGACCAGGAACAGCTGACGTGCTTCCAAAGCTTTGCCCTCTTCCTTGAAGATGTTGACATCCCGAGCTTGGTAAGTGCGACTGGCCGCTTTTTTGACATAGTTCCACGTACCATATCTAATGAGAGCTGAGGTTATAGTGACTGCCTGTTTTCAACTCATGGTGGTGAAGCAACTAGCTTGTTATCGTCACTCTTCATTTCATTTATTGATCCCTTAAAGGCCCGAAGGCATTACATAAGGGGGGGCATATTGGTTTACAGTGGCGATGATGGGAACATGCATAACAATAAAAAGAACAAACATACAAATAAACATAAAAGGGGTTGCAGTCATGTCAGGGTTTCCTAGCAGGTGATACATCATTTAATAAAGATATGTCAAGCAATCCTGTCATGCCTGTCATGCTGCAGTTCTGCTCATTTAACCTTGCTTCGGTTGGGACAGAGAAAACATGTAGCAGTTTTTTTGGCCCGTAAAGTGTGGCAATGAGAAGACGAATAACTTTTGCTGCCAAAGTTCCATGCTGCTCTTTACATTGTGTTGGTTTTATGTTGCACACCGTCACATGCACAAAAGGGTTTGTATTTTGACTTCAAGAAGTACTTCGGTTTGGGCTAGTTGGTTCATAGCTAAGGTTGATTCCGAAGATGGCGCAAAAGGGTCAAGCCTTCCTTGTTCTTCTCCCTTTTGTGCCATCTTCAGAATCAACCTTAGATGTTTCGATTTCAATCTTCCACTGAGACCAATCCCTCAGTACATGCAATGTTCACTGAAGAAGCAGAAGTGATGGCAGTGCACATTGCTTTCTGAGTGTTGTCACGCCAACTGCTCTTGCTTCCCTCGGCTTTGCAAGTTTACAGTGTGTTAAATGTTGTGAATATATTCATTTACTGTAATGACATGTGGCGCTGTTGCAGCAATGTCTCATTTCTAACAAACTGTCACAGCCACTTATACTACACCGTCTGCCAGTCAGTATGCAAGGGTTCTCATGAAGATTCAAGTTATGGTACCAGGTCCGTTCTTAACTAAGTGGGAGGTGCTGATAAAAACGTTTCTAAGCCAAGTCACCAGTCCTTGTTTATTTTTTCTTTAGATGGCTGTCCTTGCTTTTCATGTGTGGTGTGGCTCTGTTGCTGCTTTATCCCCTGAGACCTAAATGCTCTGGTGGCTGCTTGCAGGTGTTTGAGGTGCTGTGGGACATGGATGCAGTCAGCGTGGAGCATGTCATGACAGGCCTTGTGCAGAAGTCTCTTGTGCGTATGGAGCCCGTGCATGACTCCTACACGTACGGGATCCATGACGTCTACCTCAGCTTTCTCAAGAGGAAAGCAACATCACTTCAGGTCTGTAGAGGCTGCTTACTCATCTCTACTGCCTATTATTTTTTTCTTGCTACGTTTTTCGATTTACTCAGAGTTTGATGACACTATATTCACTCTCACTGAAGGGATACTGAACAAAAATTGGAAAATATTGAGGAAGGACCGCATTTGCATTCTTACGGTATACAGTCATCATTCCAGTTATTTTTGTGTAAATGGCTGAATATTTTATATTTTTTGAGCAGCTGCTGGGCTGTATTCAGTGCACTCCTTGCTACGAGCTGGTGGAATTGACTTCATGCCTGCCCTTAGTGGTGCTGTAGACTCGCTAGGTGGCAGTGCACAGTGCACGATTCCCCTTCTCGTGTCATGCTTTCAAGCGACAAGCATTGTGGACTGCGAAATGTAAGTGAGATAGATGGTACAAGCGGAGATGACTGCATATGGTCGTTCTGGTTAGCGAAAACTTCAGCAACCTGCTGCAATTCCCCTACGTGGTGCCAGTGGAGCCGGGACTTTTAAGTGCGGTTTCATGCATGAAAGCCAGATGGGCGAAGACAAAGCCTGGCAAAGTGTCGAAAGCTTGCTCCGTGCTCGCTCCTCACTGGAACAAAAATTGGAGAACAACGTGATGTGATAGTATCAATGGGTTAATGCCCATATATGCGGAATTGATCATTCTTTACTTTTTATTCGTATATCCCTGGGAGTCCTCATACCACTGTTTGTGCAGTGGTGCAGCGATTAAGCGATGCACCACTGCCCTGCGATGGCAGGTGCTGCCACCTGTGGGGGATTTTGAGACCAAGGTTGCTCTTCCCGAGCAACCTCTTGCAAGTAATCATTAATATAACTGCTACCTGCTGCGGTGGTCAGTTTGCTTACGATTCGATGGGCAGGTTGTGATGATGTCACAAGGTCACATGACGAAGGATGACGTGGCAAGGTCACGTGACTAATTCTTCGACCTTTGCGGGTTGCGCGAGGCCGAGCAGAATCTTGTGCCCCAGGTTGGCCATACAGTGGCCACCCTACCTCGGCTGATTTATCGCTCGCAATGCCGATGCCTTTGGATTTTCTGCATAACGGGAGCCTTAGCACACAATCGGCTGCTCGATTTCTCCAACCTCACTTACGTGGCATGCAGTCACATGACCACGCCGTGCATGCATGATCACGCTGTGCATGCATGATCATGCTGTGCATGCATGATCACGCTATGCATGCATGATCACACGTTCGTACCATTGCCGGATGTCTTCCCTATGCGAAAGTTGACAGTCGTCAGCGAAGCAGCTGCGCGTGTGCTGGAGGTGGCACATCAGCTTACACTGACTGGAGGACATGGTAATCGCAATCACAGTTTTTTGGACAGGTCCTTGTGTAGACCAACTTTGAAATGCTGCACATTACGCTGCTGCAAATGAAGGCGCACTGTTAGCGTGGACCAGCACAGGGCACGAGGAAATGCGTGCAGGCTGCATCTATGCATGGAGTGCAAAGCTGCAGTGGAACTGTTCGGACTAGAGTCCTTTCGTCCAAACACACGAAAAGGTATAGCAGCGGAACATGTGGGTTGCGTACCTTACACTGAGACCTTGAGAACAAGAAAATGGTGGTGCTCCTCGAAGTGAAGACTGCAGACCAACATCAAAATGCTTTGCAGTCCTGCTTTCTCATCATGGTACTTACAGTAACTGGCATTTAGCCACTCACCTAATTTGAGCTGTTGAAAGGTGTAAATAATAGCATACTGCCGGGTTAAAAGTTGGTTTCCCTCTGCACCGCAACTATGAAAGCCAACAAAGTAAAGTAGAGCTTTTTTCTCAGGCATGTTGGTAGTTTTGCACTCCTTTCATTTTTGTCATCAGTTTCGGGCAACCTTACAGCGGGCGTAGTGTAGTTCCCTCTGTGATGTTCTTGCTTTCACGTCTGAGGTTTGTTGCATCTCGTATGCTTGTTGGCGACGGGCTGAACAGTGCAGCCGTCAAAGGCCGTGTTTGGGGATGCAGCCGCTGGGATTCCGTTCGTCTGTGTACCGTGACATGTATTATTTATTATAGTAACTTTTTAAACTCCTCCCACCTCAACCACTCGCTTGCTTGCTGGGAAACCACACGGAGCTTGCATGTTGTGATAACTTTCATCTCTTACTAAGTTTTGTAATACTTATTTGTTCAGCTGCGTATGATGCGAGCCCAGAGTCATCTGCATCTCTGCAGATGGCAAATGACACCACCACCACGGTTTAGCGGCTTTCAGTCTCCCAATCTCAATTCAGACGATTCTGGGCTGATGACGTTGACGACAGTCAGTTGCCACTACAGCTTCTCCGCAGTTCACTGCTGCAAGAGGGTGAAGTATCGAGAAACAAGGTAGAAATTGTGGCTACTTCTGCCATTGCCGTTGACGAACTGGGTGTTTTGTGAAGTTAGTTTTTTCCGCGCTGAAGACAATGCGAATCGAGACTGAATCCTGCAAGCACTATAATGGGAGCTGTCAGGCCTTGTGCCAAGAAATGTTGATCGAATATTTTTTGTAAGGAAATTGTCAATAAATGCCTTCATATCTCATTGAGCAGTTGCCTTTTTTAATATCAGGCGGTTTGGATCATTCGTCTTTCTCTCATTAAAAAAAACTATCGACGAGGTTTTGCTGTAATTGGTCACTGATTGTTTTTTGGGGTTGATTTTTTTCATTGTCTCTTGTTTCCATTAGTATAGATAATACTGTAGGGCTGGTGAAAAACTATGTCAAAGCAAAAACTAAACTCCTAGTCTTTGTGAAGATGTGTACAAATTGCAGGACTCTGTGAGAGCTTTGAATGAAAGTGGCTGAATCCATGAATAAAAGTTTTAGGCTTAAAATTCAAGTGAGTGTAGTGAAAAACCACTTGTTTTGTGCCACTAGGACCTCCACCGGCAGTTTGTGGAAAAGTTGCTGAGGCGCTGGAAGCCTTGGGAAATGCCCTGCGCCCGCGGCTACTTCTACTGGTACCTGGGCTACCACCTGGATGAGGCAGGGATGAGCCAGGAGTTCCGGGAGATCTTCCTTGACCTGCGCTTTGTCGAGCGCAAAGTTCGGTGCAACTGCCCCAGTGACCTTGTGAGCGACCTCCAGCGCTACGAGCACCACTTCCATTGTGACCCACAGGCAAGGCTGCTTTTATTCCGCATCAGAGTTGTTGTGCTCTCCTTGGTTTCCTTTACTTCTCACTAGTCTATACCTCTGAAGATGCGCGCTATCAAGATTCTTTGAAGGATGCGGAAGTAGTTATGGCTGTATGTTGCAGACCAAGGTCCATCAAGGAGCTTTTATTTCGTCGTGAGATACAAAACTGCAGGAGAGTCTAGGGGAACCCGAAATTTTCACTAGTTTGTTTTCAGTTGTTTCAGAGTTTAAATTTAATTAAATCATGCTATGGGTATTGATTGGTATCTTGCTTGCAGGGGATGAGCTGCTTGTGCATGTGCAGTTGCCAAACCTTTGGCTCTACGCATTTGGGGTCGCTCTTTAGGTATCTGAACATAAAACCACAGCACTTTCTAGTGGTCTTGCTGTAATCTGCCAAGTGAGGAGGGACTGAGACCCGTTGATTAGCCTTTGTCACTGTCACACTCAAGCAGAATAGATGGAGCGGAAAGACGGGAAAAGATATGACATGTGTTGCAGCCTTCTCGCGTGCCAAAGCGACAATAGGAACTGCATGCAAGCCATTGCTTCTGAACCCAGTTCTAGTACAGTAGACCACCCCCCCCCGGTCTACTGGGGACCCCGAAAAATATTCGTATGATCTAAAACAAGCCAAGTTGAACATGAGAACAAAACAATTTATCTGGCCGGCCCAATTATTCACAGCCAAAAAAGCCGGTAATACTTGTTTGCACCTCCTTAGGTTCGATTTCGCCGGTAAGCCCAGCCTGAAAAGCATAAAACCGGGCTGCAGTTTCATTGCTCATGCTGCCGACGCTTACAGTCTGGGGCATAACATCAAGGGCATTGAGAGTTATCAATAGCAGTAGGTCACCCTCTCCTTCATGGGTGTCGGATGACGATCGTTCATTTGTTCCATGAATTGAATCTTGAATGGTCCTTAATCTGTAAGTCACATCGTTGTCGTTCGCAGTGACAAAGTCATAAGAAGAAACTGTCCAGCGTCTCCCAGTGTTCAATGGCCAAATCCTCGTCGGACTCTTCGCCAATGGGTGGTGCAACCGGTACCATCATAAATCCACATTTACGATAACAGTTCGTGATTGTGCTTGTGGTCAGTGTCCCAAGACACGGCCAGAAAATGAAGTGCATCTAACAGACTGATTGGCAAATTGTCATCTTTGCGACCAATCTTCAGGAGAAGTTGCTTCACTGTTTAAAGTCCCTTTAAGTGGTGTTTTACGTTCTGGGCTATTTCGGCGTCCAATGGCTGTAAATGGCTTATGTTCACAGGCAGGAACATGAAGGTGACATTGTTTAATGTCACTTGCTTGGGGTGGGTGGAACACTGATTGAGAACTTTTCTGTTGTTTGATTTCTGATCTAAGCTGATCAGAAATTGCAGAACAAGTGCGTTGTCATCCAAGCTTTCTTGTTTGCTTTATGTAAGCAGGGTAAATGTCCGGCCGATCGAAAGCATCTTGGTTCCTTAGCCTTACTGATGACGATGAGCTGCATTTTTTCCATTCCATCGGCACTGCAGCAAAAAAAAGTACAGAAATTCCTTACTTTTCTGGCCGCCCTGGCAAGCCTGGGCCTTCACACACGCACACTCCTGTCAGTTTGCAGGTTGAAGCGGGCACCTGCCTCATGGGCTTTGGAAATGTCACGGGGTGCATACCAGGGAAGTCAGCACCGGCAAAGAATTAATCCAGTCATCGATGGTCTACTCACCACTTTCTTGGCTTCTTTGCAAACGGTTTTATAAACAGGCCCGTGCCATCCTTTGAAGCGGTGCGGCCAACCCCCAGATGCTTGGAAATTCTCGATGCCAAGAGAAAGGGCTATGCCGTTGGCCTTTTCACGTAGCACCTTGCCATCCATGTTGACACTGGCTGCCGTCACCTCACGAAACCATGTCCGGAGAACCTTCTCTAGCTCAACTTTCATAGCCGTCTTCGCTTGCATCATGTTGATGCTGAAGTGCTGGACATTCTTCAAAATAATGTCCCACTGCTCAACAGTAGTGCAGTGTGTCGACAGTGTTAGGCCTAGCTTATTCGCCGAGTTGACACATTTTTTGGGGGGTTTTCGTCGACCTCCTTCATAATTTCCAGTTTCTCCTTAATAAAAGAACCTTCCACTTCCGAGATATCTCTTGGCACGCACTTGGCTAGAGTCCAGCAGGCACTCAGTGTCGATGTCGCGCCACACGAAATGTTCCAAGACCACAGTGCATGAAGGAATGTATCGGTGGGAGCAGTGGGAGGGTGGCAGCGGCAGCAGTAAACTCGTGCAGTTTGCAAGACTCCTTTTCCAACAGGCCAGTCAGCAACTGGGTGACGTTGCCCATCCAACTCACCTTGACTGACGTGAAAGGAGGTGGTGTAGAGAGAGAGTGCAGCTTGGGCCCAGGAATTGGGGGAGAAAGGGGTGGGTGTGCTGTCCTGTCTGAGACCAGCTGCGGGTGGTTGCACACGCGCTTGTATCATCCATGCCGGGTTTAAAAGCTGTTTGTATAATATCCTGAATCGTAACATGTTCTGTACAATGTAGACCATCCGAAAAACTTCCGAAATTCGTATTGACCATAATTGTATCAGTCATTGAAATTGTGCTGTAGTGAGTGTTCCAATGCATGTATGTTGCCACTTAGAATGCACAGTGATGCTCAAGTTACTGTTTACGTGAAGTAAAAAAAAAACTGTTCTAATTTCCTGTTGAAAATTAATGCATACCACCACTGAAGTTTAACAACTTAGTTAGTGTACAGTAATAGTCTCAGACTGGGCTGGTTGGCATCAGTGTCCTGGTTTGTTTCACCTGTAGTCTTGTCAGTGTTCCTTCGACAGCGCAAAGATGCAGGAGCATACTTCTAAACAATTTACCATGCCATTAATAGTGCCACGAATATAGGTATCGCGAGGGTGTTAGTTACTAGTGCTGGTCATTAGCTGACACCAGCCTTCCCTTTCAAATCTGGATGTGTGGAGGGAGCAGTGCGCTACTTTGAAAAAAAAAAAAAGGGGGGGGGGGGGGATTATAAAACAGATTAGCCACGTGCTATTTATTTACCTTGTCATGAATGCCTCCTGGCCATGAGGTAAAGGGGGCGTACTGCAGGAAGGATCGAGCTAGGGGACAGTTACTGTGCCTTTCTTTGTCTCTCAGTTGAGGCTCCACACCAGTTACTGAAAGGTGATTATACTTGAATACATCTGATTATCTTGAAATAGACTTCCCTTAGGCTCCCGATGCTGCCAGGATGTTTTCTATTGCGCTAGAAAATGGGGTTTCAGTGGCTGCTAGACTGCGTCATGATCATTATGAAAGTTCTGGCAGAAATTGCGTTGTTTGCTGCCTCAACTCTGGAAATCAATGATCCCCTCAATGCTTGGGAACATATCACCCTCTTGATATTGGAGACCCTTGCTTCATCTTGCGGTAGTTCAGCAGTTTATGATAATCAAAGCTAGGTGGACATCTCTGGCTTTTATTTTTTTAGGCTAGCCCCTATTGACGTTCTGTTGGGCATGCTCCTTTGACATGCATGGTTTGGGGACACTGAGGCTGTGTTTTGCACTTGCAGGTTGCCAAGGAGAGGCAGGACATGCTGAGGTTCCTGCAGCCCAATGCACATTTGCTGTCCAACCGCGACTCCAGTGTGATTCAGCTGGCACTGAGCCAACCACGGGGCTCCACCGTGCATGACAAGGCCCTGGCCCTAGCCAAGCAGCGGGCTCGGGGAGGCTGTGAGACACCATACTTTGTGTGGACGTAAGGCTTTTCGGCTTGCTTCTTACTATTTTTTTCGTCGTGCTTGGGGAAGTGAAAGAAAATCAGTTAGAAGTGCAAACTGCTACCCAACAGCAGTGGCTAAACTGTGTGGAGAGGCAGAGATGACACACGGCACACGTGAACGCCACTTGGCTGTCCAGCATTATCTTGGGCTGTCGCATCGATAAGCTTTAGCACATTTTGGATTAGATTCATTGCAAAATGTCCACAGATCGCTTCTTAGATGTCCTGTTCACATGTTCATATGAGAAAGCTGTATAGCTTTCCTTTGTAGCCGTATGGCTGTGCTCGGGTGGATGTCAATGAGTAAGTACTCCCTTATTACAAATCTATCCTTGGGGGATTCCCCTAAACATTTGACCAACACAGTTCCCACTTCGAGTTATAGATCATTTCGCTCTCGCCCTGCCATGAGCTTGCCGTCCCGGCTAGATCAATTGGTAGAGCGACTGCTCCGGTGGAGCGGTGGTCTCAGGTTCGAGTCCCGGACCAGGACGAATTTTTCTTTAACTACGAAGTTTCTGAGAAAGCTGTATAGCTTTCCTTTGTAGCCGTATGGCTGCGCTCGAGTGGATGTCAGTGAGTAATTACTCCCTTATCACGAATCTACTCCACCTTGGGGGTTCCCCTAAACATTTGACCATCATATGAGAAAGTAAGATGCAGCTCTATTAAGTTAAAGCAAACATGCGTGGTCACCAGGCCTTTTATTCCTCGCCCATTAGCATATTTCAGCCCACCACATTATTTCAGCCTCGCGTTTAGGCTACAGTAGAACCGCGTTCATACGTTTTTCACCGGACCGGGAAAAAAAAACGTAACAGCCGGGAAAACGCAACAGTGAGGAAAGCACCGAAAATTAATGAAAACAGTGCAGCTTTGACTAGAAACAATTTATTTCCGCAAATTGACCCTAGGACTTTAAAAAATCGAGAATGGTGGATTGCAGTTTCTTTCGCTCGCTGGAAAGAACGCGTTTCTCAATAGTAAAGGCCGCATTGCTGTCAGCGTCGCTTTGCGGTGCGGCCACACCGCACGCACGCAGCAGTGCTGTGCAGTTCACGCGCTCACTGCAGTCCACGCTGAAGCGACGTTGTGCACAGCGTCAAGCACTGAAATGTTCGTAGGCTGCTCGCCGCGCTGCTCCACGTAAGCCGCCCTGGCTGCCTGTCGACTGCGTTTAGTACGTCCAGCTTTTCCTCAAGGGAAAGCCCTTTCGGCTTACTCAACGCTATCACGCCATCAAAGCACAATAAAGATGTTGTTGCGACTGAGAAGGATGAAAAGGAAATTGCACGGGCCCTGCCGACTGGCTCCAGCTGAGCCACCACCCCTGTCACTTGCAGATAAAGGAGAGTTAAAAGATAAAAAGAAAGAGTGAAAGAAAAGACGCGCTGATAAGCGACCGCAGCCGCCCCCTCCTCCTCACCACCTCCCACGATAAAGATCGCGGCGTTCGGCGCGCGAGGCAGATAGCCATCTAGTGGCGGTCTCTCCAACTCGCCTGCGGCTTCTTGCAGCCAGTTCCGTAGCCAAGCCTGGCCAAGACTCGTCAAAAATCAAAATGCTGGTTGGCGCGCATTGCCCGGTTGGGTTCGGGGAGCCCGGTTGCGATGTATCATGCGGGATCGTTTTCTCGGCTACGACGTAACAGCGGGGTTCCCAATACATTGGATCCTATGGAAGCTATGCCGGGACCCGAAGAAAACGACGTAACAGCCGGGAAAACGCAACAGTGAGGAACGTAACAGCGGGGTTCTACTGTATATGGTCTTGGTGAAAAGCTACTGCTGCTTATTGAGCTGGTCACAGAGTTTTGCATCCTGTTGGTGGTGGTCACTGCATGTTGTCACATTTATGGGCAGCGGGATGACATTGAGCTACAGCTGGTAGTAACAGTTAATCAGTTGTCTGTCAGACATAAAATGATTACACTACTAATTTCCCATTGATCAACACCACAAATTTAAAAAAAAATTCCCCTGTGCTTTCCTTGGTTTCACTGACTGTTGGCTTCCGTCATGTGTGCGTCAAAGCAAGCCCTTCATTTCCCTACCCTTGTTTTCTCAGTGGCTTAAATCTTTCCTTACCGTGGGAAAAATGACCGTTTTTTGTAGGTTTCAGTAGGTTTTTTTTTTTCTGCAAAAACTGTTGCATTTAAGATTTAATGCAATACACGAAAACAACACTACCTAAATAAACATGCTCTTTAAGCATATAAAATTGAGTAACGAATTTTGCGTTGCAACAGAAAATATTTTTTCCCAAAAACAATATTTTAGGTAAAAATTGAACAGAAATTGTGAAAACACACTTTTATCTAAAAAAAAGAAACAACATTAAGAATTTTTCTGAAATATACAAAATGTTTGAGTCTGCTGCAGTGGCTCAGTGGTTACGGCGCTCGGCTGCTGACCTGAAAGACGCGGGTTCGGTCCTCGATGCGGCCGATTTTCGATGGAGGCGAAATTCTATAGGCCCGTGTACTGTGTGATGTCTGTGCATGTTAAAGAACCCCAGGTGGTCGAAAATTCCGGAACCCTTCACTGCGGCATCTCTCATAGCCTGAGTCGCTTTGGGACATTAAACCCTAATAAACCAAACAAAACAAAATGTTTGATATTCTCTTGGCCACTAGGTATGAAGAAATTAAATTGCTATCTTGAATAGTGTTCTTGCTAAAAAATAAATGGAAACCGCATAGTTGGGCACCAGTGCGTGGCCGCCTGTAATTCCAGGCTGGTTTCTGTCATCGCCGATGTCAGAGTTTAATCCTGATGAAACAGCGATATCTTCAGACTCACTGCTGTTCGGATCATGACAGAATCAATCGCAGGCAAAGCAGAGTCCTGAGAGGGCAGATGGACCGCCTAGGTCATGTGAACTTGCGACGCCATCACAATCTGTCCACTGGATCATGAATAGGATAGGATAGGAAGTCCTCGTGGCTAGTAGAATATTACTGATAAATAGGAAAATGTTTCATGTTATTGTGGATCCGCCATTACGTTTCTGTGTATGCAGTCGCCAACCGATTTTTCGGACCCGGCGGGACCCGAAAAATGGTCTGAATAGCCGAACAGTCCGAAAAATCCCTGAACTTTAAAAAAAAAAACTTTTCTGTGAAAAACTGGCTTTCAAAATCGTGAAAACCGGCGCTTCCCATGTTCCGCCTACAAGCAATAATATTAGCCCTATCTGAGTCATAGCCATGCTTTCTTCATGTCCACACCCTAACACATCATGATACCAGACAGTGCGACGCGGCTCCAGTCATGCTGCGAATGAATGCACTTGTTGTGCGAAGCATGAATGATCAGTTTGCATGGGGCAATGACGCTCGCGAAGACTGAGAAGCAACCCATGAGTAACCTACGGGAAGACGCGAGCAGAAGCGAGTGCCTCCAAATGCAGTCTCCCCCTCCCCACTCCTATCATGTTTGCTGCCTCGCACCGTGGGGGCACCATCCAAGCCGCGGTGGATGCTACAGCTGTCCCACTGTACTGTTTTCAATGTGATCACGCGCTCTTTGTAGCCTATCTCAATGGCAACATGTGGAGCATTCCACTATCTCGAATGGTAACAATAAAGAGCAAATAGCCAAGCCTATCCAAGCCAGTCTGATTGCGCCCACCGATTACGTTTACTGTATTTACACACGTAATAGGCGCACTTCTAAAAAAAAAAATCCGGCTGAAAGTTCGCGGTGCACCTATTACGTGGGGTAAACTTTCCGGAAATTTTTCCACTCGCAGAATTGAACATGCTGCATAAACGCACCTGTGTACGGGCCACATCCTTTCTCGAAGGAAATATTAAAAAATTTGCCAGAGGCTTAGCTTGGTTAAGCCTAGTGGATTGCGAAAGCAAGCACCCAGATCAAGAGATGTTGAACGCATTCGCCTGGCTGCTTAATATGCACGCCGTTTAGCTAAACTTTGTTCCTGCTCTTCATCCGTTTCTTCCGCACGCCTCCGCTTCTTAGCTGCAGCACATCGTTGCAGCTTCACCTTATACACATCATCCGACGTATCGTGGAGGATTCGCTGGGACGATTGCGACGAGCCGACTTGGGGGGGCCGCTTTTCAACAGCTAGCATGACGTCACGTAGAGCGAGCGCCTCCTTCACGGCAGCGGCGCGTGGAGGATTCGCTGGGACGATCGCGACGAGCCGAGTTGGGGCCCCGCTTTTCCACAGCTGGCATGACGTCACGTACAGCGAGCGCCCCTCACGGCAGCGCCGCGCAGCTGCGGCATGGAGGATTCGCTGGGACGATCGTGACGAGCCGAGTTGGGGCTCCGCTTTTCCACAGCTGGTATGACATCACGTACAGCGAGCGCCCCTCGCGGCAGTGCCGCGCAGCTGCGGAATGGAGGATTCGCTGGGACGATCGTGACGAGCCGAGTTGGGGCCCCGCTTTTCCACAGCTGGTATGACGTCACGTACAGCGAGCGCCCCTCACGGCAGCGCCGCGCAGCTGCGGCATGGAGGATTCGCTGGGCAAATCGCGACGAGCAGAGTTGGGGCCCCGCTTTTCCACAGCTGGTATGATGTCACGTACAGCGAGCGCCCCTCGCGGCAGTGCCGCGCAGCTGCGGAATGGAGGATTCGCTGGGACGATCGCGACGAGCCGAGTTGGGGCCTCGCTTTTCCACAGCTGGCATGACGTCACGTACAGCGAGCGCCCCTCGCTGCAGCGCCGCGCAGCTGCGGCATGGAGGATTCGCTGGGACGATCGCGACGAGCCGAGTTGGGGCCCCGCTTTTCCACGGCTGGTATGACGTCCCACATAGGTCATGCTAAAGGTCAATGGTGGATTCTCCGGGACGACGGCCAAGAGCGGAAACCTCGAGCAGTATTGCTTTCGCAATAAAAATAAACAAAAATTATCCGTGTAATAAGGGCCCCAGCCAAACTTCCCACGACCCACGCAGGAATCGCCTTCAAAATTCACGCGTTGGGTCCTCTGTGATCTGCTCCTGCTGCGAGCAACGGGCGCTTGATCGCGGAGGTCTCACGCACGCACAGGAGCTTCCAGGTGCCGCCCACGGATGGCGCCCGAGACCATTTTCCTCCGCCGCGAGCTTTCACTATCCATATCGGCATCAGCATCACCAGCTCCAGTTTTTTGTGGCTGTCAAAGGCCTGGGATCTGTGGTAGTGTGTTAGTTCATCGTAGTTGTGGCTTTCATGTGCTGCCACCGAGCATTGCTATTTTAGCATGGTGAGCAAGCATCTTAACAGCTACACGGCTGGGAGTTTGCTGTCGAACACGGAAAGCATGTGGCAGGCCGGAAATTCGACGCGACCGAGAAGTGGGCCAGTTGCGACTGTAACATGCAAAAATTTTCATATGCGACTCCTATCGCCGAGGTTTTCGTGGGCCTAAGCTGAGAAGGCTTCCGGCTGGAGGTGGAGCTTTCCGAACAGACGTTTAAAGTGAGCATCCCTGAAAACTCAGTGCGGCTGTTCCACGCGATGTTGTTGAACGTGCTGCAGTTTGCAGTCGTGTAATGGTATGAGGCGTGTAATGGTATGGTGGCGATGGTATGGGGCAGGACAACACTGCGGGTCAGTGCGAGGTCAAGGACTGGCGCAACGATGTAGTCACCATCGGGAACAGGGTGAGAAGGTATGAGGGAAACGAAAGATAAGGCTTGAGGGGGCAGGTGGGCATAGTCAGGGCAGGTCAACCGGAGCGACGAGTCGATGGGGTCAGGATTGAGTTGGGGAAGCTCAAGGTGAAGGACACCCTGCGAGCAGTCAATGAGGGCAGAATGATCCGACAAAAAGTCTAAACCGAGAATGAGGTCATGGGCGCATGTGGTAAGGACGGTGAACTGAACCGGCGTACTGTGGTCACCGATTGTCAGGCGAGCGGTGCACAGTCCCTCGACAGCAGGCATAGCACCATCCGCGACGCGCACACAGGACGTTGCAGGCGTAAGGACTTTGCGTAGGCGACGGCGGAGGGCAGCACTCATCACGGAAATATGGGCACCGGTGTCAATAAGGGCTTGCACAGGAACACCGTCAACTGTAACGTCTAGCAGATTGGGTCGAGTCGTCAGTAGAGGGTTTGAGGTCCGGGTCGTTGATGCAGCGTCACCTCCGGGAGCTGCATCACTTAGTTTTCCCGATGAGAGGGGCGGTAGGACGCAGCAGTCGAAACACGAGGCGACTGCGGTGAGCGTGAGCGGCGGGCCAGCGGCGAAGGCGAACGGGAGGACTGTCGTGGAGGTTGATCGGCGGCCTCAGACGTCTCGGATGGGCGGCGGGGTGAAAAGCGGCGTGTGTAGTTTGGACGGTAGTAGGAGATGTCTCGCGGGGGTGACGACCAGGGGCTGCGGCAGTGGCGGGCAATGTGGCCGACCCGAGAGCATTGAAAACAGATTGGGCGGTCGTCTGGCGTGCGCCACTCATTCGGATCGCGGTAACGCCGTGGTGAATAATAGGTGGGACGGAAAGGGACTGGAGGTGGTGGCTGTGGGGACGAGTTTCCGATTGCGCACAAAGCCGGAGGGAGGTTGAGATGGGCGAGTTCTTGCCGCACGACAGCCTGAATAAGCGACACGGAAGGCAGTGTGTCATTAGGTGTGGTCGATGATGTTACCACAGGGGCTAGGGCTTCGAGTTCACGGCGAACAATTCTTGTCACAGTGTCGGTGACAGGAGGAGACTGTGAGGGCACTTGAGTTTGAAGTCGTTGGTCCTGGCAAGAAGATGTAGCGGCCGTGTTTGGAAGTCGGGAAAACTGCTGAGAAATGCGACGGCTTTTGACTTGTTCGAAGCGACGGCACTCCTTGATAATGCTGTCAACAGTTGTGCAGTCTTTGCAAACGAGCAGATGAAAGGCATCGTCAGCAATGCCTTTCAGCACGTGGCCCACCTTGTCGGACTCGCTCATGGTGGCATCGACTTTGTGGCAAAGTGCCAATACGTCCTGTATATAGGCCACGTAACTTTCCGTCTACGACTGCGCACGAGAAGCAAGCTGTTTTTTCGCAGTGATCTGCCTATCGTCAGGTCTTCCGAAGAGTGCTCGCAATTTCTCTTTGAATATATCCCAACTGGTAAGTTCTTCTTCGTTGGTTTCAAACCACACCCTCGCCGTTCCATTCAGATAGAAAATTACGTTAGCAAGCATTAACGTTTGATCCCACCGGTTATATGCGCTTACTCTTTCGTAAAGGCTTAACCAGTCGTCGACATCGGTGCCGTCGTTTCCCGAAAATGTACCGGGGTTACGGGACGAAGCCATGACCACGAAAGGAGCAGCAGAAGTTGTCGGCGACTCGCTGGGTGGGGCCATGATGGTAGTAGCACCGGTTTGACGACCGCTTCGGAGCTCCGTGGTACTGGGAACGATACCCAGCACCTCCACCAAAGATGTTACGTTGCCCGAAAGGCTAGTCACAAGCAAGGGCGACCGGAGCGCAGAGCGAACCACACAGGAGGCACGGAACAATAGCGCGTGCACACCAGTCAGGCACTTCCTTCTCATCGTCTTCTGTGAATATCCGTTGCAATATTGATCACAGTGTGAAGTTCGGGGTGCTCCTGTTATGCGCGGAAATAAAAAAATCTGGTTTTTCGCGATCAAACTGGGGGTACGCCTATTATGCGAGTAAATACGGTAAATCCAAGATGGCGCCTTTCACGGCGGGGAGCGGGTTGGTTGCAACAGCGATGCCCGCTCGTGTCTACGTTAGGCTGAAATAACTAACTTTAGGTTGAAAAACGATCTCCACAATATTGTTGGCGTCTATTTTAGTCCAAAATATTGGTCATGAAAATGTATACGTTCCTAAGAGGTGCTTGACGGTTCCTGAGCGAAGTCCGAAATACTGCGTGAGTCCGAATTACTGGAGTCTGAAAAATCAGTTGGCTACTGTAGTGTGATATTTCTGTGACAAATCAGTGACATAAGCTTCTGTGTCTCTTTTCAGAGAGCGCGATCAGTGATTCTTTCTCTGCTGCACATTAACATTTAGACGTAACCCTTGCATTGGAAAAAAAAATAGGGGGGCATGACAGTGGCCAAAAAATCTTTTATCGTTGCATGGCGACATGCAGTCGTGGTTTCAAAAAGGCTGTGTAAAAATGTGAACACTTACGCTGTCGTCTGGTAGGGTTGTTAAAAATGTGACTTGCCAAAATGCTGAAGATGCATGTAATACTTAATCAAACTTGGTAGCATCTCGTTTTCTCATGTAGCTATGGTAGAGATTGCAGGCACTATGGAATAGAGGCTGCGCAAGTTGCACCAGTTGAGAACCATTTGGGGGCACATAAGGATTATTTCACCGCACGCTGTATGACCTCACTTCACTGGCTGTGCATGCTGTGAATGTACCAGCTTGTTTATACGGTTTTAAAATGGAGTCTGTGTAACTTTAAAGCTAAAACGACTCATTTTCAGTGCCCCCAACCTACTCCAAAACTTCGTTTTGCCTGCTCTAGGCCTGTTCCAAAATGCAGTTATTCCTGCTACCAGGATTGCTCCTGAAGACAATTTGTCAGTTCCACCTCTGGAACTGGTTCGGGCGGGGAGATGCAGCATAAAGAGCAAGAATGCGGCTACAGTCAGCGGTGCAGAGATGGATGGGATGTGTTGCAAAGTTCCTTCCGTGCTTAGCTCTTTCCTTACCGTTTTGCTGTTTGAAAATGGGCTGGTCAAGTGACAGATGTCTGCTGGCTTGTCTTCTCAGGAACGTGCCTGACAACTGGTCCCAGGCTGCCGTCAGGATGAAGACCCTGAAGGGTGGAGTAAACCATGCAGAATTCAGCCCTGATGACAGTGTGATTGCCTCAGCTGGGGAGGACAGTTTCGTCAGGGTGAGGGCTTGCTCCACAGATAACATCATTCTTTTGCAGAAGGTTTCCAAGGGGATGTTTTGACTGTTCGTTATTTGCAGTAATTCGATATAGTATCCGGGTTTGATATTTCTGGGATTGACTGTATCACTTATGCAGGCAGCTCTTCGAGGTATGCATTGTGGATGTACCGCCAGGGCTTCAATACACTCTAATTTCTCTCTCTCTCTTTTTTTTTGCTTTACTCAACATGTCAGGATACAGTTTTCTGGATAGGTTGTTGAAGAGCTAGGTATTGATTTCAGCAATAATCTGCATAGATGTTTTTTGGTCAGAAATTGTGGCTTTAGTTTTGCGTCCCTGCTTTAAACTGTGCACAAAAATTAATGCTGCAGAATTAGCAAAAAATGCAGATTCATCTCATGTAGCATGTTTTTCACAGAAGTGCCTATTGATGTGTCAAATTCTCATCTTCAGGTATGCAAGTCTCCCGCGTTCATTGTACGGTGCAGTCTTGAGGTGCTCCTCATCTCTTTAGTTGCATTGACATTGTGGTTCACATTGTCTGCTGTGAGCATATGTATAGTGGTAATGTTTTCTCTCTCTCTCTCTCTACCTGTGTGTATCATGGTTACTTCTCTGTTTGTTGCTGTCATTTTTTTTGTGCCTTCACTGCAAGTAACTTGACCCGTTATAGCTGCATTTTAATCACCTTTTTGCCATCTTTAAAAGACAAGGTGACACGTGTGTTTGTTCTCTCTGTTCTGCCTCCGTCTGTGCTTGCAGCTATGGCAGAGCCACTCTGGCAATGAGCTGCAGACCCTGAGTGGCCACACAAAGGCAGTCAACTTCTGCACCTTCAGCCCTGATAGCCACCTGCTTGCATCAGCTTCTTCAGACGGGCTTGTCTACCTATGGAATGTTGGTGAAAGCATCCAGACTGCCCCAGGTGAGCTTTGTGCACGGGGCATGCCTTGCAGCTTCTCCTGTCACCTTCCTTGTTCTGTGCACATATAGCTCATAGTCAGTTCATTGTGTAGTGACATGTGAGTGAGTTTTATCTTGCAGCTGCATGAGTAACGAGGAAGGACCATATTTTATTCTGTAGTGAGCGCTTTGTTTTATTCCAAGCAGTTAAGAAAAGCATTCGGTGCATTTATTATTAACAGTAACAAATATTAACAATAATTAAATAGCGACAAACGAAGTACTACCGTCTGTGCTCATTGCACAAGTGTGTCCATCAGTTAGGACTGAATGCCTTATGTCTGCGAAAGAAAGCTAAATGGTGTTCAAAAGTTGTTGTTGGGCAATGCGCATAACTGAAGATTAGTTTGGTATTGCTTAGGTGATGGCCACTTCAGTCTCTGTTGCGCTGGGACGAACAAGTCTCACAGAAGCAATGAAGCAAAAAGAAGCTGTTTGAGATGCAATCATGTTATCTTTGCCAATCACGCGTGCTGACGATGTTAAACACGCCGCCGAATGAGATGTATATTTT
Source organism: Amblyomma mixtum (assembly GCF_055824585.1). Classification (NCBI taxonomy): domain Eukaryota; kingdom Metazoa; phylum Arthropoda; class Arachnida; order Ixodida; family Ixodidae; genus Amblyomma; species Amblyomma mixtum. Next base: position 289,577,758 of record NC_143012.1, on the reverse strand, counting down.
TAGGGACCCTAGCGGATGACACGCGCATCCTGACGTACATGTCAAGCGCACCATCTACAGTAAAACCTCGTTAATTCGAACTCGGTTTATTCGAAATCCCGCGTAATTTGAAGGTTTTCGGCGGTCCCAACAGTTTGCATGCAAAATTTGCCGGATAATTTGAACAGCCAGCGCGCCCCTATCTGGATAATACGTAGGTTTAAACCGTGGCCTCCGTGATTCGCGAAAAGAAAAATGTGTTGCCAGTCTCTGAGGCCAGTATAGTTGAGTTGCCAGAGTGGCAGCCAGGCGGCACTGTAAATCAATTTTCGGTTTCCGGTGGTTTGTTGTGCCTCAGCTATCTGCACGGTGTACTACTAGTCTCGGAGGCTAGCTTTAGTTGACAAAGCAACAACCAGGTGCCACTAGGTCACAATTTTTCTGGCTCCGTTTCCGTTGTTTGTCTAGCTCATGGCAGGCACTGCTCGTAGCGTTTTGATTGTTCGGTGCCGCGATCAAACGTGTTCTATGTTCAGGCGCGTTTATACTCCAACGTAGCGCGCGCGCGCGGCACGGCGATGACCGCAGACGTGTCCGGCGGCTTCGGCGCACTCTGACCCCACCGTGGAGCATGTCTCTATTTTGCGCCGAGCGCGCCGAAGCCGCCCACCCAGAATGCACTGCGCACGCCTCCCGCGCCACTCCTCCCCTCTACCCCCTTCGCCACTCGCCTCCTCTCCCAGGCGGCGTGTCGAACGAAGAACGTTTTGCGCTCGCGTCGGAGCTCCGCTCCAAGCAGTGCCCCTAATCAAAGGGTGGCAGAAGAGCGAGCGCCCGCCGCACCCCCCCCCCCCCCCCCCCCTCCCCCTCCCCTCCCGTAGCCACAAGTAGTAGTCGTGTCGGAGCGCCTGGCGTAGCGTCGCCGATCTGACGTATCCGACCACAACCGGCTCTCGCCCGCGCGCCGGGAACGTCGGAGTATATACGCGCCTTTAACTACCGCGCCAAGCAGTCGCGCATCGATGACTACTTCAAGTGACCGTTTTTCAGGCAAAATAAAGGTGCAGTGTTGATGCAGCCATGTTTCGTACGTTTATTTCTCATTTTTCGTCGATTTTTGATAATTCGAAAACCCGGTTAATTCGATGATTTTTCGCGGTCTGACAGACTTCGAATTAACGAGGTTCTACTGTATGCATATGGGGCTAAAACAGCTGATCACAATGCTGCTTTTGTTACTTTTTGATTGCCTAGTGTACTTTTAGTTTTGCTCAGAGAAATGCAGTGTTGTAGCTATCAGAAGCTTTGATGCCTTCTATTCATGGAGATACTGTTCGTGTTATTCATGGAGATACTATTCATGGAGACACTGATATGAATCTCACGGACTCGCGAAAAATATTCGTATCATTCGAAATTTCATACCATCCAAAATGAACCAAATCAACATGCAGAAGCATGGGAAATGCATCAGCGTAGCTCTGTTCATGGCTGACAGGATTTACCTACGGCCACAGCTCACTACTTGTGTGCACACAGCACGCCTTGTGATCTTGACATCGGCGATGTACAGGCTCCCGCCCGCTCCCACCCGATGATTTCGTATGCAGTGCTAAAAACCACCACTGTGTGGTGACACTATCAGCGCTATGAATTTGTTCTTGAGAGCTAATTAAAATATTAAAAAACTGGAATATACACGGTATTTCCAATGCTAATAGCGTCACTATAACTCATTCTATGCAACCAACAGGCAAAACAGTGCACTGAGAATGAGTTTCGCGGCCCCTTTAAGAAAACATATCAGCTGCTACCACTGTTACCACATGAAGGTTGCATGCGCCCCTCCTATTTTAAGAGAGCCATGAGAGAAAGACCAATACGAAGATAAGCACACAGTCCCACTTCACTGCTGCCACGTTGTCTGTGCGCTTTAGAGGCCTCATCATAAAAACGAAACTTCTCCCTGTCGCGTAACCGTGTGGCATGTCATGACCTGTGAACATTAATGACCGTTCTCAGCAGCATTTAACCCTTTCACTGATACGGACATATCGGTACGTCTTCGCGCTTCCCCCCGACAGTGTCAGTGACGTACCGGTACGTTCTCTATTGTGCGTTCGAAATTTCGCGCTTGAGCGCAAAGCTGGTGCTCTTGGACTGGCCGCACCATCTGATGAATCTTTCTACAAGTTCGTATTTTCGCCCCGCACTGTTTGGTACATGTATTGAAGAGTACGGAGCAACTGCCACCCCACCCCTCTCTCTTTGCTGAGTGGCGCGGTTGCGTTCGCCGGATCATGAGGCATGCGCGCGTGGTTATGGGTTCAAGGGTTGTTCTGCCATCTGCCGCTGTTTTGCAGGTTTTTATTTTTCTTCTGTCGGCGTGTGTGCTACGGCTCGTCAATTTCAGGGGCACGCGCCGTTGCCTCTCCGAGAGTCAAAGCGACCGACACATGACTCGATTACTGCTTTCGCTCTCTCATCGCACCCTCGCTTGCGGCTTGCATCAGCAAACGTAAAGCCTCTCTAACTTTGTTTTAGCCTTTTTCGATCTCCCTCTCTCATCTTTATTACACGGCGTCCCATTTCTCTCCGTTCTGCGGGCCACTGAAAGCGCACCCCCGCTGCGCGCGGTTACTTTCGGATGGCTGACCGCGCGGGACCTTCGTCTGCGTATTGAAGCGGTGGCTCCTCCGATTCTGAATACGAGCCGAGCTCGGATTCGGACTCTGACAGCGTCTTATCTGAGGAAGAGGCTAGTTCCGCATTATCAGATTCTGATCTTGAAACGGCGGGACCATCATCCCGGAAGCATGCGCGGCAAACGAAAAATATCTGGAAGAAAGGCGATTTCTCTCCGATGTTGTTTCCTTTCGACGCGTCACGTTCCAGACCGTCTGCGAGCACAACTCTTCAGCCGTATGCTCAAGAAGGTGACTATTTCAAGCTGTTTTTTGATGAGCCAATTGTTACACACATCGTGAGTGAAATGAATCAGTTTACACGAGTGAAGACGAGCGCACAAGGAGTTGCACGCACGTCGCGGCTGAGAGCTTGGGTGGACGGATGTAACAGAAATGTGCTGTTTCCTTGCGGTCGTTCTGCTGATGAGCCTGATAAGAAAGAATGCCTTGCAAGACTACTGGAGCACGAACCCTATTTTGCACACGCCATTTTTTGCTACCGTTTCTTCGTTGAACTGCTTTCTGCTCCTCCTGCGGCTCCTCCATCTGAGCGACTCCACAGATATCACAGATCGGCTGAGAACAGTGCAGCCATTTATGGAAGCAATTCAGAGCAAGCTGAGCAGCCTACTGATTCCACACCAAGACCTGTGCATAGACGAGGCTATGATGCCATGGAAAGGGCGGCTGTCATTTCGGCAATACATTCCTTCGAAGAGGCACCGCTTTGGTGTCAAGTTCTTTGTTCTGTGCCATGTCAAAACCGGCTACATTCTGAAATTCGCTGTGTACACTGGAGCCACGACAGAAATGACCATGGTCAATGATTTGGGATTTTCTGGCTCTATCGTTCTAGAGCTACTTGAACACTACATTGGAAAAGGACATTCGCTATATGTGGACAATTGGTACAGTAGTCCACCACTGTTCAACTGCCTTCAAGACAAAAAAAAACAAACGCATGTGGAACTATTCGGCCCAACAGGAAGGGGCTTCCAAATTTTTCCAAAAAGATGAAAAAAGGGGACTCGGAGTCATATCATACCAACAAGCTTCTTGAGCTCAAATGGCATGACAAGAGAGATGTGCATGTCCTGACGTCCATGCACGATGCACATCTGGAAGACACAGGGAAGGTGGATAGGGTAACAGGCGAGAAGAAGAGAAAGCCTGCATGTGTACTCGAGTACAATGCGAAGGTGGGATTAGTGGACAAGACGGACACGATGATGAGTTTTGCAGAAAGTATTAGGAAGAACCTCAGTTGGTACAAAAAGTTTTTTTTTTTCATATCTAAATGCCTTCATCTTGTGGCATGAAAATGGGGGATGAAAAACATTTGGTGAATTTTTCTTGAATGTCATGTATCAACTGATATACAAGAGTTCCATAGTGCTAGGAAGAGAGGTGGAAAACGGAGCAGCGCTGACCCGACGAGGCTCACGGCACGACAGTTTCCGCAGATGGTTCCTCCGAGTGAAGCCAAAGGGAGCCGCACCCAACAGAGGTGTCGTGTGTGCAAACACTCTTCGAGGGCAAAAGAAAAGGAAGGACACCCGTGTCATGTGCGCTGAGTACGACAAAGGCTTGTGCCTGGACCCATGTTTCACGATCTACCACACTCTCAAGAAGTATTGAGCAGTGTTTTTTTTTTTTTCATGTTGTCCTCATTTATCTATTTATAGTCAGGCTGATGATGACGATGATGTTTACTGACAACAACTGCAGAACACTGAAATGTGCATATTCCATTGACTCTATTATTTGCGCACCAATCATAATCACAAATAAATCGCTATGCTCATTCCCTGAAACCAAGCCGACACTGGGGGTGCGTCACTGGCAGAAACACCCGACAGCAAAGCCTTCGTTTTACGTGCAGAGGCTTGAAAAACTGCATGGCTTTATGTTGAGTTCTGATGTAAAAAATTGAGTCAGATGCTGAGGAAAGCAGCTAGGGCAATGCCTAGCTTTCCATGCACCCATATAGGATCACTACTCTTCAATTTACGACATCGGCGGCGTTGCGGATATTAAGGGTGTCTGCTGAATTTTATTAGAATGAAATGGCAGCGTCCATGTCTCACGTGTTCAATTGCGTGTTCCTCGGGTTGAAGCGTTGAATTTGTGTCCTGTACGCAAGTGTTTCGTCTTTTATGCTTAGTTTTTTCTGCATCGCTGCCTCTGTGATATGTGACGTGCTGTGTCAGTCATCGTAGTTGAATGTTGACAGCTCAGAGCCTATTGGATGACCATACATTTATTACATTCCAAATTTTTCTTTTCCTCGGCAGCCGAAGTTTGGGGTTTTCACTACTACCTCAGCATAAGATTTTATTGTAATGTGGATGGTGGCTTTACACTTCTGTTGTCATTAAAAAAACTGGCATTACATTTGAGTAAACAGGCTGACATGTTTTTCTCCATATTAAAAAAAAAAAAATGCATCGATATGACTGTATATTTCACCAACCTTTCGCAACCAGCTGGCATTACAGATGTGTTGAAATTTGCTCTGAGCTTACATTTTATTCAAAATGATACTGGAAGTCTCTCATTCCAGGGGAGAACATCAGAGGACTCATTGCTAGCTTTAAGAATAGATCTTCTTCATTCCACTGAGCACAGCAGGTGTGAGGACTCAACTATTGGCGTCTTGCAGCATCCCCCATGAGCGTGGCAGCAAAGGCAGCAAACCGGATAACGTCACGTCGGAGCTCTCGTTGCTCGAAGTCGGCACGCATTGAGCACAAAGCTCCGGTGCTCTGCTGCGCCTTCTCTCCCGACGGGAAGCTGCTGGCGTCTGGCGATGAGCTCGGCTTTGTCAAGGTAGGGTGACTCCTCTCTGCAACATGGTGGTGTACTGAGTCACCAAGGTCTTGCTGGTGTACTTGTGAGCAAACAGGCAGTTCTGCTCATTGTCTAAGGATGACGTTGTAAATTGAGTATGTGGTCGATGTGGTATTGGGCAATTTTTTATTTTTTTCTTCCAACAAATTACATTTTATTAAGGGGCTGTCTAAGCGAGATCTTTCACCTAAGGGGCTCGTAAAATGTGTGGGGGTACTTTCAGGGAGATAATAAGGTTGGCTGGTGCAGAAAATGATTGCAGAAACTCAACCATTGCAAGGCCTCGTCTTTTCGCCCTCAAGCTTCACCCCTTGGAGGTTAGCCTTTAGGAGAAGTAGAATTCTTAAAAAGTAAATGCACTGAGACCATCAAAAATCTTTACTATTCAGTCGAGCCCAGGTATATTGAACTGAGATTTTTTGAATTATTGGCTATATCAAAAACACAGGTTATGCATTTGGAAAAATTTTGTGTAAAAGTATAGGAAAGTCGCATAGTTTATCTGACTCCAGTTTCATTGGTCGTTTGTTATATCAAATGGCAAGTGGTACTTCTGGTATTGGTACTCTTTGACCATTTTTCGTGCGTGGAGTTGGCTTGGCTGCTCACCCTTGAACACAGCACTAGTGCTGTGAAACCGTATGACGAACTGAAAGTGAGGTGGGCTTTAGGGTGGCCTCGGTCTTTTGTATCTGTTTTCCGCGCCACATCACTGTCATGCGGTGAAGCCAACCAAACTGAAGCCTAGCGGTAGCCCCCGCCTGGCTTGCTTCGCTCCTGAAGGTGCTGCAGAAACCAGCCTTATCTCAGTGGCTAGGGCGCTTGGCTACTGAGCCAGAGGACCTGGGTTCAATCCTGGCCGCAACGGCCGCGTTTCAGTCAAGGCAAAGTGCTAAAGGTGCTCGTGTGCTGTGCAATGCAAGGTCACGTTCAAGGTGCCTAGGTGGTCGAAACTAATCGAGATCCCTTATAGCGCATGTGCCACTTTGAGGTGTTCAACCCCACAAATTGGCAGACTGACTTAGCTTCAGTTAGATTTTTCTATTTATAGTGTACTGGTATGAATACTGACATCTTATGATAAGCAGCGGCTAGTTTCAAGGCACTGTCGTCTGCGGCTTTGATATGAAGCAGGTTAGGCCGAGCAATTTCTAGCAAGTGGTGCGCTTCTAGCATGCCAGTGGGTGGCACATCACTTCAAGAAGCACACCACTAGTGTGGGTGCAATGTATCCTTTCTTCTAGGTCACAGAAAAGCTTTTCTAGTGCCATTTTTAGAGCGTTTGCCCTTATCAATAAGCCCATTCTTCAGTTTTGTGCCACTGTCATCCGCAGTGCCACTTGCCTTGTTTGGCAGGTGGCAAAGTGAAGGGAGGGAAACCCCCTACACTTTTAAGGGAGAGAAGGAAGAGAGGATTCGCCTTGTCCATCGGCTTCTGCCCTGACTGCGGGAGGTGGTTAGTTCAAAACCCATTGCAGAGTATCGCTGCCATCCTGGGCATCCTGCCATCCTGGCTTTGTGAGCTTGTGAGAAAAAAAAAAAGCTTGTCTGTGGAAAATTGTTTGCTGTCACATCACGGCAAACACTCAAACCCAAACACAAACATTCACGTTACACGCTTTTATCCATCATGCTATATTTTATGTACATCACACTATCTCGCGGTCCCCTTCGAGTTCGATATATTCGGATCCGACAAGTGCTCATAAGGGTCACAATTTAACAGCGGTGGACCTCACCGCGTTTGTCAACAGCATGGCTTTTGCTGGGCAATGTCGAAATTCATAGCAAATAATTAGCATTGCAAATTCAAATGTGGAACTTTAAAAATGAGTTTAGTTCAGGAAGGCCCGAAAAAGGTGTGGACATTAGAAGCAAATTCTTTTCTGAGAAGCTTGCACCATCATTTGCTGAATAAATTGCCTTAATTTTTTTCATTTTATTCGGGAGAACTCTAGTGGCATGCAGGTAGTAACGTGGAGATGTAGCTGCTTTGGAATGCGTTGTGTGTCTTCTGTTGCAGATTCACCGTGTCAACAGGACCGAGCTTGGGGATGAGCTCGTGAACGCAGTTCCCAAGCAAGGTGCAGCTGTTCACAGCTGCTGCTTTACGTGCGACTCTCGACGGCTGGTACTGGCTCTGCATGGCGAGAATGTGGTCATCTGGAAAGTCCCCAGTGATGCTCACACAGGTGATATCCCCGTTAGATAGGCTTCATTCTTGCACGTGCTTTTGGCGCAGTTACTGACTTCATGCAGAAGTGCCAGTTGTACCGATTGTGGCTGTAGCTTCGCAGTGTATGCACGGTTCTTTTAATCTACCATGCCCTTTTAGTTGATACATTTCCTACTGAATGATGTTTTAAACTCTGTTTTCTTGTCAATGATGTTAAAAGCTTGCATTTTTTATGACTAATGTTGGGCTGCTTTTGGATTAATCGTGTGTTACATGCATGTATGCATGCTCACACATACTGTATTTGCTCATTTAATTTACGCACCCCCAACTTTTTACCCAAATTTAAAAAAAGAACACTGGCCATAAAGTGTTATGAAAGACAATGTGTAGGTGTGTCATGAATGATATGAAGGACAGGAGCATGAAAGAATTCACTGGACGATTATGATACTTGATAATGCAAATTTGGAGCTCAGCAGCTGAGGTATTTGAAACATAGGTGATCCTCTAGAGGCGGAGCACGCTAGGCCGAACGGTGGCGGTGCTTGGTCTCGGCTTCAGGCGCTTATAGCAATGGGAATCTCTAATGTGACGCCGCCGCTGCTCTGCCTCTGCTCGGGTGGTGCTTTTCGAAGCAGATGGAGCATGGCACCACTCTTGCCTAACCCCACGGTATCCTCCTCCTCTGCTTTCCTCTTCATGCTCTCGCTGCACTCTTCTCATTTTATTTCCTCCTCGCGCTCTCTTCGCTGTCACCAGATTTTCATCCTCCACTGTCCTCTCTGTTCGCTCTGTCGGTTACGTCGACAGCGACATCAGTGCCTCTCAACCCAGGAACGGGCACTTAAGAGCTGCTCTCTAGAATATGATAGTGGCCGGTCTAATAACGATTAACATGAAGGTGGCACAACAGTCAATGCTGTATTTACCTCCTGTACTTAACATGCTCTGTCCTGTTCATACACCACATTTGTTGCACCAAGGGGAGCTAGCGTGTGGCACATGGAGATGTGTTGGGTGCCCCTTTCCGAAGCCTGACTCAGGGTGGTGCTGGGCATTGGGTGCATGGTGCATACGCATAGCAGGTGCTCTTAGAGTTGTTGCTGCGCAGGGACACAATACAAATTAAGACTAGCGATCGAGGTTCTCATGGTTGGGTCTCACACCCCACAAATACCTAAGCTCCACACGTAGGTCAACTTCGCCAATTTCCACTGGCCATTTTTGCAGGACATTGATGCAGCTTCAGTGAGTGTGACGAAGCTTCAGTGCATTCTCTCATTTTTTTCATGTGTTCGTGTGTGTCTTTGTGTCGAAAAATACATGATTCTGAAAATGTATCTTGTGCCGTTCAACCTTTTTTCTGTGTCAGAAATATTGGAAATATTTGCTTTAAAATTTTTCGAAGAAAATTACTATTCTTTTCGAACCAAGAAACCATTCACACATGCCTTGCACTTTCATTTTTGTACGCGGTATCTATGATGGGTAATGTACATACTGAGCGAATATGCTAAGTGTTTGTTGGTGCATTAAAATAGCCTTCCTCACTATATCTACAGTATACAGGTAGCCCCGACATATGCCTTGTGGCAAGCCTTTTGATCTATTTATTAGCTTATTTTTCGTGATTGAAGTATTAGATTCACTTGTGGTACGGGAAGGAGCAGCCTTACCTTGTACTAATCAGTTTGTTGTGTTCTGCAGCTGAAGGAGACCAGCAGGAGGAACCGCAAGTTCTTGCTCACACCAGTGGCGTCGTGGACTGCTGCCTTTCACATGCCCAGCGGGGGCCATTCAGCACCAAACAGCAGCTTATATCGGCTGCTGGGCAGCACATTTGGACCTGGGACTTGCACAGTCCTTCGCCCAGCGTTGCCAAGCGCTACAATGGCTTCTGGTCGAGCTACAACCTGACGTGCTGTGCAGTGTCTCCCGACAGAGAACTCATTGCAGCCGGAACATCACTGCATGCCATCCTGCTGTGGGATGCCAACACTGGTGCCGCTTTGGGCAGTTTCAAAGGTGAGCTGGCTATCGTCAGACAGCAGAATCTCGTTAATACGATTCCCATGGGGTCGAAAAAATTATTCATACCACCCAAAATTCGTATCATTCAGAAACAAACAAAATGTCAAAGAAGTGCAGGAAATGCATTCGCATGGATCTGTTTATGGTGGAAGGGATTAATTTACAGCCGCGCGCCATTATCACTGCTTTTAGTGCGTACTGCTTGACTGGCGATTGCAGTGTCGGTGATGTGCGTGCAACACTTAGTGCTCGAGGATGCTGTCGCAGCTCACTCGTTCGTATCATCCGTCGTGGCGCAGGAGTGTTCTGATCACCTGCAATTTCGCGCATTGTACACAATCCACTCCGGCCAGAGAATTCTACAAATTTGCATCAACCGTGATTTTTTCAATCAATATTCTACTCGTATGTGTGCAAGCTACTCATAGCTACAGAGCTGCTCTGGTTGATGTGAAGGGTACAGACTTGCAGCCTGAGCCGTTTTCTTCTTTGCACTTGTGCACAGGGGACGCTGAGGATGTGAACTCGGTGCGCTTCTCCCATGATGGCAGCCACCTGGTGTCCTCCTCTTCGGACGGCACAGTGGTGGTCTGGGACGTCGCCGAGTACCGGAGGTGCTCGCGAGTGGCGCTCATGCCTCTGCTGGCAGTTGTTTTCGAGGACCAAGGTCCCCTGGTGGCCACCTTTGATGAAAACGGTGTCTTGCAGGTAGGCTGGTTAGGCTTTTTTTTTTTCATGCAGCTGTTGTTTTATTAGTGGAGCAGCGGAGGGAAAAATCGATGGAACTAGAAATTGTGTTTTCTGTGGCATAGCAGTGTTGGAAACATTTTATTAAGCAGTGACACGGGGATCAGATCGCAGAAATCTCGAAACGAAAAAAAAAAAGGATTTTAGAAAAACATCTCACTTAATATCTCTAAGGCCTTTTTAGCCGCATCTGAAAAAATTTTACCATGAAACAGTCCAGAAGTTACTTTAGAAAATGTTTTTGCGACTGTAGGTAGCGAAAAAGCTGGTGGAAATCCCAAAAATGGCCAATTTTCAAGCCCGATGTCTCCACTTCTGCACTGCCGCCCATAACAGATGAAGGCTCATACAATCAATGTTTTTTTGTTTTCTTTCATTTGCGATACTTTGTGAAAAAACATTCATATCCATTGGTTAGTTTTTTCTGCTTAAATTGGGCCATTCTGCTCTTTCTCTTTGTAGATGGAATTCATGCTAAATGGAATATATTCTCCTGGTTCCTTGTGGCTCCGTTTAAAGAGAGAACACAGTATATTCTTTCTGTTTGCCTCAAGCCACATAGAATAAGCCCTAGAATAAGTGCAAGGCAACCACTACTTCTCGTTCAGTGTTTTTGAGCTTTGTGCACTGTTAAACTGCACATTGTTGAAAAGGCATTTTCCTTTTACCTTCCATATGAAATGTAACAATAAAGCCACTACTACTACTACCACTTTGGATCAAAGGCATTTGGATCAACCCAACTCTTAAAGAGACAGTGAGGAGAGCTCTATTAATATTTTTTTTATAGCAAAATCCGATAGTTCGGTATTTCATTGCTTTGTTGCCACTTGGCCGGCAGTGAAAGATGCATTTATTTCGAAGAAATTTGGATTTGAAGTTGAAAAAGTTTTTCCCGCCGCTTGATTCACACTTAGGACTCTCTTATGACGACACAGGACTAAGTGACGTGAAATATGACGTGAAACATGACGTGCACATGACGCAACGCAGACTCCGTGATTTCTGGCAGCAAGCGGTGCGGCCTAGCAGCAGCCGAAATGAAAGTGACCACCGGCCGCACGTTGAAGGCATCTATCGGCTATTGCGGCCGTCGCTACCGTCGCTTCGTTTACTTTTGCACGGTGTTTTGCCAGCGTTACGATGGATCCCGTTCTCGAAGTCGTCAACGAAGTTCTCGCAAATAGACACCTTTAGCATACCGTGTACCTTGTTACCGTTAGCGGAGTACCGGGAGCCCGCCTACCGCTGGTGAGTAGGCGCTGATTGGTCCCAATGCTGCAGGCGCGCGCGTAGCTGCCGGGTACGTGGCGCCATCTGGTGACATAAAGGAGATTTGCGCATGCATTGGCTGCGCCTCAGTGATTTGTGGCATCTCGGGTCCTAGAGTTGCTAGAACCTTTGGTTCTAGCAACACTGTTTTGTCCTATGACATCATCATGCTTGTACTTGCAAGTTTGTCCTGTGGTGGCGATACCTGTATTTTGGTTCTTGCTCTTTTCTACGTTACATGAGTCTTGTTGTCAGTATGAGTGGCGTTTTTGAAATCAGGAGCTGGTATTCTGTCGATACAAGCCAACTTCAATTTCTCCTCAGTGTCCCTTTAAGGAATGTACTCAGGGTACAAAAATCGGGAGAAAGTAGGTTTTACCTGAAAAAGAAAAGCTGCATAAGTGAGCTAGCTCCCAGAATCGAGTGATATCAGGACCTCTTTTTTTTTGTACACCAAAGAACATGAACTAACAGTTACCGTATTTAGTCAAGTAATAGGCGCACCCCCAGTTTGGTCGCGAAAAATCAATTTTTTTATTTCTGCGCTTAATAGGCGCACCTCCAGCTTGGCACTGCGATCAATACTGTATTTACATGATTGCAAGCTGACCCCGTCCTCCCAATCTTGGGGGGAGGGGGGGGGGGGGGGGGGGAGCAAAAAAAAAACGCACATTCTACAACCCAATCTTATTTTAACAGTTTTTGCTGAACTGACTACTAGTTCGCACTACTTTTGCTGCCTTCGTAGCTGCTGCGGACCCACAGCAGGTACGACGACATCGTGTGGAACAGCCGCGCATGCGGAATTCCACACACAGTTTTCAGGGATGCTCACTTTACACGTCTGTTTGTAAAGCTTCATTTCCAGCCGGAAATGAACCGGAAAGGAACCTTCCCGACTTTGGCCCACGAAAACCTCGGCACTTGGAGTCACATACCGTATTTGTTCGAATCTAAGCCGATGGTTTTTACTGAAATTCCGAATACGAAACTGAGGTGTCGGCTTAGATTCGAGGATGTGGCTGCGCAAGCACCATCGCCATCGCCAACACGGTTTTTTTTTTTTCTCCATGTGCGTTGTGGCTTTGTGGCTAGCGAACTCTCCGTGCGGTGCGGTTCTTTTGTGCACTTCGTCGACTTCGGTTCACGACGCGATGGCGCCGACAAATAGGCGGTGTCATTATACCGCTGCTTTCAGGCGAAAAGTTGTGCTTGCGGTGGAAAGTTCGTCCAACCTTCAAGCACAGCGAGAGTACAGCGTGGACGAAACAAATATCCGCCGCTGGCGAAAACAACGGGACCAGTTATTCAACTGCGCTGCAACCCGAATGGCATTTTCCGGGCCCCGCAAAGGCCGTCACCATGCGGTGGAAGATGAAGTCGCAAAGTTTGTTAGGACGCAGAGGGCCGGAGCACTTCCTGTTACGACAGAAATTATTCAGGCGAAGGCAAGGGAGGTCACGAAAGCACGCGGCATTCCCCGCAGCCTAGGCAAGCAGAGGCTGGCTTCAAAGGTTTATGAAGCGGTTTGGCTTCAGCCTGCGGCGACGAACATCAGTGTGCCAGAAGCTGCCAAGAGATTTTGAAGAAAAATTCATTTCTTTTCAATGGTATGTCATAAAGAAGAGGCTTGAGAAAGGGTCTGGACTTGGGCAAATAGGAAATGCAGACCAAACCCCCGTTTACTTCGACATGCCCATGGCGTACACAGTGGCCGAGAAGGGGTCAAAAGAAGTAAAACTGCGTACTGCGGGCTACGAGAAGGCAGGTTGGACTGTGATGCTCTGCTGCACTGCCGATGAATGGAAGATGCCACCGTATATAGTCTTCAAGCGGAAGACACTTCCTGCGAAGGAAGTGTTTCCGAAAAACGTCATCGTTCGTGCGCACGAAAGCGGATGGATGACCGCGGCAATGGTCGAAGAATGGATTAGGCTCGTTTGGCAACGTCGACCAGGTGCATTGTTGTGTCGAGATTCCCTCCTGGTCTTAGACTCGTACAGCGGACACCTGACGGACGCACTCTCACGAGGGGGGACAGATTTGGCTATAATACCCGGTGGCATGACCTGTCAACTTCAGCCACTCGATGTCGCCATCAACAAGCCATTTAAATCTAGACGCGCATCGCTGAGTCAAGTGGCCAAATGGGTTGCAGCAGCGTGGGAAGATATTCCCGCGGAGATGATCGTGCAATCATTCCGTAAATGCAGCATCTCAAACACGCTGGATGGTACCGAGGACAGCGCGCTGTGGGATGAAGATAGTGAGAAGGAAACCTCCAGCGAGGAAGATGACGCCGAGTGATCAGTCGGTCTCGTGAAGAGCACAGCCAGCTTTTATTTCAATAAATGTCTTTCTTGTTCAGGATGGTCTCTTTCCGTCGGCTTGCATTCAAGTTTTTTTTTTTTTTTTTCGGGTTCGCGAGTTTTGGGGGGGTCGGCTTGCAATCGCGGCCGGCTTAGATTCGAGCAAATACGGTATGAAAATTGAAGCACGCTGCAGTCGCAACTGCCGCGCTTCTCGGCCACGTCTAATTTCTGGCCCACCGCACGCTTGCCGTGTTCAAGAGCAAACTCCCAGCCATGTAGCTATTAAGGTGTTTGCCCATAGTGCTAAAATTGCGATGCTCGGCGGCAGCACATGAAAGCCACAACTACGGTGAGCTAGCTCGCTACCACAACCGCCACAACTCCCGTGCCTTTGACAGCCGCAAAAAAAGCTGGAGCTGGTGACACTGATGCTGCTGATGCCAATATGGATAGCGGGAGCTCACAGCAAAGGAAAAAGATGATGATGATGGCCCGCGGCCTCTGGTTCCATCTGTGGGCGGCACCTGGAAGCTCCTGTGCGCATGCTTGGCCTCTGCGATCAAGTGCACTGTGCTCGCAGCCGGAGCTGATTGCGGAGGCGACATTGCGTCCATTTCGAAGGCTATTTCCACGTGTGTCGGGGAAAGTTTGGGCGTGGGCCCTACACGGATCTTTTTTTTTTTAACATTTCCTTCGGGAAAACAGGATGCAGCGTGTACACGTATGCGTTTATGTGGTATGTTCAGTTTTAAAGCGCAAGATTGCGAGTCGACAAATTTTACCCCGCGTAATGGTGCACCCCGAACTTCGAACCGGATTTTCTGGAAAAAAAAAAGTGCGCCTATTATGTGAGTAAAGACGGTATTTGTGATGCCCTGTCAGCCATGTCAGCCCTGTTGCAAGGGTCACTCTCTGCAGCTGGCAACAAAGCAGCAGTTAAACTTGGTATGCCAGGAATGTCATGCAGCTGCTGTTACCTGGATCACTCTGCAGTTGTAGTTGATGCTGCAGAAATTATAAGCAATATCTACATGCCTGCCTTATCAAATGTCTTGCTTTGACCCAACTACTGCAATGCAATTAGGCATGTGCAAGAGTGAGCAGGGCAGAAATTATCCAAGGCAAGGCCTGTACACAAACTGAAAACAATTAAAATAGTCGACACACTCCTCCCAGATTTTCTCCACTGTACCTAAGCCTTACCTTATCCCTCAGTCAGTAACTTTAGGTGTGGAAAAATGGTTGCATTTAACAAACATTTTGCTAAGAAGGGAATAGATGTACCCGCTGCGGTCGCTCAGTGGTACTGTGGGGGCCGCGTTTGGATGGAGGGGAAATGCAAGAGGCGCCTGTGTGCTGTGGGTTAAAGATCCCCAGGTGATCTTATTCCTGAGACCTCCACTACTGCACCTCTTTCTCTCTTTCTTCTTTCACTCCTACCTTCCTCCCTTCCCTTATGGTGCATAGATATGTGAGACAGATACTGCGCCATTTCCTTTCCTCAAAAACCAATTTACCAATTTTATGGGCAGTGTAACCTTTCTTTGGTTTTCTATTTCGAAGCATTCCAGTGCAACCTTCAATATTACTAAACTGAATTTTACATTTTTTTCACTGTTGTTCACCCCTGTTTGATTTGAACTTGACTCATTCTAAAACATCTTTGTGCTTTGCACACTCCTATTAAGCCCCTCATGCTTTTTTGCATCTGTATGTTTGAGTTTTGTCTTTTTCACAAAATACATAAGCACGGTAGCTTGTGTAGCTGCATCTTGTGTTGAGTGCCCTCATGCATCACCTTTTCTGTATTCACACGGAGCTCTGTGCTGTGACTAACAGAAACGTTCCTGCTGCTTTGTGGGTAGGTTTCATCGGGGCTTGCAGCGCAGCAGCAAGCCAAGCATGCTTTTGATGGTGCCGACAGCAACAACAGGTGTGAAGAAGTGTCATGCTGTTGCTTCACTCATGACAGGAAGGCCATTGTCCTGGGCACCAAGAATGGCCACGTCAGTGTGAGTGGCCGCTGTTCGTATTCTTTGCATTAAAGAATTGTCCTTCCATGTTGCTGTCTTCCTTTTCAGGGTAGCAGTTGACAGGTACAGGTTTGTGGATTCTTTGGGTTCCTTGAAGGCACTCCTAGGTTCCTTGAAGTGCAGTCTGCTTTTCTTGGCTGGATAACAAAACCAAACAGACCTGCTTGTGCGTACCAAACTCAGCTGTATTAATTGAACAAGGCCTGTGCATTTCAAGCCTTTAGTATAGTGGCACGTTACACAGATGAGCCACGAAACTGAACAGGTACAATACAGTGAACTCTTTTTTAGGAAAAGTTCGGGAACCTTTTAGAGGACCATAGACACCAAATTTTTATTTGGATGTGTTTATTGTAATGATGCATAAGATGGTATTTCAAATGGATCACCATGTAGTATTTGCTCACAACTACTAAGTTGTTTGTAGTCGAATTTCTTCTCTTACCGGTTCTGGTTTTGGTTTCAATGGCCAAGCGGCAGTCATGATGTCAAAGGCTAGTGTAGGCCACGTGAGGCATGAAAAAAACTGCGATATACACCTCCAGGTGCCCCACCTTCAAGTGCCGGTTGAAACTGATGAAAGGAAAAATATTTTTTGCATACATCATGATCAGTAGACCAAGTAGAAGTGAAGTGTAAAAATTGTGAATTTTCCTATTTGAGCACATTTTATTCACATTCATGTCCACATATTTGGACATGGTAGGATTTCCCCAAACGCGTTCTGTCTCTGCAGCTGACGCCGTCCCGTTAGTGCACTACACCAGAACCTCAACTTCAAGGATGTTTCACAAATGGTTGTCTTGCGGGAAAAATACAAACTATGCAAGTAACAAAAGTAGAGTGTCTAAACCATAAACTAGATGGCATAACCAATTCTCGGCAGCCCTGGTACCACTGAAATCGTGCTTCGGATCCGTCGATCACCGGTGATCGATGCGTAGTGGCATAGTAACGAATAAAAAGCACAAAATAAGGCGCGTGGTAATAGTAGATGAAAATTTCGCACGTATGCACCCTCTTAGCATGTCAACATATTGCAACATGTTGTAGTGGAATGCCAGGAGATGAGGTCGTGGCGGTTGATGAGGTCGTGGCGGTTGTATAAGTTGCGGTTGTATAATTTGTATTCTGCCTTGCAGATGCTTTTGCGTGTTGCGTTGTTTGCTGAATTTGTCTTTGTTTTTTCTTGCAGCTTTTTGATTTGTCCAACAAGGAGTGCAGAGCTCTGGGCAGCCACAGCGACAGTGTGACATCGCTGTTGGGATGGGCACAAGGTCTGGTTATCTCTGGCTCCCGGGATGCAACGGTGAAGGCAAGTGTCATGCTCTCTTTGACTGCCAATTCCTAAACAGCACCATGTATTGCATTATGAGCACACAAAACTATCCAGACAGTGCAAAGGTTCTGGATGTTGACTGCTGTGCACCTAAATTTATTGCATGTAACATTGTCGGCATGAATTCGCATGCGTACAACACATTGAAAATGTGAGGAGAGGATGAAAAGTATGGAAGATTTTTGTGCTACCAGCCTGCCTTGAATAGATGAAACGACATCATGGACGTGTCCTCTCCTTGGAGTGCAGCTTTTAGGTAACTGCTTGCTTGTTGTACACATGCATGAAAATTTCAGGTCACATTATTATTAGGGCTGTGTGAATATTCGAGATTTCGAATCCGCATCAAATATTGTGTTTGTTACTCAG
Organism: Amblyomma mixtum; assembly: GCF_055824585.1. Lineage (NCBI taxonomy): Eukaryota > Metazoa > Arthropoda > Arachnida > Ixodida > Ixodidae > Amblyomma > Amblyomma mixtum. The sequence continues at coordinate 289,559,960 of NC_143012.1, read as the reverse complement.
TTCATATTTGATTAGAGAATTTCCGAACATCCGGCAGCGATTTAATACTGCCGACTTTCATAAATTTGACCATGACAAATCCGCATTATGTGCGCAAATTATCCAAAGATCAAGTTTAAAGTGTCAAGAAAAGAGCACAAGAGCGTCGCTTTCTGTGTTGTTTATTGCGTGGATGGACCGGTCATGTTCGGATGCTGGCAGGTTTGAACCTCATGCAAAATTCCACAAGTGGGCTTTTTCACATACCACACTTCATGAATATTAAATTGCTGACCACCCACTTCATATAATCGCAACACGAAAGCCTGCATTTTTGTTTGTTTGATCCTTCTACAGTCTGTTAAATACTTAACACTCGCATCTAATACCACTCATCCTGTCGCTTTCACAACTTCTAACATGAGCTTCACCACCTCGTTTTGGTCAGCTGTGATATGCGGGAGAGCGCACTTGTGGAATTTCGCATCAGGCCCCCAAAGGGAGCCAAATTGAGGTGTCGGTGACGGTGCAAGTGGTCGTGTATGGCGCCTATTTCATGGTGCATTGAGGTCCGTGTACATCTGACACGCACGTGATGTCAGGCATGTCAACTGTAGGGGGGCTTCTGTCACTAGGCCAAAAAATAACCTGGCCGCATAGTTTCGGTCCTGAGCTTCGCCGAATGGCAGTTGCCGGCTGCAAACTCTCCACCCAGCCGAACCCAGCTGTGCGCTACTTTTGGGTGCCGACTGGAGCGTCGTTGGCCATTTTTTTTTTTTTTTAGAAGATGTTTCGCTGCTTCGGTGCGAGTGGTCGTTCCTGTCGCTTAGGTCCATGTTCTTTTCTGCATGCCAAAACTGCCCTCTCCTCATGGGCTGTTCACTGTTTGTGTGATGTAGCCTCCTCATAAGGCTTCACCTCATTTTAGCATTTTGGGCTTGGGGAAGAGGCATTTTATAACTCGTCTTTCAAATAATTCAGACATCTCTCTTGGTCCTTTGAAGTCCAAATTAATGAGGTTTTACTACCCATTGTGATATTTACTTAAGTTGGCGGTCGTGTCAGTTCATGGATTTCATTTTGTCAGTAGGACGCCAACCTGGGCTCGTTGGTGGATGCTCATCTTCAAAACTGCACTAGAAGAAGAATAAAAATAGGGTGGAGCACAGGTAGTGACAGCTGAACCAGATCATGAGAGGGAAATAACCAGAAGGATGGGGTGGAGCGCATAAGGCAGGTTCTCTCGGATCATGAATGGCAGTTTACCAATATCCATCAAGAGAAAAGCACACAACAGCTGTATCTTACTGGTACTCACGTATGGGGCAGAAACATGGCTAACGAAAAGGACAGCGCAGCGAGCTATGGAAAGGAAAATGATAGGCGCAATGTCAAGAGACCGGAAGTGGGCAAAGTAAGTGAGGGAACAAATGCGGGTTAAAAGGACAGTGAGGAGAGCTCTATTAATATTTTTTTTTATAGCAAAATCCGATAGTTCGGCATTTCATAGCTTTGTTGCCACTTGGCCGGCAGTGAAAGATGCATTTATTTCTAAGAAATTTGGATTTGAAGTTGAAAAGTTTTTCCCGCCGCTCTGATTCAAACCTGGGATTCTCTTATGACGACACAGGACTAAGTGACGTGAAACATGACGTGCTCATGACGTAACGCAGACTCCGTGATTTCTGACGGCCAGCAGAGCGGCCTAGCAGCAGCCAAAAAGAAAGCTACCGTCGGCCGCATGTTGAAGGCATCTATCGGCTATTGCGGCCGTCGCTACCGTCACTTCGTTTACGTTTGCACCGCGTTTTGCCAGCGTTACGATGGATCCCGCTCTCAAAGTCGTCAACGAAGTTCTCGCAAATAGACACCTTTAGCATACCGTGTACCTTGTTACTGCTAGCGGCATACCGGGAGCCCGCGTATTGCCGGTGAGCAGGCGCTGATTGGTACCGATGCTGCAGGCGCGCGTGTAGCTGCCGGGTACGTGACGCCATCTGGCGACGTCAAGGAGATTTGCGCATGCATTGGCTGCGCCTCAGTGATTCGTGGCTTCTCATGTCCTAGTGTTACTAGAAGCATTGGTTCTAGCAACACTGTTTTGTCCTATGACATCATCACGCTTGCACTTGCGAGTTTGGCCTGTGGCGGCGATACCTGTATTTTGGTTCTTGCTGTTTTCTACGTTACAAGAGCTTTGTTGTCAGTATCAGTGGCGTTTTTGTTATCAGGAGCTGGTATTCTGTCGATACAAGCCAACTTCAATTTCTCCTCAGTGTCCCTTTAATGATAGCCTAGTCTATATCAAGAGGAAGGAATGGGCTTGGGTATGGCATGTAATGCGAAGGCAAGGTAACCGCTGGTTCTTAAGGGTAACGGAGTGGATTCCTAGAGAAGGCAAACATAGCAGGGGGCGGCAGAAAATTAGGTGGGCGGATGAGATTAAGAAATTCGCGCGGATACGGTGGCTGCAGCTGGCGAAGGACAGGGTTAATTGGAGAGACAGGAAAGTGGCTTTTTCCCTGCAGTGGGAATATTTAGGCCGATGATGATGATGATGATTAATGGTAGTGCTGTACACTTTTACATGGGATTTTGAAGAGGATGTGTGAGCTGTTCGATGTGGGCACTGTTCAACTTATCCGGGTTCAGTATATCCAGGATTGACAGTACTAGTACATTGAGTTTCATAGTATACTGAATTATATGAGCAGGCGTACTCACCGAAGGTTACCAGTCGGGAGTTTTGAATAGGGTGTTGTATGTCCAACTGGTATAAGTGAAAAAAAAAAAAAATCCTAGAGAGCCAGCTGTTGCTGCTATTTTGAGCTTTGCTTTGGTTCAAAACTTGCTGTGGTCACAACTGACGGCTAATTTCTTTGCAGGTCTGGCACAAGGATGGGTCTCACTTCACACTGACGGGCCACCAGGGCCCAATCACAGCACCATGCTGCTTGTTTACCGACAACCTCAGGCTTCTGTCCTCCTCAGACAAGGGCGAGCTCATGGTGAGGGGCCTCACTGTACAAACAAAACAGCTTAAAGGGATACTGAATAAAAATCTGAAAATATTGAGAAAGTGCGACATTTGCATTCTTAACATATGATTACACTAGCTTGTGGTCATCATTCCAGTTATTTTTGAGTAGATACCAGGATGTGACATTTTGTGAGGGGCCGCTGCATAACGCTTCGGGCAACGAGCTGGCGGATATGACGTCGCGGCTGCCCTCAGCAGTGCTGTTGAAAAGCTGGCTGGCAGTCTGTGACTGAGGATTCCCCATGTTGTGCCGTGCTTTCGAGCGTTGTAGAATACAAAGTAGAAATGAGAGGGATGGCGCCAGCGACCACCTAACTGAGTGTGCACAATAAAGGTGTAAGCTTACATTGACAATCCGTCGCAGTCCCCCTATGTGGTGCCAAGGGAGCTGGTGTCACCAGTGGGATGTTTATGGTGAACCTTACATTAAACTGTGCTTTAGGTTTGATATCATATGTGGCAGCTTGATATAAAAGCGTCACAAGCTCGCTTTTGCCCAGTGCAAGACAGCACTCGGTCCTCTGCTGAATGCGAGATGACACTGCTGGTCCATCTCTACGGAATGCTGCTTTTTTTAGCTTGTCGTCGCTGCATGTGGTAGGGATTTCCGATCTGTTCTGATCGAATCACACAGTAAGTTGCCAACCAACTTTTCGGAATTTTACGGGACCCGTAAAACTGTCCGAATAATTGAGCAGTCCTTAAAATCCGTACACTTAAAAAAAAAAAAAACGCTTTGCTGTGAAAAACTGGCTTCCAAAATACTGAACTTCGCCGTTTCCCAAGTTCGATTTGCAAGCGATGATATTCGAGTGCATTCGAGCCAGAGTCAAGCATTCGTCATGTTCTCACTATGTAACATCACCAATACCAGGCTATGCAATGCAGCTGTAGGTCACGCAGTGAACACAACTCGATGCACACCTTGGGCGCTGCGAAAAGAACAGAGTGTTTTTTAGGGCAATGACGGTTGCTAGGATCATGTGAGGGAACCCACTGGAAGAAGCAAGATGAAGCTTATTATTTTACTTATTGTTTCTCTTCGGTGTCTCTCTATGCCTTTGACAAGACCCGGCAACAGAATTTTGGTGGGCACTGGTTTATGATATTTGTGATAATTTTTATAGTATTTTCTACTTGAACATGCTTAAATCTTCAGTGTGTTAAACTATTGGCGTGATTAGTACCTTTCTTATCATTTAGTCCTGCTTGGACATTGTATTCATTGACCCGTAATTGTTGTGCACTCTGATGACAATATGACATTAAACTGTGTGCTTTGCTGTTTTCATTTTCTAGATATGGAATCTGAAGTATCATGACCAGCAGTTCGCCCCCATTGAAGGTCACAGTGGCAATCCAATCTTGTGCTGCGATGTTTCATCGGATGGAGCATTCCTTCTTTCTGGATCCACTGATAAAACCATTCAGGTGAGCCATCAGATTAATTGTCTGTTGTCTCATTGATGGTGTGAGGCTCCTCTATCATTGTTGCATCTTTCCTGCAGTTCTTGGTAGCGTTTTAGTATTACAGTTATACCTCGATGCAATGAACTTCAGCGTAATGGAATCCTCAATATGACATCCCGCATTTCCCGGCCCGCAGATGTCGAGCATATAGCATATTTGCAGATGAAAATGGGAGGAGACTGAAGCACGTAAATCCTCTTGTGAATATGAAAATAACACTGCACTTTGAACTTTTTTTGCAGAGGAGCTTTTCTTTCCAGCTTGCACTTTGGAGTGCTCATCGGTAAAATGCAAGCTCTGAAAAAGGTCTTTCTCTGTGGGTTTGTTTTTGTGCAGTGAGCAAGTTTTTGCATCCTTGTAACATAAGGCTAGATCCTTACAGCAATATGCTATGATTGCAAAGTCTGAGCACTCAATAATAATCATGTAAATAAGATTTAAACTATGGGGTCTAGCGTTCCAGAGTGACTAGTGGCTTATCAGGTACTTCGTGGTGGAAAGCTCCAAATTAATTTAGACCACCTGGGATTCTTTAAACATGCACTGAAATCACAGAACACAGGAGCATTTGTGTTTCGTCGACGGGCGAGGAGAATCAAGGAAAAGCTCAGCATGGAGAAGTGTTGGTGCTGTCAAATCATCGAGGGATTTGAGGAGCATGCTGCCTGCCGTGCCATCTGGGCTAGTACGGGCGAGGCACACAATATAATCCCTGAGGGCATGCGAATAATGGTTAAGGTCATTGTTGTTGGCAAATGAAGGATAAGTAACATACAGTAAAACCCCGTTAATACGTAGTTGGCGGGAACGCGGGAATAGTACGCACTATCCGGTAGTACACCTTAACCAACTAATAAAAATTTGCCATTATTCACGCCCCAAAAGAGAAGAAATTCAGGCACAGTAAATATCCAACAAATACACGTACGTACGTGCACTTTATTCTTGTGCCGCCGACCAGAAATCGGTCATCTTCAGTTGCCGCCGTGGCGGCCGTGCGGCGACAACAGCAGTCTCAAAATTGGAGAGACTGGGGGCAAGCTTTTCCATGAGGCCCCTCATCTCGGCGAACGCCCTCATTACCGCCAATGCTTGCGAAGCTTCCGCTACAGTGGGGCTAAAATCTTCGGTTGGCAATTCGTCGCCGCTGTCCTCATTCTCAGCGTCTTCCTCACCGCCTTGGGGTGGTGCAACTGCGGCGACAATCTCGCTGTCCGACCAGCCTGGAGTGGTTGCAACGTCGCTGTCGACCTCACAGAACATTTCGAAGTTCACAGCCTCCGCACCACTCTGTCGTTCCAACACCTCCGTTACTAGGGTGTCGCAGTCATCGGCGGGATCGCAGACTTCGGAATCGCTTGCGCTTACTATGAATTTTGCGCGGAAAATTCTTCCACTTCCGGAAAAGCTGATCCCCTCAAGCGGCACCTCTTCATATTCGATAGGGCCCCGCTTTTCAACTTCTCCCGAGCATTCCAAATGCCGCAGACCGTTGTTAACGGCAAGTCCCACGCACGCGCTTGTGCACTTTTCGTAGTTCCATTTTCAATTGAACGAATAATGTCCAACTTCTCGTTAACTGTTAGCACGCAATACTTCGGTCGCGTAGGCTTCGGCATGGTGCCCACCGTTCGCGTGCACACGGAACAAAGACTCGCTTCGCCTAACTGCAACACATCCACAACACGTCAGGCGCGCAGCGAGGTTTCCTCGAGGTGTAGCGAGATCACATGACATGGGTAGAGTGGGGGGGTGACGGTGATGGTTACTGCGATAGGGCTGGCGACGATGCATTCGCGCGCAAGAACGCAGAAGCGGCCGACGCTTCTCGGGCTCCCCATTGACATGGACATCGCCGCGCTCGTCGGGACATGGCCGAAATGGCCGTAGTGTTGAATCGCCAGCGGTTTGCACGTTGACAATGCTCTTTGGAAAGGCGGAAAACGTTTTGCGTAATAGCATGGCGCCAGCCAAACCGCGACGGCAAGTACGCATTAAGCGGTAGGCAGTTCATGGGCTACTATGTTTTAAACGGTCAGCCAATACATTGGTTTCAATGGTGGCTACGCCGGGGAATTCACACAACTACATTTTAACCGCAACTACTTGGTAAGCGGGTACGTATTAATGAGGTTTTACAGTACAAGTTTCGCCGAAAATTAAAGTTTTTCCCGTGAGTGATCCATAACAGTGTTTGGGGGATCCTTTGCATACCAGGAGATGCATTTCAGTCTTGCAAAATTTCAAGTCTGCGAAGGAAACTACACATTTTACTGACTTCATTGTATCGAGGTTCAGCTGTATCGCAGTTTTGGACTGTTAGTGTGCGTGTGCTTGTGAAAGTGTTCGATATGCATGAATCCATTGGTCAATGCTATTGTATGGAATGATTGCTTGCGCTAGTGACTTATCTTTGCCTATCTTTCTTTTTTTAGTAATGCAATCTTGGACACCTGGTTAGTGTGTGTTGCCCTGTTGCTTCTCCCTATTTCATATTCTTTTATGCATTCACAACTGAGTAAAAGGAAACCTTGTATGCATTCAACAGCTGTGGGATGCCAGAACTGGTGGACAATGCGGCATCCAGACGCTTGATGACTGCGTCCGATGCTGTCGGTTTGGACCAAGCTCAAGAGGTGTTATTGTGGCAGCTGGCACCGACAGTGGATCTGTCTATGTAAGTACAATTAAGAAATCTTATTTTTTTTTTTTACTATGTTGGGTTGAATCCTTAAATGCTGATTAGCTTTTTTTTTTTGCACCAGCTGGTCATACTTGCTCCTGATAATTGCAGCAGGGTATTACCGCTGTAGCTGTTGATAAATAAAAAAGAAATTCAAGCTAAAACGTTGAAAAGTAGCAGTTCAGATTGCATGTGTCATAGAGATTTGGTGAGCTTTCATTGGAACCTTCAGTTGTAGCTGACATGGATGTGGGCAGAAGCAGCTTCTTAATTTTATTTCTGGTTTTAAGCAGATATAAGAGATCCGGATGAGCATAGCTCCTTGTTCATTGATAAGCACTTCGTCCTCGGGATGCTGCATTTTAGAAGAACTTCTTTTTGGACGAGTTGGTGCACAGCTATTGTTAAGAATGAGTTGAACTCTTTCCATCTTTATCGTTTTCCTGTGTTCGTCTTTTATGTGTGCGCAACTCGTTCTTAACGATGCTGAGGTATATCTTTTGTCAAAAGTTTACAGCCCACATCCTGTGCTTCTGCCATCCATGCCCATGCAAGAGATTCCAGAGGGATTAGGGCAAAGGTTTCTTCTCACTTTCAAAGCGGTTGGAATTCTCACGATTCGAAACAAGTCTCACTGCTTGGCAAATGAACTCAGTGGGCCGTACATGTAGAAGGACCCATGAGGAAGGTATGGTCATGGCCTTTCGGTCTGCTGATGCTAAGTGACTTTCTGCAGTCAGCAGTATGAAAGTTTTTTTATTGACGGCCATTCAAAATGGCCAGTGAAATTGTGGGTTTTTGGCTGTGTATGCTTGGGGGAAAGGAAAAAGTACTTTATAGTATCTTTAACCATCTTGAAGTATTATTGAGTTATTGCATGAGTTTAGTTTTATATAAAAGTGGTTGAGACATCAAATTTTGAGGTTATGGAAAGCTTGTTATGGGCTTCCTCTGTATGTAGGGTCACTCACTGTGAAGTATTGGATGCAACAAATGCTTAAAATATATTTTAATTCAGTTCCAAAGAGCCCTTAAATACTTTTACTCATGATTGAGACCCATCATTAGCGCGATAGTTGGTGACATATAACCGTGGGAATGATATCAGTGAGCCGCCGCAGTGGCTCATTGGTTATATATAGCACTTGGCTGCTGACCTGAAAGACTCGAGTTCAATCCTGGCCACAGTAGCCACATTTAAATGGCAAAATGCCAGAGGCCCGTGTGCTGTGCATTGTCAGTGCACGTTTAAGAACCCCAGGTGGTCGAAATTTTCGGAGCCTTTCACTATGGCGTCCCTCTTAGCCTGAGTCGCTTTGGGACGTTAAACCCTCATGAACTACAAACCACGATATCAGTGAATAGTAGTGACATCACAGCACAGTAAAGTGATGTACTATGAATGGCGACACGCGACATCGGCCAGGCACTGCGTTGGCGACTCGGCGGTCTGTGTGCTGATTGGCAAATACAGTTGCCGACAGATTTTTCGGACTCGGCGGGGCCCAAAAAATGGTCCGACTAATCGAACAGTCCGAAAAATCTGTGAACTTAAAAAATAAACTTTTCTGTGAAAAACCGGCTTTCAGAATCTCGAAACCGCTTCCCATGTTCCGCCTACAAGCGATAATATTAGACTTTATCTGAGTCATAGCCATGCTTTCTTCATGTCCGCACCCTATCACATCATGATACCAGACAGTGCGACGCGGCTGCAGTCATGCCGCGAATGAATGCACTTGCTGCGCGAAGCAAGAACAGTCAGTTTGCATGGGGCAATGACGCTCGCGAAGACCGAGAAGTAACCGATGGGTAACCCACGGGAAGACGCGAGTGGAAGCGAGCACCTCTGAATGCAGTCCCACCCCCGCCCTCTACCGCGTTTGCTGCCCCGCATCGCGGGGAGCGTTGTTCAAGTCGCAGCGGACACTGCAGCTGTCCCGCTGTCCCACTGTCCTGTTGTACCGTTTTCAATGCGATTGCATGCTCTTTGTAGGCAATCTCAAAGGCAATGATGGAGAACAAATAGCCAAGCCTATCCAAGCCAGTCCGATTGCGCCCATCGAGCAGATTCAGTTTAAATTCAAGATGGTGCCTTTCACGATGGCGGGGAACAGGTTGGTTATGACAGCGATGCCCGCTCGTGTCTGTATTACAGTGAAAGCTCGTTAATTCGAACCTTGATAATTCGAATTTCCGGATAATTCGAGCTACACTACTTGGTCCGGCCAAGCTCCATAGAGATGTGTATAAAAAAAGCTCGTTAATTCGAAAGCGAGTCGTTTCCGCTACGGATAATTCGAACTACGCGCCGCCGCCTCTGGGCGGCTTGGCACACAGCATATGGCCCAAAAAAAAAAAAGCACCTCTGCAGAGTTAGAGGCTGCGCACGTCCTACACGAGGACAGATCGAACCAGGTAAAACCGTGGAAGGGTGGGTAAAGCTTAAATAGCGCCATCACCGGCGCGACCGCCGCGGCCGGCGGCGCCGGAGGGTAGGGGTTGGCGGCCGCGGTGGCGGCTGCCTACCCTCTTTTCTACGCAACCTCCGGAACTCGCAACTAAATACTTGTTAATTCGAGCCCTGTTAATTCGGAAATACGGATAAGTACTGTCAGCGCGGTCCCAGCCAACGCCCATGAAGGCTGTGACTTCGGACGGGCGCTACAAATTACGTGCGAAAAACTTATTTTTTCTTTGCGAGTGTCGTCCATGCTTCCACCTATCAGTCGCCAACGGAAGCACGCGGTCAGCCGCGATCATAACGCCGGCTTTTAGCATCGTATGCTGCAAAAGGCGTTTGCTTCTATGGCGCGTTCCAATGATTGAGTGGCAGTAGACGGCGTCCGCCCCAATCGCCTATGGCACGATAAGGCGAACGTACTGAAAACGAGGCTTGCACAGCCGGACAAGCGCTGGCACTCTGCCAAAGTTCGCTTCCCCCCTTGCTAGAGCTAACGTCAAAAGTAAACACACCCCGATGTTATCGCTGCACAGCATCTTGGCGCGCCGCCAGGAAATGCGTTGTGGACCGTGACGGTGCGAAACGGAGGGAAGCGTTAACAACTGGCACTTTTTTTTTCAAATTCTTAGGCAAAAATCAGGGGTGGGTGGGTTCATTATGCGAGCGGGTTCGTTATACGAGTAAATATGGTACATATACCGTAATGCAAATGGTTCTTATCAGTTTTTTTGCGGCCATTCGATAATTCGAACATCGGATAATTCGAACTTTTTTCCCAGTCCCGTAAAGTTCGAATTAACGAGCTTTTACTGTAGGCAGAAATCAAGAACTTCCGGTTGGAAAACGATCACCACAATATTGTTGGCGTCTATTTTAGTCCGAAAATTCAAACTTTTAGACTCTACAAAGTCCGAAGTATCGGTCGTGAAAATGTACACGTTCCAATGAGGTGCGCGACGGTTCCTCTGCAAAGTCCGAAATATCGCGCTAGTCCGAATTATTGGAGTCTGAAAAATCGGTTGGCTACTGTATATGCCGTCGCTGACGCACCAGCTGGCACCTGCATCAGCAGCTGAGTGAAACCTTTATGTTGATGAGATGACGACCTAGCTAGTTGCGCTTGTCTATACCTTATCCTTATTATTATTAGTACTACATTTGTTATGTTCACCCTTCGACACTCGTCAGCAGTACGAGTAGCATACCTCGGCACCAATAGAGGTGGCTCAATCACACTCACGGCCACTCGCACTCACATCCACTCATTCACACTCACACTCATGTCCACTCACCCTCACAACCACTCACTCACACTCCCACTCATGACCACTCGCACTCACAACCACTCACTCGCACTCATGTCCATTCACACTCATGACCACTCACTCGCACTCGTACTCATGTCCACTCACACTCACAACCACTCACTCACACTCGCACTCATGTCCACTCACACTCATGACCACTCGCACTCACAACCACTCACTCGTACTCACACTCATGTCCACTCACACTCACAACCACTCACTCACACTCGCACTCACAACCACTCACTCACACTCATGTCCACTCGCACTCACAACCACTCGCTCACACTCATGTCCACTCACACTCATGTCCGCTCACTCTCATTCACGTTCACTCACTCTTTCCTTCTTTGCTAACAACGGAGGGGTTGAGAGATTTACTGCCGCGGCCGACTGCCCTCGTGGCTCCCTTAGCATAGCCTGAGTCACAAAGATGGGGTGGCGAGCCGCCCAGGCTTTGTCGGGCTATTGGCCAGCAGTATCGATGCTCGAAGGAAGTGGTCACTCATCACGCATATTCCATGCACCGAATGCTACGCACGTGCGCTCCCGGCCTTGCTGCTGAGACGATGAGTGCCTGCTCTGCGTCAGCTAAGATGCTTAGACAAGTTTTTGAACGGTGGCGCTCCCTCCTCCTGCGCGCAGCTATGACGGTATCTAAGTAACAATAATGAGTTTGCCTTGACAATAGTCTTGGATAGTGCCTAATTACCAATATTTGGTCTTCCTTGACAATGATGTTCCGTGAGTCGGCATGAACACATGGGAGTCAAGTGGAGACTATGAATACTTTCTGCTTCATGGAAAATGGAGTGTATTTTTCAAATGATCAAGTGATTTCCTCACGGAAAGGAAAATGGCTGGCATGGGCCGCAAGTAGAAGATTTCTTCGTGTAATAAACAATGCACAAGTAATACTCTTGTTTGGGCGAGTTGGTTCATCTTTGAACAGGTACGTACTTGCGCGAAGACGGGACACAACAAAGGTGTGTGTTCCTTTGTTGTGTCCCGTATTCTTCACGCAAGTACGAACTCATTCAAACAATGCTCAGCACCGTGAATTTCATTATCACCATCGGGACGAAACAATCAGTCGTGGCACCAATTAAAAATAAAATATTACCATTTTGTATGTCTCCTTGGGCATCAACGGCATCACCATGTCTGATGCTATGCATCAAAAAAATAAAAACCACTTGCTTGATCTGCGATGTTGGGTGCCTTCAGGTGCATGATAGAAACAAGACCCTTCTGGTGTTACCGAAAAGCGCACTTGGTTTTCGCGTCGTTTTCGGGCCTGAGCCGAGCTTCTGCAGTTCAATAGCATGGGCCAAGTAGGTCAGGTTTTCGCGTGGGTCCGACCCAATTAACAAATATATTGCGGGCAGCGCAGAGCTCCGCAATGCGCACATCTGGGCACAGGAAAAAGCCTAAGAGTCCACTGCAGCACTCGAGATCCCATCTCACTGTAGTTATTGCCGAGAAGCGGACAGTTGTTGTTTCAGTAGTAAGCATTGTAACTTGTGTGTATGAGATCGAGCTGTGTGGGGAGCGTGGCAATATTTTCCTGTCTATCTGTATATATTTTCAGGACTGGCAATGTGAAATTTGATAAAGTATCTCACAAAACTCGTAGCAGCTCATTACATCCACGCTCACATTACATTACATTACATTACATTACACATTACATCCGCGCTCACGTCCACTCACATCCACTCATCAGTCTCAGTCTAATCCCGTTCACTCCAGTGTCCCGCAAGGCTCCGTCCTTGGTCCTCTTCTTTTTCTAATCCACATTAATGACCTTCCTCCTTCTGTTTCCTCACATATCCCTTTATTTGCTGACGATTGTGTAATCTTCCGGGAAATAACATGCAGCGACGATATAACCACCCTTCAATCAGACCTAAACGCTGTTTCTTCGTGGTGTAAAACATGGCTAATGGAACTTAACAAGAAGTACCCCCACTTATTTCCTGAATCATATTCTCTTAGAATCAATACACTCGTACAAGTACCTTGGTGTGCACATCACTTCCACTCTCACTTGGTCTTTACATATCACATACATAGTTAACAACGCCATTCGTATGCTGGGTTACATCCGCCGCAACTTCGCCAGAGCTCCTTCATCCCTCAAACTGCTATTGCATAAGACATTAATACGTCCAAACCTAGAATACGCTGCATCCATCTGGGACCCTCATCATGAAAACCTTATTCATTCACTGGAAATGGTCCAACATAACGCAGCCCACTTCATTCTCTCCAACTATAACAGGACCGCTAGCATATCTTCAATGAAATCAAGCCTTAATCTGCCATCCTTAGCTTCACGTCGCAAAATATTTCGTATCTGCCTTTTCCATAAGATGTTTCATCATCCACATCTGCGCACTGAATTAATCTCTCCCCGCATCACCTATCACCAAGATTAGATAGTCTGTGTCCCATTTTGCAGAACTAACGCTTTCTTTCAGTCGTTTTTACCTCGAACAGCAGCAGAGTGGAATCACCTTCCCGCACCAGCAGGAACCATCAAAGATTACCACCTTTTCAAGAACGCCTTAGCTAACATTGTATGATTAGACACATCTGAAACTTTTTTGATAATTGCCCCATTTCGTTTATTGTATTGTTTGTTTTCTTTTTTTCCTGTAACCACTCCCCTCTCTAATGCCAATGGCCTTGAGGGTATATGAAATAAATAAATAAATAAATAAATTAAGGGTCTGCACCCGTGCCAATGGTGAACTACAAATGCAACGAAAGATTGCCGTTCTCGTGCCAGCGGAATCCTCTGCTGCAGTTGTCCAAAGACACCGGCATGATGCCTTGTGCTGCCTCAAGCGTCCTCAGTAGTGAAAATTTGCTTCCCTCAGCTGTCAACAATATGAAAATAGCTAAGCGGGTATTGTCGTCGCGAGACATACGCGACCAACTTCGCTGTCGGTTCCACCCACCACTCACATCCACTCACGTCCACTCATTGCCACTCACATCCACTCATCAGTCATGTCCACCCACCACGGTACTTCTTACACCGTACCACCCACTACTCACATCCACTCGTTTCCACTCATGTCCACTTACATCTTCTCATCAATCATGTCCACTCGCCACTCACCTCTACTCACGCTCACATCCACTCACAGCCACTCATTTCCACTTATGTCCACTTACATCTTCTCATCAATCATGTCCACTCGCCACTCACCTCTACTCACGCTCACATCCACTCACTCACACTCACACTTATTGCCACCCATGCTGACATACACTCCCTCGCACTCACAGTTATGACCACCCACACTCACATCCACTCATGTACAATCACACTCACGACCACTCACTCACACTCACAGACGTGAGTGTGAGTGTGAGTGAGGCAATATGAGTGCACTCATGAGTGAGTGTGCCGACCTATGACGAGTAGGCCTAGCGAGTCCGTGGGGTTTGTATTTGCAATGTCAGCGATAGTGGAGAGCGAATTCACAAGTTTCAGCAAATACAAATCATCATGAAGCATAGTTTTGACAATGGTGACCTGAAATCGACGATTACTGACATCATAGGACACACATACATCGATCGGAAAGCGCCACTGCCAGGCAGTGTCACCCAGTCTGCCTGCTAAGTCTGCAGCGCCCGACAGCAGTCATCGGCGTCTTTGTGGGCAACAATTTTAGCCACTTTAATTATTGAAAATGGGCGCCAAACATACTTCTAGATAAAGCATTTTAAAGTCTGGTATTCGACACATTGGAAAAAGCAGTTACAATAAGCTAGAAATGCTAGACTACGCGGTGTCAACAACCTGGCTAATGAAGCGACCCCAGGCTGGCACTCGCATTCATCGGCGATTCTTGCTGAGTTATTGCACTGTGTAAACAAGTAAACGTACAGCCAGTGAAAAAAAAGAAGGGATTGTTGATCCTAAGTAGAACATAGCTTTACATTTAATGCCGGACGAACACGCAATTGTTGCCTAGGCAGCAATGTAAACAAAAGTAGCTCTGAGGTGCAGTTGTCAAGGGCGCATTCCTGGAGGATTTCTGTACTCGCGCAGTAAATGTCGAATCCTTTAGAATTACCTTGAAACATTCATTTAGCGAATACACAAACTGTTTGTTAAACAAGCAGCAGAAAAAGGTGAACAGCAGATGTCAAAATCAGCCGCCATGGGACCCGGAGCAGTCTCACAGAGCGGCTGTGCGGGCAGAGTGAAGACAGAGACAGGTATTGGTCGGTACGGACAGGGAGGTATGATGTCGTTGTAGTGTAACCTGGGAATCAGCCGACATACGTGCTGTCAGCTGCGGGCCACCGACACAGATGTTTGGTGAGCATTTACGTCGGCGTAGTTTGGCAAAGCTGAATAACCACACAGAAACCATGTTGGCATACGCGGTATGCCAACTGGAATCGGCCCAAGCGAGCCACTTGGTTTCAAAGCTCAATGTTGTCCCTCGCCTGCTTGGCTTTGCTCAGCGTATCGCAGTACCGGCCGGCATTTCGAAAGGCGCTGGTATGCACAGCATGTGTATGAGAGCAGACTATACAGCGGTCCGTGTGTCATTACATTTGGGGCCCATGTGACCATGGTTGCTGCTCTTCCCTGGGCGTGACATCATACCACACCTTGGCGCCCAGAAACCTAAACCAAAATCACTCATTTTAAAGAATGGAATAAAAAAGTGCCAGGGGAACTTAAGTCTCCTTACATGCTATGAATGCAAAAGCTCCTTGGGTTTATGCCCATACATGCAGAATTGATTCATGGATAGCAAAGAGTCCATACCACTACCAGCGCAGTGGCGCAGCAGTCGAGCAACAGTGGCAGGTGGCTGTTCCTGTCACAGCCACCAGTAGGGAAAGTGCGACCCATGTTGCTCTTTCTGAGCAACTTGTGCAGCTCGCACGACGCTCCTCCGAGCTTACCCAAGGTTACCAGATTTACTACCGAGTAACCAAGTTGCCGGAGTGGACAGGAAGTGTGTACACTTCTTGTGTACACTTTCCATGGACACCACACATAAGCCAAGTAATGCTTTTGCATGAATAAAATATTTATTGTGCATATATGAATTGCGGAGCATGTATCATGCACTCTGGGGCAATACGCAATGCTTGCAACAAAGAACACGCACGGCAACCAAAAATTTGGTGTTTCCACCCTTTTTAAATCACACAAGAATTTTCAAGAATGCTCTTTGACACTCGCAGGTTTACTCTTTCGGAGAGGACACACTACTCAAGCTTGGGCAGCACAAGCAGTGGGTCTGGGACCTGGCATTCGCCCCTGACGGCTGGCAACTTGCATCGCTTTCGGAGTCCATCTGCTGGTGGTCTCTGGAATCTGAGGAGGCAGCCTTGAACTCGCTGGACGATGCTGGAAGCATAACGTCCGTGGAATCGCTCGTAGAGCACCATCGGCCTCAGCGTCTGCTTCAGAGATTCCAGCTGCGCAGCTCCAAGGCCGTGGCCCTGTTTGCATCACCCGATTTCAGAACCTTTGTCACAGTGGACGACTCTGGTGTACTGTATGTGCTCAATAGGCTGGCTTATGAAAGCACTGCAGAGAGTTGATCAATTTTGTTTTAGGAGAAGAACGGGAAGGGGAGAGAAGTGTGTGTGAAGTCTGCATTGGGCTTGCCCTGCCCACTCACTGAATGCTGTTCTTCCACATTTGTTGTGTGCCATATTTGGCAGAGGTAAGGCCAAGGGCTGTTCAGCTGAAATTCTCAAAGTGTACCACTACTGGAGGAGCGCCTGGGTAGCATTCACTGCAATTATTGGCCAGTGCTAATGCCCTCCACGGAGCCAGTGCAGATCATTCATAAACTTCCAGCCCAATCACGTCTACACCTGTCATAGTCTTGCATGATGAAACCTGAGCTGTGCATAGGCCTACTGGCAAAGAGCAGCTCATGTCATGAGATTGCCATGTTTTTTACCATGAACAACACTGGTTTTCTGTTGGCTTCTTTTTTTTTCTATCACTGCTGAAAGCCACGTAACCTAGTCTGGTCTATCTGGCTATGCTTGAAACATTCTGCATGGTCATTGTCTGGATGTCTTCTTGTTTTTTTTTTTCAAGCATTTTTCTAGTTCCTACAGTGTAGATGTCCCCCTGTATGGGTACATGTGGACAGTAGTGCATGCTTTAGTGCCCATGATGTACGATGGGAACTTCGTGGTAACTGTCCAAACTTCTGGTCCTTTACGAAGGGTGTTTTACTTTTACTCTCGCGCAAGTGCTCACCTTTCGGCATGTTGGTTGGTAGAGGAACCATCAGTGACAACTTTTGTAATACCTGCTTCTCATCCATGCAGAAACCCATCATATGCGTTGGTGGATGTCACTGGAACATTTGTGCTATGCACTTCTCCTTTTCAAGAAAACTAGTATTCTTTGAAACATTAAATGACAGTAAATACCTTGAGGAGAATGTTCAGTGATAGAGAGTGATAAAAGATGCAGTGTGCTCGACCTGTTAGGTGCGTTCAGGACAGGCTTTAGACAAATGATGTAACTGCAGCTGTGTGCACAGCTGCACACAGCAGTAGTAACACAACTGAGAGCTGATGCAGAGCACCAGAGCAGTTGATTTTCAGGCTTCAAAGTATTCTGACAGCAGCAGCAACTTGGAAAAGAGGGCAGCACTGTCTGTACTTAGGCATAGGTGTACCAGAAGTGACTTTCTAGCCCACGCACAGTATGATGTCACCTTCCGCTGTAGGTGGCACCCAGGTTTTATAACTTGTGGCCATTCTTGGCCTGTTGCACTGTTTTCTCATCCCGTCTCTAATCTTTTCATCTTTGTGAACAGACAGTTCAGCATTCCACATCTCATGCCTTTTGTTTACATTAAATTCTCCTTTTGGTTGATCTCTTGACTGTGATTTTGGGGACTTTTATTCTTGTGATACACCAGTCAAAGAATTGTAAGCTGGGAAAGAAAAATTAATAAGGAATGACTGTGTGATAGCATTAGATTAAATTTTAAGCTTTTTTTTTTTAGAGGCATTCAGAAAAACTCATAATTCAAAGTGGTCACAGCTGTTCACAATTTATAGGGATAATAAAGCGCAAGGCTTTTGACTGTGCTAGAGGCGAACCTTAGCATGGCACTGAGGACGTTAGGGGAAAAAAATGTTTGCTTGAGGTCTTTGTTAGTAGCATCTTATTGCATTATGTTAGCAGAGGCATGTGTAGTGGCTGCAACTATGGCATAACAGTGAGCTGTTTTGACGAGCATGGTACTTCTACATTGCATGAAATGTTAGCTGAGCTTGTAGTTTGACCAGCGTTTGTTTCTTTGTTTTCGTTTCATGGTTTTAATCACTACAGAATGGGATTGTATAAGCCTGTGCATGCAAAGTACTGCAGCCCAACTTTTAAAATTTTTCGTTTCATACCTGCTACAATTCTCCGCATATTAAAAAAAAAAAGCAACCTTATTTTGCCATTGGGCAAATGACAGTTTCTTATTCTTGCTTTTTGTGTGCATACATTTACTGTGTGCTGTGCTAAAGTGTGTTTGTAGCCGTGGTTTCAACTGAGATATCGAACAGTTTTCTCTTCTCACTTTTAGAACAAAAAATGTTTATACACTTCTTTTACTTTGAAATAAGCAACACCATGATGCATTGTATAATGCTGTCTGTGCCATTTTTGATTGATGTGGGCTATGTAGTATTGGACAAAATTTATTGGTTACCGCGAGCCACCAATTTTAATTTACTATATTGTTAATCCAGTTTATTTTTTTACATTATAAAACCAATGTTTTCATCTGCGATTGCAGGATGGTTTGTACTGCCCCACAAATGTCTTCAAGAGTGATTTGGGCTTTTTTGTGCTTTCTTTATTTGAAATATGGCTACAGCATGAGTTTCCGAAGAATGGTTTTGTGAATTGCTTCACCTTTGTGCCTTGTGCTGCCCAAAACAAATAGCAGCTTAATGTTCAGGGGCCAAACAAAGAATACTTGTAAATACTTAATGTGCTAAGCTTGGCTGCGCTTTCAAGAAAACGTTCGATTGCGTGCTCACTAGTTTTGCTTAGCTTTGCTTTATTGTTGTTGTTGTTATGCTGTTTGCATTGAGGGAAAAATCATTGCCAAACTTTTGTGATCTCATACAAAGCTGCTTTATCCCATATGTTTGTCATTTCTGCCAACAGATTCAGATATGTGCCTGTGCTTAGTACTGAACTGCTGTGCTGATTTCCTTTTGATCCTATGGGTGCCTCTTACAAGGGTGATGACATTTTCGTTCTCACTTCTGCTCAATACATGTCGGGGGCCAATTTTTTTTAACGATTTTAAATGTTTCTATACAGTGTGCACGTAGCCTATTGATCACTTTTGTGATCTAGTAGCATACTGTTTAAACACTGTGAATAGTAATATAAGTATGACATATGAGCTTCTGTACATAATGCTCTCGTGTAGTGTTTATGATGGCACACAGTATCCGTGCAACATGTGCTTTGTTTATTCAAAGGTGCAAACATCACCAATCAGTGGCCACAGGTTTAAGCATTTATATGCCTCGTAGGGCTGACAGTGAAATATTTGGGCTCATTTTGTTGCAAAAAATATCAAGCAGAGCACCATCAAGCTGATATTTTTTACAATTGATAAACAATAAGCCGCCGCGGTGGCTCGGTGGTTATGGCGCTCGGCTGCTGTCCCAAAAGACGTGGGTTCAGTCCTGGCCGCGGCAGTCGAATTTCGATGGAGGCGAAATTTTAGAGGCCCGTGTACTGTGCGATGAAAGTGCACGTTAAAGAACCCCAAGTGGTCGAAATTTCCGGAGCCCTTCACTACGGAGTCCCTCATAGCGTGAGTCGCTTTGGGACGTTAAACCCTATGAACCGAAACAAACCTATTGATAAGCAATGAAGGGATGACTGACAGCTAGGCTTGTGGCGTGTACACTTAGGGAGTACACCAACATGAACCATTTGTCAATCCACCTACCATGCCCTGAGTAGGGCTTTCTTTTTCGTTTTTTTTTCTTTTCCAAAATTGTACTACCTCTGCATGTGCTGTGGTACTTTGCATATGCCTGCAAAGTCCCTCTATTTTATTGCTCCAAATGCACCTATTGAAAAATGTAAAAGATCGGCAGTTATTTTCACTACATAGAGGAGCAGTGACTGAAAACATTCAGGCGCACTCACTAACCTTTACTTCTGCAGCATTTTTTCTGGTGGTGACTCTGCAAGGCTCTCTCTGCCATGTTCACTTGTAATTAATTCAGCTTTTTAGGAAAGTTACTACAATTCACAATGGGAAATCGAACTGCGTACACAAAAAGGACAACCCAAAGGGATGCATGAACATTACCTTGTCTGTGCGTGCTCCTTCTTAGTTTCCTTTTTGTGCTCTTTTTCTTCTTTATAATAAATGAATCAGCTTAAGTGAGTACAGTATTCCTATTGGGAAACTAGCCTTTTTTCTTGCATGTGTAGTAGATGGGTATCTGCGATTTGTTAATTTTGATTGTGCATGCGAAAACTGCTGCCTGGTGAAATTTTATATGGGGCTATGTGTGCCAATTTGCTCCTTTCCTAAGGCATCGAGTACTTATGTGTGAGGATGTCAGAGAGATTGCATGTTTTATGCAGTGTCAGTAATTCTCTCCATTTTGGAGGCAGGATTTTATTACTATGTCAACTAATGTGTTCACCTTTCTTTTTTTTTTCGCCTCACTTTTTGAGTGCCCCAGAGGTGCTTGTGAATGTGCATGGAACCCAGATTGTAGCATGTTGCATGAGTGCAATAAGAGGTGCCACCAGTATTCTTTATGTGCAATCTGTTTTTAAGCAAAGCGTGTTTTTGACATGAATTTTCTGGTTTGTTCTCACTTTTTATCCTTTGGATCTTAACTGGCTAGAAGTTTGTGCAGTTTTAGCATGTGGTATCGTATGCAAACAAAATCTTTAGTCGTAGCCTTTTAGTCAGCCACGAAGCTTTTTTGGAGTGCATTTTGCGTGCTTGTATGTCATATGTTTGTGTGGAAATTATGTACTGTTGAACAGCTGTTGCTTATTGAAGGACAGTGCTTGCAGTTTTTTTTTTTAACACAGGATAAATTTGTTTTAAATGGTAGCCAATCAATGGGCCAATGTGTTTTTTGGAACATGTGTCCTTTAAATTTGTGTATTTGTTATGCACTGTAGAAAGACAACCATGTTGTTTCTTCATTTTTATACATTATGCACTTTGAATGTGGTCTTCTTGAAGCTGAGAGAGTGTGTGCCTTGTGATGTTTGGATGGTTTTTATAAATCTTTATAGTGTTTTGCTGGAAAGGTGTGCTTTATTTTTTTTATAGAATGGGTGACTGACATACTTATATATGCAGATATACGCTACACAATTGCTGTACTGTCGTATCCTACAGTGGGCTGCCGCAGTGGTTCAGTGATTATGGTGCTTGGCTGCTGACCCGAAAGACACTGGTTCAATCCCGACCTCGGTGGTCGGATTTCGATGGAGGCGAAATTCTAGAGGCCCGTGTACTGTGTGATGTCAGTGCACATAAACTCCAGGTGGTCGAAATTTCCGGAGCCCTTCACTATGGCGTCGCTCATAGCCTGAGTCGCTTTGGGACATTAAACCCCATAAACCAAAGCAAACCATATCCTGGCAGTGTTAACAATCACCTCTCTGGCACAGAGGGACAGACCTTTATGCCATTTACAGTATTTTCTCTCTTGCTGGCTTCGTAAGCTGGTTAGTTCTCAACAGTTGCCACAGCTAGGTCGGGGCACTGTATGGAGCTTCTGTATGAAAGAAATCTGCATGCAAGGCTGAGAAGAGAGCATGTCACCCTTCTTATCCAATTGTTGTGTCCTACTGAGTGCCAACACTCACTGGCATTCGCTGGTGTGCCCAACACGCAGGATGTTTAGGGAAGTACAGGAGGAGGCTTGCTGTCCTCTGTTGTGTGTAACAAATGGAGTACCTCAAGGATCAGTTAGAGTTAGGGAGTAATTGGTTTTTGAGGAAAGGAAATGGTGCAGGAGAAGTGAAACATTTACTGCACCATTTTTTTTTCCCTCAAAACCCAATTGTTTAATATCCTGGTTTTGTTGTATATCAGTGACAGCTGAAATTGGTAACACACCTCATATAATTATTTTTGGGAACGATACTAACATACTTTTTACTTCACTGACAAAATATGAACATGTGATCATGCCTCATCAATAATTATTACGGATGTGTGAATATTTAAATTTTCTAATACGACCCAGTATGAATCAAATATGAATATTCAAAATTTCAGAAAAACATAAATAGGCAAATGTTGCTGCCCTTTTTTAAATATAGTGCACAGTATTCACAATTGCAGGAAACAAATATATGCTGATTTAGCACCATAAAAAAAGAAACGACATGCACAGAAATGTGAGCAACTTTGTTAGACAGCATAAATGGAATGGAACCTGTACTGTGCATACAAAATGAGTGACAATGAAATCTATGGATGATATATGACTAGTGTTATCCCCCCTCCCCTTTTTCAGAAAAAAAAACTGCAGAAAATTTGAAAATCCAGTGAATCCTTTCGAGAAGGCTCCATCGCACAAACAGCGAAAAGCCCATGACGAGCGCAAAGTTTGGGCATGCTGGAGGAACAGTGTGGACGTAAGCATGGGGAACGCACATTAGCGCTGAATGTTCGGTGACGTGTTGCATGCTCAGTACGCATTTCGAAAGCTGCCACAGCACACGTCGATGGCACACTAAATGCTGGCTACGTTGTTCTCGGTAATCACAATGGCAGGCAAGCCTTTTGGAGTGTGACAGGGGCAACCAAGGTTGCGTGCTGCCATAACGAAGCAGTGGCTATAAAGAAGATTTGTAGTGGAACAGTGCAATGGCACGAGGCCAAAGGAAGAGAAGGGACGAGATACTGCGCTGACTAACTACAGATAGTTTATTCAGGAAGACAAAGCTTATAAAGCCAGAGGCAACACTGAAAAAACAAAAGCATTAAGAACATCAACAGAAATATTTCTGTGCATACGAAACATTCCCTCTGAGCATGCATATTTTTTGAATCCATGAAGCAAAACTACCGATTTATAAAATCTTGTGACGTATGAAGTGCCTGTTAATGACTGTATAACATTCCTTGACTTGACCTTGTATTTTACTCCCGCTCATGTGCGCTGGTCCTTTGAACGAAGAAGCAAAAAGCCGTTCCGTACAGTTCCGTACATTCAAAGCTTGTAAAACGGGGCATTGTCGTGTCTTGTTTCAACAATACCATGCAGAAATGATGCAACCACAGGACTGTCAACAGTTTTTATTGTAAGGTTGAGAGGATTGTTGCTGTAGGATACCATATTTTAAAGGGACAGTGAGGAGAGCTCTATTAATATTTTTTTAATAGGAAAATCCGATAGTTTGGCATTTCATGGCTTTGTTGCCACTTGGCCGACAGCGAAAGATGCATTTATTTGTAAGAAATTCGGATTCGAAGTTGAAAAAGTTTTTCCCGCCGCTCGGATTCAAACTTGGGATTCTGCTGTGACGACACAGGACTAAGTGACGTGAAACATGACGTACACATGACGTAACGCAGACTCCGTGATTTCTGTCGGCCAGCAGAGCTGCCTAGCAGCAGCCGAAATGAAAGCTACTGCCGGCCGCACGTTGAAGGCGTCTATCAGCAATTGCGGCCGTCGCTTCGCTTACGTTTGCACCGGGGTTTTGCCAGCGTTACGATGGATCCTGTTCTCGAAGTCGTCAACGAAGTTCTCGCAAATAGACACCGTTAGCGGAATACCGGGAGCCCGCCTCCAGCCGGTGAGTAGGCGCTTATTGGTCCCGATGCTGCAGGCGCGCGCGTCGCTGCCGGGTACGTGGCGCCATCTGGCGACGTCAAGGAGATTTACGCATGCATTGGCTGCGCCTCAGTGATTCGTCATTGGTTCTAGCAACACTGTTTTGTCCTATGACGTCAGCACTCTTGTACTTGCGAGTTTGGCCTGTGGCGGCGATACCTGTATTTTGGTTCTTGCTCTTTTCTACGTTACAAGAGCTTTGTTGTCAGTATGAGTGGCGTTTTTGTAATCAGGAGCTGGTATTCTGTTGATACAAGCCAACTTCAATTTCTCCTCAGTGTCCCTTTAACATTTTAGCGTGAGTAGCAGAGGCAATGTTAGAAATGTTGAATGCTGGCTCCACAGTCAACCAGAGTAACCGCGAGAGCAATGTGTCAGTGATACCTTATGGTCGAGTGATCTCCCACAATTTGAAAAGAATTGGTAAGAGAGCGGGGGTAGATGTCTTTTAGCTCCTGTGAAATTGAGAAGCATGTGCGCGCGTGTAAATGGTTCCAAAAAAGCAGGTAAAGCTGGTCCCGTATGTACAAAAAAAAAAGACAAAATTTTGTGAAGTGCGCAGAATACCTGGTTTACTCAGTCCCTTTGACTTGCATGTTGGCCAACTGGTCGTTGTGTGAATTATCGGCTGAGGGGGCATGAAAACAATGTCAAGAACGCCGCCCGCCGCATCGGAATTCACTGCAGCGATTGTTCTTGTCAGCCATTGTATGAAAAGAAAGCAGCCGAATTGTAGATAAAAGCAAATACAAGCTCACAAGAGAAATCATCGAGACATCTGAGATTGTGTTAGGTCTGAGATGTGTAAGCACCCCACCTGTCGCTATCTCTAAGAAAGAACAAGATTTTATAAATCGGTAGTTACGCCTCATGGATTCAAAAAATATGCATGCTCATAGGGATTGCTGTTGCTGTTTCGATGTTTTTCTGTTTTTTTTTTCAGTGTTGCCTGTGCTTTTATAAGCCTTGGCTTCCTGAATAAACTATAGTAGGATACAACTTAAAAAAACAGCAGTTGCTAACACTGGGCCGCGGTTCGCGGCGTACTGTATCACTCCGCCGGCCAATCGAAACAGTAAACGAAATCAGCTTTTTAATATTTGACTATATCAAACAATCCGCGCATTAAAATTCTAGAGCTCACATTTTTTTCCTTCTGATAAGCTGCTTGTTTAGGTAAAAAGAAACGCTTAAGCAGTGGACTACTTTTTTGTCGTGGAGGAATTCTGTGCGCGGAGACTGAATGTGGGCGGAGCTTCACTGCAGACTTAAGTTGTATCCGACTATATCTGTTGTCAGTCAGTGCTGTGCCTCGTCCCTTCTCTTCCTTTGGCCTCGTGCCGTTGCACTACAAATCATGCCTGACCAACGTGCCAACCAGTTCACGTTGTATAAAGAGATCGTGGGGCCCCTTCGACTTCGTTGCAACGTGGTTTCAAACATGATTTTAGTTTCGATACCTGGGCGCCGCCATATTTGTTTTACTCGAGCGCCGCCTACCGCCGACGCCATCTTAGACTGATAATTTGCAGCCGGTTGGCTGCAGACGAAGCAGCGTGCGATCTCTGAAAGTGTCATTCGCCCGGGCCAGGGCTGTGGCATGTTGCAAGTTGCGCGTCCGCGCCGAGGGTGGCGCCCCGGTTGAAACGATTGCAGCGATCCTGGTATCGGCGGTAAACGGGGCTGCACTTAAGCCTAATAAAAGCGAAATTTTTCGACCACTATCAATAATAAAAACATGCTTATGAACTAAATTATAACCAGCCATAGGTATTAAAAATAAGACATCAAAGAAATTAGTTGCGAAGATGACGACGCGGGTAACGCGGCAGCAGACGACAAGCAGACGACGCACGGTCAGACGCGCAAGCGAAAACGGCGACGTCGGCGACATTTGCACTGCAGCAGCGTCATTGGCGTCATGTCCAGTCACACAGTGAGCTTTTCTTGGAGTCTTTATACTAAGAACTAGCACTGCAGCATATTATGTTGTCCCTAGCCCAACGCACTGTGATTTCTTCTACACGAGTCAAAGGTTGAAAATTTTCTCTGCTTTTCTCTGTGTGTGTTTATTCATAGCCACAGACTGATGCGTTTCAATACAGGTCAGATGTTTTACTTCCCTGCTATTTACCTAAATCTCTTACAAAGTCGCGTACAAACGTATATTCAGTCATGTAGCATTTTATTATGTATACTGTACCTTGATACCTTTTTTTATACACTATATATTCTCTGTGCGCTCATGTCTTCTAGGTTTACATAATGGCGTTTTTTTATTTTGATTTTTAGGATGCCTGTTACTGATACTGCAATGTCACTCATACTTAAAATCACTTTTTGGACATCGATTGTCACTGTTGATGTTCTTTTAATAAACTGTTCTTTGTACAAAACCATTAACGCTTTTCGTTCTCGATCGAGCGCAGCCTAGTCGCGCCGCTCGCCACCATACACCATGCTACATCAACAGACACATCGAAATACAAAAGCGAGTGAGCAGATTCCGCAAGTACTTAGGAAATCAAGCGTGAATGCAGCGCGGGATCAGTTAATCACCACTATTTACAAAGCTTGGATCGAACTAGCGGCCGCCAGCACCAGGAACGCGCGAGTACAGTGCACTGTAGCGCGAGCAACCGGCCACAACCAGCCGCCTAAACGCGCGCCGCCATATTGGATTTTTGATGCGTTTACCGCCTCTCCCAGGTGCCGCCACCATCGCCTTCGAAAAAAAACGTCCCTATTGGCTCTATGAGAGTGTCACTCCCTTGCCCGGGCTGCTGGCTTGCCGCGGGCGCTTAAAATAAGGTGCGCTTTTGTTTTACATGAGAATAGAATACTAAATTTTATTGGAGACCCTTCTGCTTTTAAAAACGGGACACGTGCACACTTCGGTCTCTTGGTGGCCTTCGCTCTTTAGGATATTCTGGAAGCAGATAAATAAGAAAAAATAGGCACATATTTAAAATAGTGGTCCTTTTGCAAAACTCCGAGAGTAAGCCTTTCTGCATTGCTAAGGACTCTTCACCATGGCGGCCGATCGTAATTCAGGTGCAGCTGTTTTTCACTCTCTTTCAGCAGGAGTGGCTAGGCAAAGCTGGTGCTAATTCCTTTATCCCGACAGCGTTTCGTGTAAAGGAAAGGAAAGCGGAATTGTTTACGCTATATATGTCTGCAGCATTGCACCTTTTTCTGACCCACCCGAAAGCTGGTTTGGCGGCCAGGGTGAAGGAATTTTGCTGTGCCAAGAAGCTGGCCTCCAAAGTTTTGAAAAGGGTCCGTAGAAGACGCGCCAGAACATTTTTTATGTATGCGCACCAATCACTTCATCACGCAACGTTTTCAAATGTCGACGACGAGGCGATAAGCAACGTGGCAACAAACACCAAGGTTAGGAGGTATGTGACCTTTGAATAGGAACACCGTTGGGACAACATTGGGCTTGAGCTTCTTCCATCCGTCCGCGCGGCTTTGCTCGAAGCTTTTGTCTTCAAAATGAGCCTGCAGATGAATTTGTTACTGGAATTAGCCCCACATTTCCTGCTGGAGAATGAAAACAATGAACACAACACACAAGAAAACAAAGTATTCCAAACATATCAGTCAAATTACTCGAATGAGCACCTCAATCTGCACATAGCAACATATTCTGTTAATCTCATTTACTGACCTAATGGGGGTCGTTGGACGAAGCATCGCACTAACAGGCAGCGCAAGCTACCCAACAAAGCATACGTGTCAAAAACTCAAAAAATCGTAAGTAAATTAATCCGTATTGCTTCCTAGACGACCCAGATGCACAGGAATTGCCACAGCTTATGTGCCCTCGCTTGTTCTCGTGCTCTGTGCTTTGATACGTGCCGGCCGCGGTTCGCTGACAAGCGCCTCGTAAAGGCAATTATTTTCTAATGAACAGAAGCGGCGAAAGCACGTTTGGTACGCATTCACGAGTGAAAACATTGTGTCATGCAATTTCGGATGCAAACAGGCAAGCGGCAGGCAGTAGCCGGTTCGGCGCTGAAGCGTGCCGTTCTTTTTTTTTTTACGCTGAGCAAGACGAATAGTGCGGAAATTAAAGCTGACCAATACAGATGTTGTACTGCACTTCGCTGACTAAACGCCTGAACCAGCATGCGGCACTTACACTACAGACACATGAGGAGTTCGTCGGTTGCTACTTGTCACGCTTGATCTGGACCAGCCTCAGAAGCCTCCTTTTCGGGTCTCTTGGAAAATGGAACATCCTCCAACCATTTCTCGCATGGTTGGAGCAGTGAGGAACACAACATCCGGGCATTGCACTGCGATGAAAGCCGCGCGAACACAGGCACGCAGCAGTGACGCCCGCACGACAGCAGAGCGGCGAGGTTGACGCGGGCAACACAATGGCGGAGGTGTGCGCGCGAAAACAGGTTTAGGCGGCGCCGAGTAGTTCAAAGGGTGACCTCACTCTAAGCGGGGGCGCGCGCATCGAGGCACCCTACGGTCTAGAACACAGAAGAGCGTTTGTCTTTCTGTGCTGAACACAATGTATTCACGCAACTGGTGCTCTTCACAGCCACTCGTGTGACAAGCAGGGCTATTGGCCAGGTCAGTGTTTGGCGTTTACCGGTTTCTAAAACCAGCTCCGAGCCATAAACGGCAAAGTATATGCTTGCCTCACGCCACGGTAGATAAAGTGGCTGCCTTATCTAACGCAAGACGAAGGTGGGGTCAAGGTGCAGTGAACTAAGGCGAGTGTTGAAAGAAATGGCCCGAGTTCCATGCGGCAAGCGTGAGCTTCGGCGCAACCGCCTCGTCAGTGTTTGATATTGGGACAGCTACATGAAGACCGTCGTTGTGGGCAGATCGGGCGGCTCCGTCCACGTACACCCTTCCAATTTTTTAACGGTATCACGCGAGCATCGACCGTTCGCTTGATCAACGCCCTATGACGGAAAAAATAGGCAAACTCGCCGAGAGTTGCCGCACGTGCACGAAGCACAGGCCGCGGCGGCTGTCGTCTGCCAGGCTGTTCCTGGAGTTGCGATCTGCCCCCGACCCATTTCATCGCTTACCGCACTGCCTGGAATTTTTTCCCCCGCTTATCAAAATTGTGGGCCACAGCCATATCCGCATACAGCTGCAAACAAAACAAAAGCAAACGAAAGATTGATCGGAAGGTTCGTTCGAGAAACGCTGAGCAAAGCTGTTTGCAGCTGGGCGGCACGTGGCTTATATCGGCGGCGCGTATGCCAGCAGTATTACCATGGAAGAAAAGGGTCTAGGGCTGCGCGCAGCTCCTGGAACAGCCTAGCAGACGACAGCCACCGTGACCTGGTTAACCTGGTCTTTGTGCGCATGCGGCAACTCTCAGCAAGTTTGCCGATTCGTTCCGTCATAGGGCGCTGATCAAGCGAACGGTCGATACTCGCGTGATACCGTTAAAAAATTGTAAGGTACGCGGTGGTTTGCTCTGACGTCGCAGTGTACTGGCTGCCGTTAGAAAAGTATTCCTGTCTTTTGATGATCGCACCCTGTTCAACTTCGCTGTTTCTTGGGGTGAGTTGTTCAAGCAATCTGCGCCTTAGTTCACTTGCACGCCTTGGAGGGTTGCTGTAGAATAAAAAGAATAACAGACTATTCCAGTGGGTTTTGCTGATGAACTCAATGCCAGTCCGAAGAGCAGCGAGCTCCGAAACCGTTGAGGAAATGTGGTACCCTTTTTCACACCTTGATCACGACGGACTTTGCCGGGAGGACCACAGAACCTGGAGAACTGGTGTAGTTAACTGAGCCGTCTGTGGAAAAAAGCAGAAATTTTAGGTGGCCTTTTTGAGAGCCACAGGGTGTAGGAAAAGAACACTCGAGGTCGATGCACACTCCATAAAGGCGAGGAAGATCTCGAGGATAGGGCAAACTACGAGGGCAGAAAGGCGCGGTGAGTATCAAGGATTTCGGCGAACGTAGTGCGCGACCTGGACTAACTGGAAGGGTTTGCAACTTACGAGATGGCTACTGAGGACCAGAATGATGGGCGAATATGTGCTATGGCGTCAACCGCAGTGTACGTGTTAATGGGATGTTCCTGGACGGCGGTAACCGGTGCCGCCGTAAAGGCACATTTCGGCAGGCCGAGACACGTCCGGAGAACCTGCACTTGGATATTCAAGAATGACCGGATGTTTGTCTTCCCAATGTTGTCAGATTCAGGGGGCTGCTCCGCAGGAAGCCTAAGATTAGCGAATCTTAGACTAAACAACGATCACTCTGATGCGCCCCATGACTTTCCCCCGACAACGGACAGAGCGTGGATAATGGCGGCAAGTGACTTATCTTTACGTACTAGAGAAGAGGACTCCATGGGAGATTTCATTCGATGATAAGTGTAAGATAGCGATGGCTTCTTTCGATGACTTCACCATTTATGTTCTATCGGCCGGAAAAGCACATGAACCACCGCTCAGGGCAGCGGAGCGGCTGCGGGGCCGCACCGCGGCGCTGTTATCTCGCGCCGCTTAGCGCCGCTTAAGCACCTCCAAGGCCAGCGCCGCTGGCTTGCGGAGGCGCGCGGACAACAAGGCACTATAGTAAAGTGACCATATTCCTCAGACCCCAAAGCGGGACACTGAGGGGGGGGGGGGGTCCCTCTGAATGACACGGCTAGTAGTTTAGACATGCATTAAAACATTAAAACCAACAAAAGTAAGTACGCGGCGCGAACAGCATGGGCGAACGCATGGGAAAACGAGCTTTGGACCAGACTTTGACTTAGGCTCGCTAGCTAGTCAACACACTAAAAGTTTCTTTGTATAGACCTTTCCATCGGGCGAGGATGTTGTCGAAACACCCCCTCTCTGGACTGCCGAAAACGAGTTGCCTCCGCTTCCACCGTGCTAGCGCTAGGTGCCCACTGCAGTTCAGTGAACAATATGGCAGCGCCCAGGGAGCCCATTTTGGAAAGGGCGAAAAGGCGCGACTCGTGGTCGCGGGTGCTTTTCTGCGAGCCGCCTGGCTATGGCTTGTTTCTTCCATTATTTAGGCTGGTTCGGTGGAACTACGCAGAGCGGGTGTAGCCAGTGCAGCGAAGGTGGGACAAAACGCCGTCCCACACGCATGCTGGTGGGACAGCGGGACTACAAACGCAAAAGAGGGACATGTCCCGCCTAAATCGGGACGTCTGGTCACTTTACACTATAGCGACTCTCGCTTGCAGCCAGAGTGCCCCGAGCGACGACAAGCCCCCGCGCGAGTGCGAGTACGATGTTTGTCGTCACTCAGGACACTCTGGCTGCAAGCGAGCGTCGCTATAGGAGGTATTCACTGAGGCCGCTCTACCAGACGGCGCGAGCATCGTGGCGGCAAACGCGCCATGTTTGCGGTCGTTTCACGCCAGCTCGCGCAGTGTCACGGTACGCCTTGAGGCACCCGGCATGAACTGTTAGTGATCCGTAACATACTTACACGTTGTTAAATGCGTCAGCGACCACTTATCTTGGTGGAACGTTTATTGTGCATGAAGTTTGCAGCAGAATTCTTCTGTGCCTTGATATCTGAACTCGGCAGCAAAACTGGCTGGCTGCACTGCACGCGCGCAAGAATGTACACGACTTGCAGCTTTTAATATCAGTTGATAGCTATCAGCTAGTCATGCAAGGCACATCGTGGATAAACAGCACAATTAATTGCCGAAGTACCGAAACTGGCGCCGCAGAAACTCTTATTTCCAGCGGCTGTAGTCCGCGAACTGCTGAAGCTTCACAGGCGGTGTTTCAGCATGAAGGCAAAGGGTCATAGCTGCTTTATTTACACGATAGAACGGTCAAACAAATACTGTCATGCGCTCGCAGCACGAACGGTAGACTTAGCGAGAATGTTTCGCAGTTTTTATTGTAGCTACGTAGCGCTGCTTCGAATGCACAAGACGTCTAGCCCTTTCGCTGCAACGCAGTGCGCAGCCATTCCGCTAGATTCAGTAGTAACACGTCACTTTCAGCAGATAGAGGTAATAAGTTAAGCTACAGCTAAGCTAACAGACCTTTCGAATTACTCACCTCTCCAAAAACGGCACTTTGGCCGTCGGCACCGTTAGCACGGCTCTTGGACTCACCCGCTTGTCAAGAAATTGCATCCTCTCATAAGTTTATATGCTTTAATTCCTTGGGCTGCGAGCAAACTTAAGCCGTACACAAGGTGGGCCTCGATACCGGTGAATTCAACAGGCGCCAGCAGTCCTGTACGTCGCACATCACGCCGGCGCCTCCACTTTCCTACGGATCAGCCTTTTCACAAACTGGAACCTTTTAAGCGTGCCCGCTCTTTTCTGCTTCGCGCAGTTCACAGAATATTCACTCAGTCACGCGGTGTTACGGATCGGACAGAAATTATCTGCGGCGAGACGCGAATTACACTCACATTTCACTCATCACCAGCTATTTAAACGCTGCGGCTGGCTGCGGCGGACGTGCGCGCGACCACCAACATGGCGAATGCCGCGCCGGCCGCTAGCGCCCCTTGCGGACGACGTCATGTGAATCCGCGCGCCTCCGCAAGCCAGCGGCGCTGGCCTTTGAGGCACCCTAAGCGGCGCGAGATAGCCCCGCGGTGCGGCCCCGCAGCCGCTCCGCTGCCCTGAGCGGTGGTCCATTTACTTTTCCGGCTGATAGTGCATATGACTTAGGCTTACATTACTTTGCGTCTAAACGCCTCAAGTGGACATTTTTCGGTTGAAATCCCCGGGCCTTGCAGACGAGGGTAAGACGTCAGTATTGATGCCGCCTTCTTAAGTCTTGGGCGAACTTGGGGGCGTGTCACACTTGATGCACAAATACGAGTACAGATATCGCCCGCGCAGACGGAAAGGTGGGCTGGTTATGGCAGTAATTTGACCCAGCCAACAAAGGCTATGTGGAAGAGAATCGGCTCAGCACTCAACCCTGTGGTTTAGTGGTGAGCCCTGTAAGGTAATAAGAGCGACTTGTCAGAAACATTTCGCACCTAGCAGAACATGCAACCACCGATTCGGCAGCGACCAACGCGTCCAAAATGGTCCGATGTGTAAATCCAGCTTTTCTGTATATTCCTTTTAATTGTCTGGCAACTGCAGACTATCGTAATATACTGTTGTGAACATATTGATGAAAATGTTCTAATCTTCTGATGCTTAGCAAAATCTTCCTTCTAAAATTTATTCTGTCTCGCAATCAGTAGTTAAGATTGCCACCGAAAACCAGCTGGGCGGGTCTTGGACAATAAATAGCAGAAAACTATAAGCGTCCCTATGAAGGATCTGGGATATATTGATTGCTGTTGTGCAATTTTACGATATGAGAAAAAAATTGCGTTCCTAAAAAACTTCCCGTCAAAAAAATGCGTTTGTCCAGAATGTTGCATTCTCCTTTGTCGTCCAGAATCAACGCCACGGTCAATCGCTTCGAAGTTTTTAGTGCGGAGGACATTACGAGGTCAGCCACATTATCGACTGACGAGCGCCCGCGTCGAGAGTTCGACATGTAATCTTTATATATTTGGTAACACTGCGAATACTATTCCATGTGTGTAAATGATATCACTTCATAACTTTGCCGACGCAACTGGCGGGTGCAGGTGGATCGTATAGGATGTAAGTTCGAGTGTTGGCTGTCAGGTTTTAGTAGCGGGACCAGACCTCAGAACATCCATTCGCTAGGAACCGTACACTCACTCCATGAAGTGTTATAATGGTCCATAAAAGCCCTTCGATTCTCTTAGCGAATGTTTTCAAGACTTGCAGAGCTTTTAAGCCATCTGCTGGCCTGGATTTAGCACAGTTACAGGACGGCTTGTTGTACACGTCTACAAAACATCTGACCGGAAACTATCGTGCGTAGACATTTATTAGACGTTAATTAGCCGTGTGTGTGTGTGTGTGTGTGTGTGTGTGTGTGTGTGTGTGTGTGTGTGTGTGTGTGTGTGTGTGTGTGTGTGTGTGTGTGTGTGTGTGTGTGTGTGTGTGTGTGTTGGGGGGGGGGGGCGGAGAAGCTTGTGTTGAAAGTTTTAGCTCCGTTTTCACGGGCAGAACAGCATTCTAGAAGCAATGTTGCGTTATACAGGAGCGTAGAGGCAGTAAACGGGAAGTAAATGTCTCCTTGTATACAATTTTATTTCGATAAAGTTTAGTACCCAGGAGAGGGCGTTAGCGAAGCAAAAAAAAAAAAAAAAACTTAACGGAAGATTGTGGTCACCTCTGATTTCGAAATTTCGCCGGGAACAATCTTGGGGCGGCCACGCTAAGTGCTGCAAATGTACACGAAGAGAGCGGGAGGCTAAAACGACCGAAGAAAACAAACCCTCGGCCGCTGACCAGCGCTAGGCAGGCGACCGGCCGGAGGGCCCCTCCCAGCGCCTCTTCCACGCTACTGTAGCCTGCGGACGGGACGACCCTTAATCCCATTGCGGCGCCAAAGTAAACGGCGTTGCTGCGGCGACAAACGGCGACCTGACAGAAACTCGAGAGCCGCGCGGCTGCTGGGACGCGCCCAGGTCGGCCCGGCGGCGGCGGCGGCGGACGTGAGCGGAAGGCACGATGGCCGCTGCGCCGTCGCTCACTCCGAGGCGCGCCGTCGCCCTTCGAAAGCCCGCGGGGCATCTTACCTCCGCGCTCTTCCTGTCCCCGCCCGTGCGGGGGAAAAGGGAGCGGGGTAGAGCTTATTTTTGTTTTCTTGCCGTGTGTTTACCTATTCGGCCGCGCCCAGGAAACTTTATGCCCTACAACAGGAAGAGGCGACCGGACGTTATTTGGGGAAATAAGTTTGTGAAAAGCAGCAGAAAGCGCTATTTATATAAAAAAAAATCTTATCTGGTACCCTCTACGCAACGTAAAGGTCATCGAGGCTAGCACCTCGTGCTTGTGAAGAGCACGGGATTTAAAATTAGGGACAGGACTAATTTTGTGTATGTGTCCAAATATCATAACAGTTGGTATTAATCCGTGGTGACTAACCGGGGAGGCAGCCGGAGAGCCGGTAATGCCTTCCGAAAGCGAATCGTTACCTTCTGGGCAAAATACAGGGCGCACTGACTGCCAACGACGGTCTTTACAGGTCATCTTATTCTAACCAGTCGGTACCATGATGGCCACTACTACCGTGAAACTGGAACCTGGGACAAGAGGTAAACACTTTTATTGGCAGTCTTCATATGGACTGAAACCTAGAGAGATAATTCCTGCGAAGGTTTTCAATAACAGGATGCTTAGAAGTGCCCAAATATTCCGTAAACATATTTCAATGCTTGCTGAAGTAGTGAGTTTTTACCTGATTTTGGGCCAGCATTCTGTTCAGGGGAAAAAAAAAAAACTTGCTGTTCGGATCATCGCTGGCAACTGTGGCGGTGACATATTTATAGCGGCACCGCAGTGGGTCAGCACAGCCTTCTGCCCCCTGCCAAATGTAACTTCCCCTGTGTCTCCTGCTATACATGCACAAGTATTGTGCAGGCTGAGAAAATTATGATCGTTCGACTCCACAGTGGCACGGGCGTTTCTTTGCGCTCTTGAACAACTGCTGTGTAATTATCATCATCGTCATAATTATTTTTTTCTTAAAAGCCCGGATATGACATACGAGTAAGGGAGGGCAGGGGTTGTCAACCGAGCATACATAGGCGTACAAAAAGAGAAATAATTTGCAGAAAAAAAAAGATTAACAAGATTATCAAGAGAAGCAGCAACGTCAGATCATCAATAATCAAGTCAAAACATAAAAAATATGGCAAACCACGTAGCAATGCAGAAATATTTCAGATAATGCAGTTAGTATTGGAAAATTGGACTGCAGTAAACAAAATGCGTCAAAACATGTAGAAATACAGAAAAATGGAAGCTAATGCAGTGCTTAAAGAAAGTCAAATTGCTGAGGAACGAATAGGAGTGAAAATAGATATTGCTGGTTTAAGTGGTCAGTTAGCAGCTGCCTTAATCTGGAAGGGTTAGTCTCAGTAACAACGTTTTTCGAAACGTCATTCTATTCTTCTGCGACAATGGGAAGGAGAGATCCGTTTCGGGCATTGGTTGAACCGTGCCAACGTTGTATGTTCAAGGAGCTAAACAGGTGGCGAGATGAGCAGAGAGGATCATGCAACAAGTTTTCCACGAAGTGCTGGAAAGTTTAAATAGAATTCATACAAAAGATAAAGCGTCGAAATTTTTTGGCGGAGCGCTAAAGGTTCAAAGCGGAGAGATGATTTCACGTTGGTAACGCTGAGCCTAGGTGTATACTGAAACGTGATGACACCTGCTGCCCGGCTTTCTGTGGCTCCGAGTGAGTGAATCTAGTAAGGCTGGGGAGGGTTCGATACCAGTGAGACGTATTTCAGTTTAGTACGAGTGTGCGTTTCGTAGTCTGGTTGTTTGATGGATGGAGAGGACACAGCAAGTGCAAGTGAAATCCAGATAAAGCCAAGGGATCAGGAAGCACTAGCATAAAGTTTGGTGATGTAGTCCAGTCCGCCCAAGTTAACTTGTTCGTTATCTCGACCCCGACGTAACTGCATGAGTTAGTTTCAGACAGCGCCATGGATTTCTGGGTATACGGGAAATCAATAACGAAGCGTTTGCGCGCGATATACACTCATTTACATTTTGAAGCATTAAGTTGCGCGAGCTAGCCTGAACACCGTTCTCGGATTGGGTTGAGGTCGACTGGTAATATTTTCAGATCGGTATTATTG
The DNA here is from genome assembly GCF_055824585.1 of Amblyomma mixtum. NCBI lineage: Eukaryota > Metazoa > Arthropoda > Arachnida > Ixodida > Ixodidae > Amblyomma > Amblyomma mixtum. The sequence continues at coordinate 289,523,451 of NC_143012.1, read as the reverse complement.
GAGACGCGGCGATAAATGACATGTTTACGCAAAAAGCGTACTGGCGCTAAAAGAAGAAGACAAAACACACAACACACAGGACTGGCGGGGACCATGCTACAACCAACTAGCTCAAATCAAAGTATTGCTGGAACGATAAATGAAGTAGTCGTTCGCGAAAAGATGGACCGATGATGAACTACCAGACGTCAGGTGGTTGATGCAAATGAGGAAGATGAGTAGCGGAGTAATAATAGATCCCTGGGGTACCTCGGAGGTTACTGTTGTAGTTTCAGATGCATGTCTTGCGATAGCGGTGAAATGTGAGCGGTTAGTTATATGGCAGCGGATCCATGAATAATATTAAGCGATCAAATGACAGACGTGCGTGCGAGTTTAGACATTAGATGTTGGTGACGGATACGATCAAATGCTTTGAAAAATCTAAGCAAATGATGTCTGTTTAAAATAAGGAGTACAGGTTTAGGTGATGATCGGTTTTAAATGCGGAAGGTTGTGTTTCGCACAAAAAACCCGCCCTGAGACCATGCTGACTGGGAAAGAAAAGGTGTCGGGGTTGGGGGAAATGCAATATGGTAGTATAGGCTCTCACAATTTACATGACATACATGTTAACGAAATGGGGCGATAATTTGAGAGGTCAGTACGGTCTCCAGCCTTAAAAACAGGCGCAACACTGCTTCATTTCCAGCCGCCTGCGATTTTACTGGTGTTGAGAGACTGAACCAGGATGAGCTTCAGGATGGGGGTTTTGAAATGTTTTTCCTTTTAGTATATTAGCGGGGTTGTTATCAGGTGCAGGAAGAGTATGAGATTATCAGTGCGTTTTTAAATTCCCGCGTTTTTCAATTCCCTCGGTTGTTATCGTAACAGGTAACGTTCGAGTAAAATTTGCGTAAGGTAATGCTGTTTTCTGTTTGATCGTACGTAAAAATGAGGTTTAAGATGGAATTCATTGTGTTAAAGCGCTCGGAAAAAGTAACGTGGGCTGTCTTGTCTCCTCTACGATATGTTCTTTTATTTTTGTGCATGTTTGTTAAGTTTACGAGGCGCTATAATGTTTGCTTTTGTGTTCAGCATCATTGAAATGGTATCCCCGGGCCGTAATACTTTGCGGTGGTGAAATTTTTAAACAACAACATCAGAAAAAGCTAGTAAGTACTTAATAGATCTACGCCAGGGCCTAATGGACTTACTCCGGGTGGTCGAAGTGAATCCGGACTCCTCCACTGTGCGAGTCGCGACTCTTCCTCTTTTCTCTGTTTTACCTCCGTCCCATCGCTCACGGCGCAGTTCCGCTGTCAGTCCTGAGCGGTGCATTTACTGCGCCTTTCCCTTACTCCTAACCACGCACACACGTGCGCAAACAGAGAAATAGAGAGATCTAATTCGTCGACAGCACTCGCTTACTGAGTAATGCATTTTCAGAGTTTCTCAGTATACCTTAATGAATGCTGAGTCAATTCAGACTTGGTCCACAGACTTTGTACATATTTTACTGCACCAAGCCTTCGAGTGCGTCAAGGCCCCTGAAGGAACGTCTATTTATTGATTTGATGAGAAAACGTTAGATATCACTGCGGCTACCCGCACTGGAGGAATGCGAAAGCACTGACGCCTCCTCGGCACTCGTCGCCCCTCTTTGCCTTGGCTGTAACGTGACGTCGGAATGTTACTTCCTCAACACCCTCAAAACTCACTGGCAACCTTCTTGTCAGACACATACTATATCGCTCACACAATTATTCATTAAAACTATCGATCACTTATCAATTCATTATCGATCACTCATCGATCAATTATCGATCACTCATCATTTCTTATCTATCAGTCGTCAATCATTTACCGACCACGTATAAATCACTTATCAACTCTTTATTTAGCGCATAATCATTTCAATCACATGATTACCTTAATTCTCAATTAATTCAAATTATTGCAACTAAATTCACAATTAATCCACTTTAATTCGCATTTAATTTAATCAAATGAACCATTAATTAGCATTATAATAACAGCAATTCACCTTAATTGGTAATTAATTCACCTTTATTCACAATTAATGCACCTTAATTCAATTCTCTTGGCGTTTCTATAATTATTAATTATTGATTGGATTTAGATTAACTCCACTTTCCCTTCATTTCATTGATTGTAAAACATTTTATTCGCCGGAAAGAGCTTGGTAAGAGGTCGCGTTAAGTGGTCGAGAGTACGCAGCCCTCGACGACTTTGTCAGCCCACTCCACCGCCAAAACTTGCGTTCTGGGGTTAGAGCTAGCCAGCACGGTCTCCCACCGCTCGAGAGAAGGAGCGGTAACTAGATCACCCGGAGGTGGCTCTATTTTGCAGTCCCACAGGATGTGATCATAGGTGGCTCGTTGACCACAGTGTTTACAATTTGGGTTGTAAAGATCTGGATAAATGTGCGCGAAGAGTGATGGGGTGCGTATCGATCTCGTCTGTAGACGACGCCACGTAACCTCTTGTTCTTTAGTCAGGCTTTTGTCCAACTTGCTTGCAGGCGGCTCGAGCTGTGCTGACATCACTTTACATCGAGGTGGCACCGGTTTGCTTGTAAGTTGACAACCCTGTGTTTGGCCCGCACTTTATGCGCATCACATAGTGACGCCTGTCGTGTCCGGTCGCTGTGTTGAATGCAGCGAAAGACGCACACGGTACTTTAAGACTTCGTTTATTTAAAGCCGATGAGGGTGCGACCAGCGTCGACCGAGGCAGGAGCCGAACTGGCCGCCCGAAGAAAGGAGGGACCGGAGAAGCGTCCACGGGAGGGAGTGGCTTCCCAGAACAGGAGGAGGGTGCGGGGGCGCACGGGGGCGCACCATGGGGGGGCATCTGGCGACAGCGTGCGACGAAGGGCAAGTGGTCGTTAGGAGGAGGATGCGAGTGGTCGTTAGGAGAAGAATGCGGGGGCGCACACACACAAAAGCAATAAGGGGACACAACACTTCCTTCCCCCTTAGAAAGTTGCCTGGTATCGTGCAGGGGGTCGGCGCTCACGCGTGGAGGCGCGCTGGCTTTGTGCGCTCGGGGGAGAAACACTTGTAGGCTGGCTGTTGTTCGCTGTGTCTCCTAGGTCTGTCCTGGGCGAAGTCTCTTCTTCCGGGAAGAGGTGCCAGGCTATGTGGGAAGATGGTGCACGTGTTCTCTCCGCTGGCGGACAGCTCTCAGACGGCGTCGTAAATCTACGCAGCTGGTTGAGATGTCGGCGTGCTACTGTGCCATGTATGTTGACGAGCCAAGAGCGCAGGCCTATGCGTCTGACAATTGTAGCTTCCTCCCAGCGTGGCTTTTTCAGGAACTGTCGGGCGAGGACGCGCTGCCCCTCATTAAGCGTGCCGCAGCGCGGAATTGCTTTTTATTCCCGGAACGTCTCTGCCTTTGGCTCCGGGAGGATGGCTGTGAGCTGGGTTCGCATTTCACGCTCGAACATCATTTTCGAGGGGGTCTCGCCTGTTGTGCTCTGAACCGTCGTGTGCTGCTTGAAGAGAAAGCGCGCAAGGCGGCGCTGCAGCGAGCCTGTCTGATCTCTTTCAAGGGCGCGTTTTAGCTCGGCTACGTAGCGCTCGGCTTGTCCGTTTGTCGCTGGGTGGTAGGGGGCCGATGTAACTGATGAGATCCCGTTGTCGCGATAAAACTTGAGGATCTCCGCAGACACAAACGGTGTTCCGTTGTCCGACACTACCTTGCGCGGCAGGCCGAACGTTGCAAATAGTGATCGGAGGTTGTCAATGACTGCTGCCGAAGTCGTCTGTCCCATTTGCCTTATCTCAAGCCACTTTGTGTAGGCATCTACGACCACAAGGAAAGTGCAGCCCTCAATTGGTCCTGCAAAATCAATGTGCAGTGTGTGCCATGGTGTGTCTGGCTTTTCCCATTCTGGGACAGGAGCTTTCGGCGGGGCGCTCCGGCTGCTCTGGCAAGGCTTGCATTCTCGCACCACTGTTTCGATGTCGTTGTCAATGCCAGGCCACCACATGTAGCTTCTGGCACACTTTTTCATTGCAACGATGCCCCGATGTCCGGCGTGGATGAGAGACATAGCTTGTGCGCGTAGTTCTCTCGGCATCACAACTCGGGACCCAAATATGATGCAGCCGCGATGGGTGCTCAACTCTGTAGCTCGCCTGCGGTAAGCGTCGAAGTTGTCCCCTTTGAGTTTATGCACGTTGCCTTGTTGAACAGCTGTGTAAACTAGCCGGAGAGCTGCGCACTTCTGCGTAGATGCTGCAACTGTGCCTGCTGTAAGCGGAGGTTCTGGCAGTGCTTCGAACATCAGAACGTCTCCTGGTGGAAATGGTTCGTCAACAGTTGCGTCTAGTGGCAGACGGCTTAGCGCATCGGCGTTTTGATGTTTACTCCCATTGCGGTAGACCAGAGCGTAGTCGTACGCTGAGAGTTTGATGCACCAACGTGTCATTCGCGGAGACAAAGTTGGTGGCATAGGCCTTTGTGGTCCCAGAATGCCCAATAGCGGTCGGTGATCGGTTATAAAGGTCACCTTCCGGCCGGCAATGTACTGGTGAAAATGTGTCGCCGCGTAGACGATGGCTAGCCCTTCTTTGTCAAGTTGCGCGTAGTTGCGTTCTGCTTGCGACAACGTACGTGAGGCGAAGGCGATGGGAGCTTCCCTTCCTTGCTCGTCAGTTTGCGATAGAACCGCGCCGCCTCCGTACGGTGATGCGTCGCAAGCCAAAAGCAGAGGCTTCCTTTCGTCGTAGTGGCGGAGGACTGTACATCTTCGAATCAGGTCTTTCACGGCATCGAATGACTGCTGATGGCGTGGCGACCATGTCCATGTCACATCTTTCCGAAGGAGTTGGTATAAGTCGTTGGCCACGGTAGCTCTTTGTTCCAAGAACCGGTCGTAGAACGTCAAGAGTCCGAGAAAAGCCTGTAGCTCCTGCTTGTTTGTTGGAGCTCGTGCTTCTGTGATCGCTCGCACTTTGTCCTCGGTAGGGTGAATGCCTTCCGCATCAATTCGGTGTCCCAGAAATTGCACCTCTGGCACCGCAAAACAGCACTTCGATTTGCTTATGCACAAATTAGCGTTTGCTAGCCTTTCGAGAACGAGCTCTAGGCGCACTGCATGCTCTTCAGTGGAAGTGCCACTGATGATGACATCGTCAAGGTAGACACAAACTCCTGGGATGCCCTGAAGCACTGTCTCCATGAATTTTTGAAATATGGCCGGGGCTGCAGCTACGCCAAAAGGCAGTCGCTTGACTTTGTACAAGCCTTTCAGTGTGTTAATTGCCAATAATTCAGCAGTTGACTCGCTCACCTTCAGCTGCTGATACGCCTGGGTGAGGTCCAATGTGCTGAAGACTCTTGCGCCACGTAGTACACTGAATACTTCTTCAGGTGTCGGTAGCGGGTAAGAGGACGCTTTAGTCGCAAGATTGACGGTGCTCCGGTAGTCTCCGCAGAGGCGTATGGTTCCGTTCTTCTTGCGAACTACGACAAGTGGTGTGGCCCATTCTGAATGCTGCGTCGGCTCGATGACACCTTGCTGCTCCAGTTTGTCCAACTCTTTTTCAACTGAATCTCGGAGAGCAAACGGCACCGGCCTGGCCTTCAGAAATTTTGGTTGCGCGTTGTCCAACAACTCCAGTGTGACCGGGGGCCCTTCGTTTCCTGGAATCTCTTCCGAGAATACTCTTTCGTATTTCTCTTGCAGTTGCTCAACCATGTTGTGGCTCGGCGTCTGGTGTATGCCGCATATCATCACGCCTAATGGAGAAAACCAGTTTCTCCCTAGAAGGCTTGATCCTGAGCCCTTCACAACAAGCAGAGGTAGCGTATGGGTCTGGCCGTTGTAGTTAACCTGCACGTTGGCAGAGCCCAATAGTGGCAGATTCTGTCCTGACCACGTTCGCAGGTGCGTGTCGTCTTGTTGCAGGGCGGGTGCGTCAGATGGCCATGAAGTTCGGAACGTGTCCTCACTGATCAGAGTACAGGCTGCGCCGGAGTCCACCTCGAACTTAATCAGCTGGTGATGTACGCTTACTTCTGTAAAAATCTTCGGTCGCGTGCCGAGATTCATGGTGTTCAGGTCGTACAACACAGATGGTGTTGCTGATGTTGTTCCATGGAGATCAGATAGCGGCGTATTCTCTGAGGCGTTGACGCTGTGATTAGGCTGGGAAGGTGACTTTATCTTGGCAAGTTTCCGTTTCGTAATGCATGCTCTTTCGATATGCCCTCGCTTGTGGCAAAAATTACACGTGGCTGACTGGAATCGACATCCCTGGGGGTTGTGTTGGTCGTCACACCGCCAGCAGCGTTGTGCCTTTTTGACCGATTTTACAACAACAGAAGGCTTGCGCACCTGGTTGCTTGTCTGGTGTACCGGCTCGGTGTTCCGGCGAATCCCTCTCTGCTGGTGACCGGCGCTCTCCGCTCGAACGGCGATGTCGTAAGCTTTGCTGAATGTGAGGTCCTTCTCAGCGAACAGGCGCTGCTGCAGTGACTCGTCACTCAGTCCGCACACAAATCTGTCGCGTAACATCACGTCCAAGGGAAGCATGGTGGTGTTAGCAGAAGAAGCTGCGTCTCCCTCCTGCCCGGTAGCTGTTGTCGACAGCGTTCCAAAATTGCAGTCGGCAGCGAGCTTCTTGAGCGCGGCTACGTAGGCGCTCACAGTTTCTCCTCCCAGTTGATCTCATCGTTGGAAGCGAGCCCGGCTGTAGACCTCGGATGGCCTTGGGTCGTAGTGCTTTTGCAGCGCTTTTACGATGTCGTCGTAAGACACTGCCGCTGGTGTGCTTGGCTGAATAAGGGCGCAGACAGTATCGTAGGTCTGCTCCCCGCACAGCGTCAGCAGGTTGGCCCTCTTCAAGGCTGGGTCTGTGATGTTGTTAGCTTCAAAGTAGAACTGAAGGCGTCCAACCCACGATGACCACGATGAGCCGTTGAACTCTGGTATCTGATTGGGAAACCCTCGCGTAGCCATGGCTTGTCAATAGCGTTGCGTAGCGCGGGTCGAATCCACTTTCTCGTCGCCACTGTCGTGTCCGGTCGCTGTGTTGAATGCAGCGAAAGACGCACACGGTACTTTAAGACTTCGTTTATTTAAAGCCGATGAGGGTGCGACCAGCGTCGACCGAGGCAGGAGCCGAACTGGCCGCCCGAAGAAAGGAGGGACCGGAGAAGCGTCCACGGGAGGGAGTGGCTTCCCAGAACAGGAGGAGGGTGCGGGGGCGCACGGGGGCGCACCATGGGGGGGCATCTGGCGACAGCGTGCGACGAAGGGCAAGTGGTCGTTAGGAGGAGGATGCGAGTGGTCGTTAGGAGAAGAATGCGGGGGCGCACACACACAAAAGCAATAAGGGGACACAACAACGCCCCATTGTGGTTGAAAAAAATACGTTATTGTTGTGAAAGCAGCACTACGTGAGTCGCCGAGCCATTTCGCGGAGCTGACGAAAGGCCATACTGCGCATGCGCGAGGAGCAGTGACGTCACACGGCGCACAGCTGTCACACGACGCACAGCATGTGAAGTCAACGCTCTGTACTTCACATGGAAAGTTTGCCGAGGACCAAGTAAACGCAATTCGAGTTGCTGGTTGTACAGTCTATCGCGATTCGAAAATGATAATTTTAGCCGTAATCTCATCCGATTAAACTGCTCTAACACGGTTTCATTTCTCAAGAAAGTTTCAACGAATGCATGAGCTTAAATAGCCGAAGAATTCTTCTATCCCGAACTATCAAGTTTGTTGCAGACTAAGTGACCGTCACGGCAGAAAAAAATTATTGATCCGTTTCAGCTGTTTCAGCCGCGATAACCTTTAGATCGTGGTAGACTGTACACAGGTTACGGTCAGACAGCATCCGTACTCTGAACTCATGCCCGATGAAATACTCGAGCGTGCGCACCTTATCATACTTTTCTATTAACAACAAAATGCACAAACATAGAGACATGCACAGAAGACGAGGTTGACGGGACGAGCGTAAACTTTCACCTTATTTTATTGCCATCAAGTAACAGCTTGTACAGGCATGATAAAAAACGACGTCAAAACAAGGATGGTGTGTCAAGATTGTGCGCATATCAAGCGAAACGCCGCGACAGCCGGACCTTCGGTTATGCGTAAAGTATTCTCACTCTCTCCTCTCGGTATTTGAAATGGGTAGGAAGGTAGTACAATTCCAGCATACTCCAGATGTAGAGTTTGTGGACATGCGAGTCTCGCGATGGTCAGCCTTTGGTACATGTGCTATTTTTTTTTTTAGCTCCTCACGATGTGCTTTCCTCTCGTCGTGTTTAAAGGTGCACTGAAGAGGATTCTCAACTTGTCTTTTTGCCGCGGGAACTCGATCTACACGTTCCTAGCATTCTTAGAAACTGCGACTTATTGCCCTGTGTGGCCGATTTCCGTAATTAAATCTAATTAACGTCCGGCTCCCGTCTTTTTTTTTTTAATTCTCCCTCGTACGGTGGGCGGAGTCGACCAACGCGTGAAGTGCCTTTCAGCCAGCTCCGTGGAGGCTTTGCTTTCGCTTTATTTTGTTTTTTTAGGTTTCCATGAATAATTAGTTTCATTCGCAGATAATATGGCCGCAAAACAAGCCCGCAGAATTAAAAATACGCGCGGACTATTTGCTACTACGGACTACTACATATTGCTCCGCCGATGGCTGAGCGGCAAGCCGCCACGGGACTGGGTGAAAGGCAACCCACGCGTTGGTCGACTCCTCCCACCGTACGAGGGAGAATTAAAAAAAACAAAAGGCGGGAGCTGGACTTTAATTCGATTTAATTACGGAAATCGGCCACACAGGGCAATAAATCGCAGTTTCTAAGAAAGCTCGGAACGTGTAGATCGAGTTCCCGCGGCAAAAAGACAAGTTCAGATTCCTCTTCAGTGCACCTTTAAAGAAACCGACCAGTGATTGTGTTCTCTAATTAATTACGATAGCAGAATACGAAGCAAGTGAGGAAAAAATGACAGGAGTGATAACAAATAACAAATGAGGGCACCAAAACACGCTCAGCCCGCCGCGGTGGCTCAGTGGCTATGGTGCTCGGCTGCTGGCCCGAAAGACGCGGGTTCGATCCCGGCCGCGGCGGCTGAATTTCTTTGCAGGAGAAATTCGAGGCCCGTGTACTGTGCGATGTCAGTGCACGTTAAAGAACCCCAGGTGGTTGAAATTTCCGGAGCCCTCCACTACGGCGTCTCTCATAGCCTTAGTCGCTTTGGGACGTTAAACCCCATAAACCAAACCAAACAACACGCTCAGGTATCAACTGTATTGAGGAAGGAGGGGCTAGTATTAGTGCGCTGTCATTTCCTTAATCCACGTGCCGTATTTGCCCGTTTCCAGCGCGCAATTTTCTGACGAGAGTAAAGTCTCGAAACAGCATACGCGTTACAGTCGGGTGCTAAACCGGAACCACGCTACAAACAGTTCCAGCGTCATTACTATCACCCGGCTAAGCGTATCGGCGCAGGCAGTTGATATGAATGGCAATTTGGAGACGTTAGACCGAACTACCTATGTTGTTGGCGCATATAAGTCAAACTCTGGTCAAAAAATAATGACCATCGGAAATTGCGGGGCCCCACCACGCGTTGTGCGCACCCGGTGTCGGTTCCCTCTCCCGCCAGGATGCCTAAAACTTCAAATGGGAAAAAATCTTAAGCTGGCATGCAAATCAGCTCCGCTACAGAAAACCGAAACTGCCCGTTATTTACACGGCTCGCTTGAAGTGGTGGTCGCTTTCCCATATGAGCAGTATGTAACGTGAGAGAAAGCTTCTATTTAGTGATTTCACTTCCTGTAACCCCCGGGGCGTGATTCGCGCCTGAATCCGGTACAGGTGAACCGTTTGCACTTAGGTTCGCCGCTTACCAGGCTAGCCGGCTACGCCGCACGCAAGTGTGGTAGACATGGAATGTGCGCTGTGTTATTGCCGTCGATGTCCATTAGCCTCCAACTGCTGATATTGCAATTGCGCTGTTGCAGGCGTGTTGCTTTGAGGTACGTTCGATGCGACGACAGCGAACAACAATCCAAAGAGAGCGACGAGGAGTGACGCGAAAGCAGGTATGAACGTCGCTTTGATGTTCTGCCCAAATTGCGCTTTTTTTTTTAAATTTTCGTTACCACGAACATATGGTGCACGTTAGAATCTGGAAACTGCGCTATATTGCACTGTTTTGTACCCTATACAGGAAAGAGCTGAGCCGCTACGGGAGATGGGAGCTTTGTCAAGCCGCGTGCGCGGCTTTTTTTTCCTTTCTCCTCAGCCATTTCACATGACTGAAATAAATGCACTGAACTGAACTGAACTGAGGTAATTTAGGCTCTCTCAGCTAAAGGAAAATGATAGGTGTAACGTTAAGAGATCGGAAGAGGGCGGAGTGGGTGAGGGAACAAACGCGGGTTAATGACATCTTAGTTGAAATCAAGAGGAAGAAATGGGCTTGGGCAGGGCATGTAATGCGAAGGCAAGATAACCGCTGGTTCTTAAGGGTAACGGAGTGGATTCCAAGAGAAAGCAAACGTAGCAAGGGACGGCAGAAAGTTAGGTGGGCGGATGAGATTAAGAAGTTTGCGGGGATACAGTGACGGCAACTGACAAAGGACAGGGTTAATTGGAGAGACATGGGAGAGGCCTTTGCCCTGCAGTGGGTGTAGTCAGGCTGATGATGATGATGATGAACATTGTCAGGCAATGGACCCCACCCTCACCCAATTTCAGTTCACGCGTTGTTGCTCTGTTTAAATTAAGGTAGTTTATTCACAACAGAAGAGAACAAAATACTATGAAAAGCTTGTTTTTTTTTTTTCGGTGACTATTCCAACGATACGCTTTGAATACAACTATCGTCCTTCATCAGCCCAGCTCGTAATGTTGTCTCCACCTCACTAACTTGCTTTGTACAGCAAAGCATGCTTTACAGGAGCAAAATATCTGCAGTTGCGTCAACGCTGGACGAGACCACTGCGAGACTGTGCTCCTTCTCCGCGTATCCTATTTCTCATCGCAATTTAAGTTTTACCTGAGACAGTTCCTAAACCTGCTGCAGTGGCTAAGTGGTTAGTGCGTTCTTCTGTTGAGCCTGAGGTCGCGTGTTCAATCACGGCCGCAGCGGCCGCGTTTCGATGGAGGCGAACGTCAGTGCACGTTAAAAAAAATCCCAGGTGGTCGAAATTAATTCCGGAGCCTTCCACTGTGTCACCTCTTTCTCTCTTCTTTCTTTCACTCCCACCTTACTCTCTTTCCTCTCGGCGTGGTTTAGGTCTCACAAAGAACGGTCTCACCAAGAAGTGAGACCGTTATTGCGCCTTACATTTCCTCAAAGCCATTTTTTCCCGGTTACTGCGACCTTTCCTTTCCTAAAAACTAATTTTCACAGTTTTCGCTTTGAGAGACGGTTACCGCACATTTTCTCTCGTCATAACCTCCCCCTCCTTGCAACAATAAGGGGACGAGCCCGAATGCTACCACGTTTTTCCTCTCATAACCTACGCAAATGTAGACGCTAGATGCGTTCCTGCGCTTATAAAGACGTAGAGTACATTACAATGCGAGCTCGCAGAGAAGACCTTGCATCCTCTCGAGGCTATCTTATTCTACAAGGCGGCCTAAAAGAAACTTTGTGCTCGGAAAGAAAACCGCAGACATGACGGACATTGCGGCCCACGGATGTACACGTTAGATGCCTTCCAGCATTAAAAAAAAATGCAGTATGCGAGATGGGGACTAAGTCGAGACAGAGAAAGCGACACACTACAAGAATAAAGAAAAAACGACGAAAAATGGAGTTTTGGCACGAAATATTTGTGCTCATTGAGAACCTCCTCCTAAAGTTGCATGCAACGGTTTCTCTCTCTGTTTTGAAATACCTATAAGACAAAACTGTTTCCATCGCGGATACAACCAACTGTGATCTATTGTTCTATGAAGCAACGCTGTAGATTAGAAAGAACTATTGGTGCTGTTGCACCATCGGCGATTCAGTATAATCGACTCAATCGTACATTTGGACAGAACAGCCTGCGCGGAAAGCCCTTTAAGACGTTGTACAAGGGGAGCTGTGATTAGGTGGTCGATGGAGGCCTAGGCTACGACCGTGAACATCCGCAAGCAATGCAAAGAACACAAGTTCGTTCCATATCTCCGTCGTCACCACCACGTGGCAATTTGAGCTTCCTTAAGTCACACGAAAATCCTCAGAGGATGATGGTAGTGTAAGGCAGGTAATGGGACAGCCAGCATGAAAAAGAAACAAAATTCCTGGAAAGTGACACGAAGTGCAGGCTTTTACGGAGATGCTTACAAAATAATGTCATCACATCCACAAAATCTATAACTTTTAACGGACATCAAACGTCTAACAGTGTAGGTATTTTGTGTTATGGGAGAATTCAACTCTTTGTGCCAAGTGCTGTCTTCAGACATAAGCCTGAGCTTGAAATACAGCTCGCACGTTTTTGTGATAAAAAAGATTAAACTTCTACGGGCTTTATTCAAAATCGCAGATGTTTGCGGAAGGTTTGGACAGTTCTAACTTGTCGCAAAGCTTTTCAGGTTTCCTTTCATTTTAGTCAACATTACCATAACTGCTGAACGCAAAACCTGAAGATTCCCATGCTTTTCCTTTAAGCATATCAACAAGGAAGACGGCGAGGCCTCCTTTCTTATCAGCAGGGAGCAGGCACAACGATCCCGCCCTCAGATAAGAGGCCACCCGATGGTAAGATCTGCTGTATAGGAGCGAAAAATGGCAACACATATGTATATACGCATCAAACGAAATGTTCACCGTCTTTTTCACAGCTCTCTGCTTGAGACAGTTTGAAAATAGAAAGGCTGGCTCGGCTTTGGCAAAACCTTTACATTTCAGGACAGCGGTCGAACACATTTTCATGGCGCATGCTGATAGTACAACAGCGTATTGTTGACAGTTTCAAAGAGAGGTGTACAACAGATAGAAACCATTTTTAAGTGTAAAATCACGTCTAATATCTGCAGTAATTGGTCCGCAGAGAGAAAATTTTCGACATTCAGATATCTACAGTACGCGCGCGCCATCATAATATTCATAATCACAATAATCACTATCAGCCTGGTTGCGTTCCCTACAGGACAAAGACATCTCCCATAACTCTCCATAACCTGGTTTTGTACCAGCTGCGGCCAGTTTATACCCGCAGACTTATAATCTCGTACACCCACCTAACTTTCTGCCGCCCCGTGCTACGCTTGCCCAAAGAACACAGTAAATGGCACTAAACGCTGGCAAACAACGCCATCTTTCCAGGACCTGTTGTAAGCTAGAATTATAAGATGCATTTTCTCGTACAATTAAAAAAAAAACTATACAGGTGTATTCATTTGCCACTCAGCCGCAAATATCCTTCGCATAAAAGTCAATACATGCGTATGGAGTGGAAATAACACATTGTGCATCCTTACTTGCTTCAGGGCGCTTTTAGCATAATCAGTTCGCGTAGCAAGCTATAAAAGAAAAAAAAAACTGAAAACGTTTTTATAATATCAAGACGCCTAAAAAACGCACACTGTGTTCAAAGCGGCCTGCAACAGACTAAAACGTGTTTGATATTATCAAGGAAATGAAAAGATCCTACTTCGTATTGAAAAATCGAGCGCTGTAGCATCGATGAAGCGAAGATTTATATTTATTTGGCATCGAGCATTGCACACAAAAAGCTGCAGTTGTGCAGTGAAGCCTGTTTTCATCATGTTTTATTATCGCCTACGCTTTCTTCAATCCGTCCATCGATGAAAAACGATGCTTTCTTCGCATCACCGATGATGGATCTTGAGTTGTTGTCACTGGCATCACAATTTTCTGAATTTTTTGGTTTAGAAGACAGAAACGGTTCACTAAAGCTATCGTGAACGAGATCTACGTCACTGTGTCCTAACAGCTTTGCATGTTCGAATACAAGTGGACGCTACGCTACACTACTAAAATTGCCTAATTACTGCCTGGCAGCTGGGACCATTACAGTTCTGGCTCCTCACTTTAGGCAGCATGTAATCGCTATCGCACTCGCTGATCATGGTTTCCAGCATCGGGATACGTTAAAACGAGCGCATCTATTGATCGGAAAGTGCTCGGTAAAAAATTTCTACGGCGTTTAAATCGCTGCGGTATCGGCCACCTTGAACACTAAGCTTTCCTTTTCGCCGAAAAAAAAAAAAAATGGATCCTTCAAATCCTCAGAACTAGAACTCATTAAGTTCTAGTTTTACTTGAAGTTTTACATAGATTATATTTTATGCCTTGAAATTAGGGTGTCGAACGACAAAATTGCCATCCTGTGATAAATCATAATAAAGTGGTATTTAAAATGGCTATGAAACAGCTGAAGTATGGTTCAGGCATACAATGATTTTATCCCCATATGCTGAGTAAGCACAAAAGTTTGGAAATGCTGCTCCGTGAACCGTTTTTTTTTTTTTTTTGGGGGGGGGGGGGGGGGGGGGGATTCAGCGTCAAACCAGCGGATCTTATATTATTACCAATCTACTGCCGTTTTCCTCGCAGCCTGATCTGTCAAGAACGTTGAGTTGAGTTTTAGTAAGCGATTCTTGAATAACGTTTGAAATAATGTAAATCGCACCCATTCTCGTATAGTGGCGTCCGTTTCACAGACCAGATGTCTATGTTGCAATTTCTTCTACTGAAGAGTTCGCTTATATGAAAACAGTAATTCTATCAGCAAATACCTTTCTTTTCTTTCTATAAAGTTATTTTCTCTCTAGTTTGGGCATATGCGACATTAAAAAAATGTAGTGCACAAAAACGCGTCGGGAGAAACGCACTCAGGACACAAGCACAGTCTCATCAATATTTCTTTTGTCTGCTTTCATGCCGCACCTGTCTCGTCAGTGATGCTCTTTCAAGGTGGGTTTTTGTGCGCAGTTATTTCCTGAATGTCTGATGCCTAACACCTTGTCGCTGAGTCTAGTCTGTCACCTCTGCTGTCGCAGTAGTACTGAGCCTGCTGAGTGTGCGAAGCAACATGGTAAGAAGAGCCGAAGTACGCGACAGGACGAGGTCGCGAATGAACCTTGAACTTTGTGCCGATGTCACGAGAACCTACTGCAAAACCTTTGCTTCTAGAGCTCGTTAAATGTTTCCCAAGGCTAGCGAAGCACTCGAGCAAAGCGCTCGAGGCCAATATCGCAGTATTATAATTGCGAAAGATGTTTTTTACGCATTGAGGACTGTACAGCATACACTATCGATTCAGTTGTGCTCAATACGACGAGGTGAATTGAATAGACAAACTCTCAGAATTCGCTTGATCGGGCGTGTTTGGAAGCTCGTTTGGTCGTCTCGACGTTTCCTTTAGTGTTTTAGGCATCGCCTTACTCAAACATGACATATTTTTCTTATTTTTCCGCATGTTCCCCTTTCACAGTGAACCTCCGATAAACCTAAAGAAGAGGTGTTTGAACAGATCGAAAACGAACGCGTCAGGCAAAGAAGGTAGTGGCTCCGATGAAAGAAGGAAAATTAGGCCTCGAATAAAACTCGTGAAAAATGACTTCCATCCGGCTGGGCGAAGCCGATTTCGACATAGTAACAGTAGCAGCAGCAGCAGCGACAGTAGCTTCGAGGGAATATGTGCATATATATTTGCACAATTTATTAATGGACTGCGCGGCAAAACTGGCGCACTCCGGAAAGCCCCGGGGGAAGTGTTTGCTTTGCACTGAATCAGGGGCTGGCGGCGAGTCGCAGCGCGAGCGCTTTGTTTAAGCGAGTCTAATTCTACGCGATGCAAGTCCTCTCCCCGGGCTTCTTCTTAAGCGGACCGGGACCCGCGTAAGAAACGGGAGAGCAGAGCTTGTGCAGCGTAGACGCTGGCATCTGTCCGCTATTTATCTTGCGAGGCTGCTTCGCGAGGCTATCTCGGAAGATGACTCGAGCGTTTAGGAGAGGCTGCGCCACAGTCTCGTTGCGAAGCTTTCATACGTTAGGAAACAGAGGAAGCGGAAGGCGGAAAAAAAAAATGAATCAACGCAGAGTCGCGCTAATACCTTCGTATTTCTTTTCCTTTCGAAGCGAACAACTCGCGGAAATTAATGATGTGTCTCTTCCTCCTTCTGGCACGGGATGTTTCTGCGCATCCCGTGAGTAATTTCTGTTCCGGGGTGTATAGGCGCGCAGCCCGCCGCCGCAGATACTTGCGTTGCCGCGTGTTCGCCTTCTAGTAGACACTGGTTTTACTCTTGCCGCGAACGAGCTTTGGAGGAAAATCGTGTGAACGATCAGGCCTAGAACGGAGGGCAAAATGCGAGCGCAGAAAAGAATGCCTATGCAGCTTTGCAGAGTAGACGGCTGCTCTCGTAAACAAGGCGAAATATATGATAAGTAAAAAAAAAGAAACAAATTTGACGGAATCAACTGCGTAGACGCTCGAATTCTCGGTTCGCGGGAACTTCGTACAATTGCATCGCCTCCGGCGGCTGTGCGGGCGTAATGCACCTAACGCGTAAGAAATTCCTTGCTCTCGTAACTCGCTATTTTGTCGCCGCACACTGGAGCCCTCGTCAGCAATCTGCATAACGGGCGGCAAAACGCTTTGGAGCGTCGCTCAGCAGCGAGTCCTGCGGGTGGTGTATATTGAAATGCCCGCTCGAATCAGGTCGCCGCCGCTGAAGCGCGGAGCTTGTCGCTGGGAGCCGCGGAAAATTTCGTCGTCCACCCTCTTTCATTTCGGGCGTTGATTGCCTGCCGGCGACGCGAGTAGCGCTCTGTTGATCCACTCGAATCGGGCTCGGAAATTGTTTCACGCCTGCTTCTTGCTAGTTCCGGCCCAACACCGCGTCACCCCTTTTTCCCCCCTACTTCGTGTCCTCCCAACCGCTTATTTTGCTCTGTAAACAAAGCAAACAGAGCTTTTTTTTGCAGTATCAGCGAGCGTGGCAAACTAGGTCGCCAGGCGCGAGCGCTTGCCGGCGGCAACCCTGCCTCTGCCTGCGAGTCGCTTAAGTGGCGCGCCCTCCTCACCACACGGGCAGGGCGCTAGTCACTGAGCGAAGCGAGATTTCGCGGCGCCTCTTCTGGTTCGAAATTAAGGAAACTTCGCCCCGGGGCTGGCGCGGGCTGAAAGGCGCGAGCGGGTAACAAAAGCCGCCCGCAAGACGAATGCGCCGACTGCCTGTGCCGCCTGCTTGTTCACCGCCTCCCCATCCTCCGTCCTCGCTCGCGTCGAGCAAGGCGTGCATCCCTGCGGAAGAGCTTGCCGCGCTTTTTTTTTTTTTTTTCCCCCGAGCGAGCACGCGCGAGAAAGTCGAGGTGGGGCTGGCTGTGGGCTCTCGAACCGCGGCCGAGGCGGTGCGGAGGCGCCCTTGGGTCACGAGAAGCGCCTGCAAGAAATACATTCCGCTCGCTTAACTGCGCGCAGCGGCCAGTCGTTATCAAATAAATAATGCCCTCCCTCGTCCTCCTCTCCACCCCAATGCGAGCAATGCTCGACGGCCCCATTACTTCTGGCGGCCAGGGAGTTTTTTCCCCCTCCCTCCCAGTTCGTCGTCACCGGACCGCTTTTTGGTTCTTTATTCTCGGCCGCAGCCCGGCCGCCGGCCACTTTCTCAGCGTCCACTGCTTCGGACGGAGGAAGAAGGGTGGGTGAGGGGTGCAAGGGCGCTGCTCCGCCACTTCGCAAGCGCCGTAATGCCTTTCAGGAGAGTAATTAGGGTGAAGCTTTGTGGGCTCGCGCTATTACTATTACTCGAATAATGATTGTATTAATTAACGGGCTACTTAAGGGGCTCTCCGGAACCCGCAGAGGTGTCACTCTTCCTCTCACCACCGCCCTCACTCTCACCCTCCGCCCTTCTCTCTCTCTCTCTCCCTGCTCTGCCCACGTACTCGTCTCCATATGCGGCTCTTCTGACCCAGAAGATGTGTTCGCTCCTTGGGCGCGCCTGCCATTAGCTGCCTTCTTCCAAGTTTGCTTCGCTCGCTCGGCTTCTCTCCGCGCACTTGTTCCTCAACATACGCGCCGGAAGAGCAGCTTTATTCTTCTCTTTCTCGGTTTCTGTCTGATAAGCAGTTAAAGAAAATGCGCTTGGTCTCTCCCTGGCGAACGTTAACACTCCGAAGCGTGCGTTCAAGGCCGGCGAATGGAAAGGAGCTGCGACGCAGCTTTTGCTTATTTTTTTCCTTTTCCCCGTCTGCTCGGACGTCTGCACTATCTTGTGATTCGAATGAGTCGAGGAACGGCTCTTTTCTTGCCCTGCTTCTCTGTGTGTTTGCGCTTGCGTTCTGCAGTATGCGAAATTACAATAGCATGAAGCTTGTTAAATTTCGTGATTTCAACTGCTCTAACCGCGCCACGTATAATGAGGTATGGATCTGGACTAGTTGGTAACTCATGTTCGACATGAAGCGTGCAGAAGGGCACGGATGGACGAAGACGACAGACAAGCGCGCACTTCCAACTAATGTTAATATGCAGGAACATCTAATATACAGTAGTGAACAAAGATATGATATTTTGAATTTTTTCGTGTAAGTCCGAAATGTCGCGAGTGTATAACAGGTATTTGCTATTTTTGAGTGTATAATGATGCAATAACCTCCTCTTCTTTCGCTAGGAAATGTTGAGGACTGCTTGCCTTCAGTTCGTTTTTTAATTAGGGGTGTGCGAATATCAAATTTTTCGAATACGAATCGAATACGAATACTTGGCTCCGAATATCGAATCGAATATCGAATAATCAAGGACAGACGCATTTAACCACAAAACATTTATTTGAGCACCCAAGAACATCACAGTTCAACTATCGATGATTAAATGAACACAAAAGGTGTGTGTGACTGCACAAAAAGTATCAGTCTCGAACATTATTCTTAGAAGAGTGGAAATATCAGAGAAGACGGCTGGTACACAGCATTGATTAAGGCTAGCTTGCCATCAGCACGAACGTGCGTTGCTGGGATGAACATAAAAGGTTGTCGTGAAGGAAAACCCGCTGCTCCACATGGTAAGGCAGAAGTAGTTCCCTTCTAGCTGAAACGACTCCTCCAGCCACAGAAAATGCCCTCTCACTTGGCACTGAACTGGCACGTATTGCGAGGCACTTCGTGCACAGCTCTGACTACACCAGCTTCGCCACTAAGAAGCTCGCCAGCGCAGTCAGCTACGGCATGGCCCTTGGAGGAAGGAATGCGCATTGCTCTGGGCGCCGCCTTGTTGTTATGTCTCTGTCGATAGGGCTTGCGGACCGAAATGAACGCCGGTGCCCACAATGAATATTCGGCTAGATACGAATATTCGCGTCGGGTCGAATATTCGAGGCAACACGAATACTTGGATTTCGAATAGAATATGAATACTAAAAATATAATATTCGAATTATATTCGAAAATCTCGAATATTCGCACACCCCTATTTTTTATGCTTTTCCTTTCATGTGCGCTTTCCATGGCGTTCCTTTTTCCGTCTGTTCTAAATAATTATTAACTTGCTGCCATTTCTAGGTAACATATTCTGGGGTTGCATGCATTACTGCATGTTTTTATAAGCAGTCGGCATGATTTAATCATCAAGAGTAGCGCAGTCCATCCCTTCACAAGTTTTGAAGCGATATAGGTTCAGAGGAGGTTTGGTGTTTCAATCTTCTCAGGAGGCACGCAAGAACGACCACGCAAGTTGTTGAGAAATACATTGTTCGCGCGAGCCTAAAAAAACTCTAAACGGACTGTTATCGACATTTCTGAATATTTCTCCCTCTATTGTAACTCCATGGACTGTGAATGTCATGTGCCGAACCAAACAACAGGAGCCCATCTCAGACCCCGCACATGTGTGAAAATAATTGGGTTTCCAGGATGACGTAGGTAAAGAAATGTCTGGTGTGGATAAGTGACAAACGGAAAATAGTTTTTCATTAAGCGAATCGAAGCTCTTATCGTGTGGTAATGGTTGGATTCCTTCTCCCCAAACGCAGTTTATGTTAACTCCCCACGTTAAAGCACAGAGGTGGGAGAGTAATGACATGGGGCTGACTCTTCGTCCGCGGTGGTTGTCTCCTTGAGTGTATTGGAGGTACAATGAGCGAAGACTTTGATCAGGCCATTCTTGAAAGGTTATGCTTCCATATACGCGCGCAAGAATCTGGGATTTCATTATGTGTTCCAAAAGAATGGCGACCTCAAGCACTTTTCTACGTTTGCGAAATACTGGATGAACAAGAAGATGGTGGACGCTGTGGAGGGGCCAGGCCGGTCCACTGAAGTGATTTCATTGGAATTACTTTGGAAAAGCATCGCGCATCGTTAGAGGGACAAAAAAGCCAACAGCGCCACGCAGAAAGTCGAGAAGCTGCTGCAGAAGTGGGGAAACATGTACTAGACGTTCACTGACAACTTCCTGAACTCCATGCTTCGGCAGAGTCAAGCAGTGATCGACGGGAAAGGCTTGCACGTGAGGTACTGACGCATTAGGTTATTGTAGAAAGGCATTCTTGATATTAATGCCGCATTTTGTAATTAAAAAAACATACTACAGCCGATACTGGCAAGCAGTTTATCAATAAATTTTCTGTGGGATCAAATTGTCGCTTAATACGATAATAAAAATTGGCTGATATTGTGTAAAAAGTCTGACATTGTCGTCTCATCAACCTCCTGTGCTAATTTTAGAGCGGTAAGAAAAGTTAAATTCGAAAAAGTGAAATATCATGACATTTTGTTCAATACTGTATAGAGGAGCATCAAATCATGTGCACCGTCACGCAATCTAAAAAAAAAAAAAACTCACAGGGCGGTTACCACTGTTTAACGCGAGATTCAGCAACAGCTGTTAAGGTATTTATGTTTCACGATATATTGGTGTCGAGATTATGAGAACGACTTCATATTTGTATAAATAAATGGCACACTTTTTAGTTTCCACGCAATAGGCATGCTTTGTAAGCCGACGAGCCCATCGGGAAATAGAAACGTGGGCTTCTACATGCACCATAATAGGCATGGGAATGAGCAGAATGTATTGTCTGCAAAATACACTTGTCATGCGGTCGCTACTATGTTGGCCAGATTGTACGTTGTTTATTTTACAGTCTACACGAGCAGGACAACAATCTATGTGAAACGCATGAAACAGCGTCATCATCATCATCGCAAGCCTGACTACACCCACTGCAGGGAATATGCCTCTCCCATGTCTCTCCAATTAACCCTGTCCTTCGCCAGTTGCGGCCACCGTATCCCCGAAATTTTCTTAATCTCATCCACCCACCTAAATTTCTGCCGCCCCCTTGCTATGCTTGCCTTCTCTTGGAATCCACTCCGTTACCCTGAAGGACCAGCTGTTATCTTGACTTCGCATTGTATGCCCTGCCCAAGCCCATTTCTTCCTCTTCATTTCGACTGAATGTCATTAAGCCGTGTTCGTTCCCTTACCCACTCTGCCCACCTGCGGCCTCTTATTGTTACACCGATCATTTTTCTTTCCATAGCTCGCTGCATACTCATTGACTTTAGCTGAAAACTCATCGTTAGCCTCCACGTTTCTGCCCCATAGGTGAGTACCGGTAAGATACAGCTGTTGTATACATTCCCCTTGAGGATTATTTGTAAACTCACTGTTGACTGAAGCTTTTATCTGTGCTCATTAGGCCATTTGCTTCCACAACGGAAGTGCAATTAAGCCGGAAAAGAAACCTTACAATGTAAGTCCCCTGTATAACACTTTAATTCCATTGCATTCCGCTTTAGTGCTCAAGCGCTACTTCCAGGGGTCAAACCCAACCAAGAATCTTGCGGCTGGCATGACCTTGAAAGCGCAGAAATGCAATAAATGTTGCCGCGACTGGGTTTTGAACTCGCGGCGATACGAACAGACCAGATTCGCTCACCAGATCAGCCACCAGACCAGCTTAGTGCACGAGACCACTATGCTATCGCTACAGCCGATCACGCCTCATGTTAAACTGCAACGCACTCATTGAACATCGTCGTATTCGTAAACATTAATCTGCGGCGAGAAACTTAACCGTAGTCAAAACTTAACCCGTGTCTGATACTGTCGCCAGACTTGCCGACGACCCAGCAAAGCAAAACCATCAGCCAACCAGGCTAAGCACACGCTTTCGGCCGTCTACCTGGTTTAACTGTGTTGAAACCATACTACTTTTTTTTATAACATTTTTGCCGAAGTGTCTTCTCTTTTTCTCGTCTCAATAAAGCAAGGCTGCCCCAACATCTGCGAGAGCGGTCGGAAGTCCTGCCCTTACCCCAGTTTATTTTATGAACAAACAAGCAAACATTAAATGAAAAACGATATGCCGCAAATTAACGATCGTGATGCTCCACTTAGTGCGCACGTACTACAAAAATAAGTGTCATCGCTCATGGCCTGCAAAGCATGAAAACAAAGGAACGCCCAATATGAACGGTCCGTGCGGCTATATCGCTTTTATGCAGTCATGTGCTGTAGGCCACAGGGTACCTGTAAGATAGCGAAGACATCAAATATTCCTTGGAAGAGTGGAGGCGACCGAGAGGCCAACACGAGCATTAGCAAGCTTTTGCTACTCGACTGTTAAACTTTCTTCTTTGTGAGCGCCTTTCTTCGTATGTAGCTTCCGTTGCTGTGCCAATGCATCGGCCATGTCATGGGTTATTAGGCCGCGAAACCATACAAAGCCTTTCTCCGCGTCCTCATTAATTGTGACGGCGCTTATCTGGGGACCAGGCCGCTCACTAAGTCCGCCTCTCTTCGCATTCAGAGGGACGGGTGGGCGCAGGCTCTCCTGATAGGTTATGCAAACGGCCGGAGCATAGTCAGTTCGCTCTGTCGCATTGCGCAAAGCAGTGCAACCGGCGCGAAAACATTTGCGGTCACCGAACACATATGGCACCTCACTTCTTGCGCAAACCGAGACCACGTTGGTGGAGGCTGCTAAGCGAGGTGCGAAATGCTCGGTGAAGACAAAAGGGTTTGTCAGGGTTGGTTAGGCAGCTGTCACCGGAGCGGGAAAAGCACCGCGAAGGAAGTGTGCGTCCGTTGTGGAGCCACGGTCTTGATGCTTGCGAAACAGAGGAGAGTGCACGCCGAGATGCGTTAGCGCGGAGCTGCTGGGCCCGTTGGAGAACAGGCCGTTTCTTACGTTTGCATTTCATTCGTTGTTGTGCCTATGGTGAAAAAAACAACAAACAAATGACGTGTCAGGAGAGCTGACAACGACAGTAAGAACTAAAGGCTGGAAGCGCCGTAAATCACGCGATTATCTCGGTTTTGCAAGAGGTCTAGTGGGCCAAGTGGTAAATAGCAGCGGTTGGGAGGGGGGGGGGGGGGGGGAGCAGAAGATTCGCTGTTGGCAAGGGATAGGGAACGCTTCTATGCACGTCCCGTTTCATTCGGTATTTATATCTCGTGAATCGAGAATGTTGTCATGTTAGGATGAACTAGAAATAAATAAAAAAAAACTTACGAAATACAGGTACGTGTTATAGGGTCGGAAATGATCCAGTGTTCCGGGCGAGGGGGAGGGGGGTGACAAAACCACCGAGGTAGTGGGGACAGAGAGCCCACTCGCTCATGCATGTTCTTAAGCGTCCGAAAAAAAAAATGCCACTAGTCCCTTATGTGAACTTCTCCTCTTGGTCAAAATCGAGGTCTTCTGAAATTCGCCTGATGTCTTGTCAATATCGTTCGGCATGCAAATTTTAGCGACCACTGAGCGCCAGCGCTGCTTCTCTCGCGGAAATTTTGGACGAAACGAATTTCAGCGCGTTCAGTAAAGGACGTCGAATATCTTCTGCGTATCACCAAAGAATAAAGACGAGCTGTGTATTTACAAAACCTGAAGTTAGCGGCATGATAGCTCACAAAGTGCATATGTATCAGGCTTTTTAGGGCTTCAGGAGCTAAATAATACCATACACTGTGGGAAACTCGTAGTGAAGTTTAACCGACTAAATATCAATAAGTAAAAAAGAGCAAAATTATCACATGGTTTCTGGCAAAAAAAAATTAGAAATAATTTTATGGCTGTTTGGATTGAGCACGATGAGACATGTTTCCATACGTCCCCCTCTGTTTGTTTAATCGTGTTCGAATACACAAACGCCTGGCACCCGCAAGAAGCGTCCTTGAATCTCTAAATGTATAGCAGAATGCTGGCCCGCTGCTCTAAGATGTCGCACTGAAAAAAAGCTTTTGATGTGGTTGAAATGAAATGTCTGGCATGACCTCATCAGAGCCGCTAGATGCTGTGTAGACATTCACTGCGCGTATTGCGACTTGCAAATATGCTTATGTGTTGTCGCTAAAAGTGACACTCCAGTGCGCTGCGTCTGGGATGATCAGCACTTAAGCAGGGACACGGGGCTCAAATCGCTACCCCCCCCCCCCCCCACCCCCGAAAAAAAAAAACAAATTTTAGAACACATCACATTTGGTATCTACATGGTCTCTTTAATCATATATCGAAAAAATTTTCACCAAAAACAGCTCAGAAGTGACTTTAAAAAATGTTTATCTGAGCGTTGATAGAAAAAAAACGCTGAAATCTCCGAAAAATGCCAGTTTTTTTAAAAGTGCCTCCTGAACTGGCTGCCCTGCTTGCAAAAAGCATAGCAGGACAGTGGCGTCTCGGATTTTCATGCGGTTTGTTGCATTGTGTTCCTTAATAAATAATTTATGCAGTTATTTCCTATATTACTGAATTACTTTCTCATTTTCTCACTCTGTCAGTAATTTTACATAAAGAAATGAATGCATTATGCAGGCCTAGATATAACATTCTGTGCAGAAAAATATCAGGCTGCTAAATATATTTGAAAAATGTAACTGCATTGACCATTCTTTGGATCTAACTCTGTGCACTAATCTTGCTGACTATCTCCGAGAGTACATGGATCTGACTTTCGTTCGTTTCACCTTTGGGATATATAGACCTTATGCGAAATGCACTGCCATCTAGCGGTCGCGGCGCGCGATCCGCCATGTTGGAGGATAGCCGCCACATTCACAGCACGTACAGGTACCCGCTCGTCGCACGCGCTCGAGTTTCACCGTCCTCAATATGCGCACATACGGTTCAGTGTTTTGCTGTACGGGTCACAAAGACGTCCATGAAAAAAAACGCTTGATTTGAGCGCATTTCTAATTTTGGACTGCGATCCCCGACATCCGCAGCACAAATGTTGCAGAACCGTCGCTAAATGTCGAGGCATCGCGCAACGCATTTCGTTATCTCCATGCAGCTAATGAAATAAGAAATTGTAGGCACGAAGAAAATATCACACAAAAGCTGTTTTTCTCCTGCGATTTCCCTTGAAGTGCTGCGATTATCGGCCTCGCAAGAGAGTAATCGTGATCAGCTGTTCAGTGGTACCGGTCGCGCTTTGTGAGAACCGTCGCTCTTAGCGTTATCCGCCGCAGCGGTTACACGCGTTAGTTTTTAGTGTGAATATTTGTTTCGACGGAAACACTAGCAAGGGTCAAGTGCCCGTGGCACGGAACGTTTGCGCTCTGCAAGTCAGTCAGTCGTTTCTGTTAGACCAGAGAAAGGTGCCTATTTTGTGGAGCGACGGCTTGTATGCGTGTAGCGATTTCACTTAACCGGCCGGTTTCCACGAAACCGTGTGTTGTGTAAAAAAAAAAAAAGAAAAGACCGTAAGGGAAGCCGCTCAAGCGGTACCATAGTTCCAGCTAGTGGCGGAAATGCATAACGCGTGTAGAATCCTGCAAAAATATCAGTGCACAACTGCTTGCTCGTCGTGGTAAAACCATAGACACTGCTGCATTCTCGGGCTACGTGTTTTTAACGGCGATAGTCCAAGAATGGTAAGCACTTGTGTAGTGGGGTCGTGCGGGGACCTAGGGGTCTATGTGCCCGGTAATAATAATAAAGTGTTTCCTCTCTCTGTCTAGGGCACTAATGCAAACTAGGGGCTCTAGAGCACTAGTGCAAAAAAACAAATGCTGCATAAACTTCAGGGAAAATGAAAAGCGCCGCATGTTGAGAGGCCACTTTTTTCGACACTACCAACATGAGCGTGAAGTTAACTATCGTTTGCTTTCGGCGCCGACTCAACACACAGAAAACGCTACCACAACAGCAATTCAAGCGGCACGCCCGTCCGGAAAAAGTATCGAACCAAATAAAAACTGACTCAAACTAGACCGAAATGCGCACATTTTTAGCCGTAAACGAAAATTACACTTGCTTAGTACATTTCTTGGTGTTCAGCGTCGGCAAACTGACGTAGGACTCCGTGAAAAATTTGTAGCTCCGTACTCGGTGGCGTTCGGAAAGTGGTTTGGACGCGTAGTAAGTGTCTGCGAAGTCACTTGGAAACTTGGGCAGCAGAAACACGTCGACTGACCATTCAACTATGTTTACAGGCTCAAGTGACAGTAAATAAGATTTTAGAGCCAGCACAGCAGTAAGGAAGCTAACGCAGGGCACGCCTAAATCCAGAGAGCAGAGGCGGAACGAGCTTCTGTCATCCTCCAACATGGCGGCTTTCCACTGGTTCTTCTTTTCTCCGACAGATAGCAGCAATTTTGCATAAGGATGGCAGCAATTTTGCATAAGCACACAGCGCGACTGACAAGAGATATTAGTGAAGCGTACCTCGTGAAGAAAAAATCACGATCGTGCGTCATCAAGCCCTCCACTTTTCCAGAAAATAGTGTAGTTTTATGCCATGACTGTACGTAGAAACACGTGTGTTTGTTTGTTCGTTCGCTTGTTTGCCCGCGGTTTCCTTATATTGGTCATGTTTACTCGGAATAACCTTCAGTTGTGAATCAGCGCTCGTCCTGTGTTTCCTCTTTTTTTCGTCCGCATCTTCCATGCTGTTGCCCCTAAAGAAAAAATTGACCATTCATGTGGGCAGGGAGAGAGAGATGATCGGAAAGGCAGGGAGGTTAACTAGGCGACGCCCAGTAGGTTCCCCTACAAGTGGGAAGGAGGACGAAGGTTAAGATAGGAAAGGGGAGAGAGCAAAGGGAGATCGCTTTTCCACGTGTCCGTTGGCCATTGCTTACAGGACACACACTGAAAGTTCACAACCTTGCACTCAGTCCTGAGTCCTTCAAGAACTTGAAAAGTGCCATCACAGCTGTCCTCTGCGATGTACCGAGGGCAAAACGCATGTCTAGAACACGTTCTGAGCCTGTTTCGGGCTGATCACGCGATAACTAGCGATAAGATTTGGTTAAAAATGGTCTGGATGTAAACATGTGCAGTTAAACTCATAGAATTTAATCGTCAATTTTTGCCTTCTTTGTCCCAGCGGCTTTGGAAGCGGCAGAACACACAGTTTGGTTGTTCTAGGCATGTGTTTTGCCCTCTGTAGGTTTCGTCCAAGGACCCAGAACCTTGGCTGCAGTAAAGGGCCGAGGATCTTTGCGGCGGAGTATTGCAGCCAGGAGGACACGCTCACGCTCAAACCGAGGGCAGTCACAAAGTAGGTGCTCTATTGTTTCGCCCCGCCGCGGTGGCTCAGTGGCTACGGCGCTCGGCTGCTGGCCCGAAAGACGCGGGTTCGATCCCGGCCGCGGCGGCTGAATTTCTTGAAGGCGAAATTCTAGAGGCCCGTGTGCTGTGTGATGTCAGTGCACGTTAAAGAACCCCAGGTGGTCGAAATTTCCGGAGCCCTTCACTACGGCGTCTCTCATAGCCTCAGCCGCTTTGGGACGTTAAACCCCAATAAACCAACCAAACCAAGCTTTATTGTTTCGTCGCACCCGCAGTGCTCACACGCAGGAGAGCCTGGCACTGCGATTAACTGCGAGTAGGCATTTGCAAGCGCCACTCCAAGCCACAGGCGACACGTCGTTGTGTCCTTTCCTTTGGATAAAACTTAAGACTGACTGCAGGCTCCTACCATGTCTCGTAGACACGCCAGGCTTTCTGCAAGTTTAGTATAACAATTTTAGTATAATATTATAAAACTTTATAATGTCAAAACTACTAAGTATATTTCAGTTAAATTTTATATTAAATATTTGGTGGACTTCTCAGTGAGCATGCTAAATCCCACAGCTGTACATCAAAACACACACACTCACAAAAATTACCTTCGATCCTCGCGCCCTCTCTTACAAAGGGTTATCTCAAGAAAGGCCGGTGCCGTCAAAATAGAGAACCTACCTCTTTCGGTTCTTTCTATTTTGCATTCTTGAAATGGGAAACCTTTTGTTTGTATCCTAGGTTTCTTCACAGTAACCTTTTGTGTTTTCTTCTCAATTTATTCCACTTCTCAAGTTTCCAACGGTACCCTGCAAGTAGTTCTACCGTACCATTTATGAACTAGAAGCACTAAAAGAAGCTCCCTAAGTTTATATATCGTGGAGGAGGGGGTTCCAGTTCATAACCTAGAACTGAGATTCAAGTTTCTTCTGTCACTGTCTAGGTATTCGCAAGCCTTTTGTTACGTAAGGATAAGTAATCACTGGCCAGGCGCAATTGGTGGTTCAAATTAAAAAATGTGTGTTTCGAAATAAGACCTCTCTTTTTTTTTTCGCACAATCGAGCAAAGAGCGCTGCTGTCCTGAATTATTTGGCTGGGGCTCTTCTCGAAACTGCGTCGAGCTAACCCTTAAGGCCGAAGAGATTTGTTGAGAAAGAAGAGGTCGGCAAAATGGCCACAGTTCGTCACGTTGCGTAAGAGTATTATTTTATTGTGAAAGAAAGGAACGACCAAGACGATGCATGATGGCCATTCCTATAACCTGGGCAGCCTAATGGAAGTGTTGCGTAAAGAGAGCCTATAGACCAGATTTTTGAGCCTCTCCTGGGCGCGGCCATTTTGCGCCGACTGGCGCGCCGCGGTGCGGGCGTTTCTTTGGGGACTGCGGGGCTGCGGCAGTTCCGCGGCCGCGCCTGCATATAGCCGCGCTTCGGGCGCTAAAAAAACATTGTCGACCATACTTCCGCTGCGTGGCTGTGTTGCAGGAAGTATTAACGTTATCTAAGCGATAACATTGACGCGTTTTAATGACATTTAGTTTGACATTCAGGTTAATTTTGCCGGCGCATAGAACGCGCTCGTGCTTATATCGAATTCCGTCTTAGTGCTCCACCGCAAAGAAACTTTTTGTTCAATATCAAGCATTAGGTGTGCGGCTAGCATGCAGTTCCAATTCCCATGCACTCTTATTCCTTCCTGCCGGCCGGCCATAAAGCCCCCCCTCCACAAACAGGGCTTTCTTGTCGCCGCGCCAGTTTATCAACAAATTACCGCTGTGAGCTCAACTGAGTCGGAGCGCCAACAGAAAACAAATTTTGTCATGGTTTATGCAACCTGGTGCATAAAAACGTACTTTCGCTTAATTTATAAAAGCTTGAATAGATATGAGCAGCTAATCCAGCTTTCACTAATTCTGAGGTCCGAAGTCGCGTTATTTTATTCAGGAGCTCTCGCCGCTTGTGAGAGCGTTGCGTAGGCGTTTGGCTAAGTGTGGAAAATGTAATGAAATCGCGCATATTTTCCTATGAATAATGTAGATACCGCACCGCTGCGGTGGCTCAGTGGTTACGGCTCTCTGCTCTGGCCCAAAAGACGCGGGTTCGATCCCGGCCGCGGCGGCCGAATTTCGAAGGAGGCGAAATTCTAGAGGCCCGTGTACTGTGCGATGTCAGTGCACGTTAAAGAACCCCAGGTGGTCGCAATTTCCGGAGCCCTTCACTACGGCGTCCCTCATAGCCTGAGTCGCTCAGTTGGGACGTAAAACCTTAATAAACCAAACCAAGCTAAGGTAGATACCAACAGCAGAAAGATACTATAGATAAACCTTTACCCCCCAGATACCTCTGACATGCGTGCGGAAAAAGCAGCTGAAATCGGTAGCGGTCGTGCTTACAATCCTGTGCATGAAATGTTCTTAATGGGAACAAGAGCAAGCTCAGCGCAAGGATGCTGAACACGTACTGGTGATCGAAAACACGCGCTCCGTCGGGACAACCTTCAGTCTGCAGCTCGCCTATCCAGTTACTACTCCACTGAGTCAAGTCAATAGATCTACATTCTGATGCATACTATAATCATAGATGATATCGCACGTAAAAGGCGACAACAAACGACACGACAGCGCAGAAATCTGCTTCGAAGTGCCGGTTTCCAGTCCGTACACTACCTGGTCGACTACCCTCGGATGTCACGTTAACGAGTAACTGCGCACAAGATAACCGCAGCACTGTCTGGAAGAGGGCAAATGTGAGTAGTGACGCACAGCACACACCCTCATACGTTAGCTGATGGAGCACAACACGGCAGAAGCGAACACGTAAACATGCGTTCTATGCGCGGCGCCGGCGCGACCCGCAGTCCCTCGGGCCGCGCGCGCCGACAGATGGCGACTGGCGTCGAGAGTAGGCGCGCGTCCGCAGCCTGCGTGCGAGGGTAAAAAAATCTGGTCTATATAGCTGTGGCATTTTATTTAGCTTTTGTCCGCCCCTACATTGTCATTGGAACTCATATTTGCCCGCCAGGTGAAATTTATGCAGTGAGAGTAGGAGCAACGGACAGGGCACTTTCTTTGGGCTTGATCTGCTTTGACCTCGATTATTCACTGCTGCTGGTTGCTCTAGAGCACTCAGCAAAATTTGCATTGTAGGATTTGTTAGGTGTCACGAAGAAGTTGATTTTTACGTTTGGGGTTATCGCGTGCAGTTTATTAGCGAGCGCCGCACCGTAAGACGAAAGTAACCAGAGCTGTTACGTTTGACGAAAGCACTGTCTCTTGTGAAGACCTGACTAAGAGAGTGGAAGAAAGGTGAGCGAACTCTCATTAATCTGAGCGAGGTATTATATAATGTGAAATATTATTAATCCGCAGAATAATTTCTTCAAAATAAATAAAACACCTGTAGGTCGAGCCATCTGCTCGGCGTAAGCAAGGTCCCAGGGGTGCTTTTAAAAACGTTCGCGACATAACGTTCGGCGATGAACATAGTGGACGAAAACACTGTCCCAGAACTGCACGCGGAGAACTGGGTGCTTAGCTTTTGTTTTCGGGGTAACAAAAAAAAAAAAAAAAGAGGATGATCATAGTTTCAATATACTCGTGCTGTTCGTTTCTCGTCTCTTGTGTCCTCGTCTTTTGCTGCGCTACAGTATATTGAAACTATGTACCAACAAGCCCAAAAAGCCACGCTACTGAGGATGATCATAAAGCCTGATGCGAGAAAGCTGCGATCAGTTGGATTTATCCTCGATGATGGCTTTGATGCATTTACTCTTATGACTTACCTTTGATGATTTTGCTTTTGGTTGGTGAATCTCAGGATGCTGCACCTCTGTGCATGAGCTTGTGCTGATGATGTACTTTGTTTTATCTTGACATACACGGTTGCATTGACTAACTAAGTGATGGAGAGACTTTGTACATGCGCGTAAACACCTTTATTATTCATTTGGTTGACGTTGATTTTTAAAGTAGTGATGGCCCGCCTCCATCAGTATAAGCGGATGTTTTCGCTTACACCCATCACTCCAATTGCGCTTTCATTTTTCATCATCCTTGCGCAAAGCCGGGTACATATGCGGTGTATTCAGTGCGGTGACAGTAGGCATACCTGTGGACTGGCCCAAACAGTTGTGGGAGTGTACTCAGAGTCACGGTCATGGCTTTGTGATCAATGATGCGGGATTTGACGTAGTTTACGCCATCTATAGCATTGACAATGGGGAATGCCACATCTATGCAGGTTCCGCGCTTTGTTGGCAGTGCGTCAGGCGGACTTGCGGGCACCAGGGCCAACCTGTATTGCAATTTATTGATGAATTCAGGCTCTCGCGTTGGATCTTTCTTCAAGTCCCTCAATAAAGCCATGTGACCTATGCAGACATGGTGTGAGATTGGGAGGTGGATCGAGTGCGGCGGCCCCCTAGTTAGAGGGGCGGGAGTTCTGCAGGATGGAAGTTTTACTCACAAAAGCGCCACACAGACACCTCCACTATTTTCCCGAAGAGCCACTGATGCTGCTACCGCAGTAAAAAAAAAGTATATCGATGCACACGTGATATATAGTGGATGCAACTGCTCCACAAATAAATTCCCATCGATTTCTCATAGAATGCCACGTTTTCTATCAAGGCTGTCTTCTTCTTCCTCCTCTACCACATTTCCTCTTCTTCCATGGTCACATGGACCACATGGGTAACCTATCCTCTTCCTCCTACCAACGCGGCCATACATGCAGTACAGGTTCAACGTAGTCATAATTCCCATCTCTCCAGCTTTGCTTAGTAATATCACTGCAGCGTCAGCCACATGGTCGTTCAGCGTCCCACGAATGATTGCAGCGGCGAAACGGACGAGATTACATGCACGTGCACAGTTGCAGCGTCGTCTGCTCGGCTATACTGCTCACGTGACATGACTCCCGTTGCACGTATGTTCACGCTTAGCACACGTTTTATTCGTATGCTGCAGGCTCGTTTTCCCCTGACCGGATGATCAC
This sequence comes from Amblyomma mixtum, assembly GCF_055824585.1. Lineage (NCBI taxonomy): Eukaryota > Metazoa > Arthropoda > Arachnida > Ixodida > Ixodidae > Amblyomma > Amblyomma mixtum. The sequence goes on along the minus strand of NC_143012.1, from coordinate 289,490,991 downwards.
AAACTCACGGGAACAGGGACAACCAGTACGGACATGGCAAGCACAGAACACACTGGCATGGAGAACTGTGTTACTCCAACCGCCGCCTTGCTTTTACACCTTCCCCGCACCTGAGGCTAATGGAACTTGCTTAAGCCCGACAAGTACAGACTTATTGGCCTCTGTGAGATCTCCAACAACCACATTCTTAAGCGCCGAGGAAGTCCCCGTCGTAAATTTTATAGAGCCTACCATGACAATATATGCTAGGTGTTTCAGGAAACCTTTCAATAATTCTCAAAAATAGGCTTTTTGAGGTAAAAATATGGCTTTTTCAGCATAGTATTACCAGTATTGGCGGACATAAGAAAACCATTGAACCGTCTTAAGTAGTTAGATGGTTGACTAATTTTTAATGATTAACTTTTTAACTAGTAGAATTAAGCCCGTAGTTGTAATTAGTGATCTGTAGCCGGTCGTTAGTAATAGCCATGCCAGTCTTTAGAATGTCGAAAACGTGATAATCCTCGGTGCTGTGGCTCGACAAAATCTGGCTACATGTGCCAAAATAGAAGCGCTTTCTATAAGCATGAAGGCAAAGCGACCTTTTTAGTGCACATAACTAGTCAAAAAGCCAAACTTTGTCGAGCCACAATGCCAAGACTAATCGCGTTTTCGAAATTGTAAATAGTGATATGGCTGTTACTGACGACCGGCTACAAATCTCTAGTTACAACTAGAGACCTAACTCTATTAGTTTAAAAGTTAATTATTAAAAATTAGTTAACCATCTTACTGCTTAAGACGATCCACCGAATTTCTGGTGTCCGCCAACACTGGCAATACTACGCTGACATAAAGCCATATTTTTGCCTCAAAAAACCTATTTTTAGAACTATTGAAAGTCTTCCCTGAAAAACAAAGTCTTCCCTGAAACACAGGGGTAACAAATCTTCATAGATTGCATTTGCTGCAGAAAAAAGCCGTCCGGTCCATAGCAAATGTGCCATTCCTTTTACCCACAAGAAATATCTTTATAAAGTATGATATCCTTCCAATCTTCGCGTTATACTTTTACAGGCTTCTATTATGCTATAAATACTCTTCACAACAACGTGATAATCCCTTCACTGTACTTGGACAACTGAGAGAAAATAACAGCTGTCGTAACACTCGATACAAAGAAACTTGGATCATTCCAACACCAAAAACTTACTCTATGAACCAGTCCTTAAGTTACAACCTTCCCGTCTTGCTAAACAAACTAATCCCTGACAATTTTGATATTACCACAAATTCAAAACACAATATCCGTGACTACTGCCGAGACAATTTCAGTCTGTGAAAGAAGCAGACATGAATTTCATTGTCCAAAGTTTGGGACATCTATCCTGTATATTCTAGTTATGTTAGGAGAAGGTAAGTGACGCCAACCAAGTAAAATACAGGAAAAACACGACGTTTCGGGACCGGCTCGGCCCCTTCTTCACGGTGTGACTACGGGCGAGCGCAGCTTGGCTTTTTAAGCCCCTGTGTGGAGGACCTATGTATAACATTTGTTTTGAGTACATTTGTGTATTGCGATTTTTTTTTCATGTGTGTTCGCGCTTAGCGTAAATGTGGATCTGCATCACATACCCATGGCATTACTAATTCATGTAAATGATGTGACCCTCGCCTTCCTTCTGTACTGCCACTGTCTCAAGGAGTCGGGACCTTCAGTCAAGCTGTTACCACAGCTTTTAGTCCCGGCTCCTCCTTTGTAAGAAAGGAAAATAAACTTGAACTTGAACTTGAAGATGAAGCTTTCCTGGCTCTAAGAAGCTCGTTGAGATGTTGGACACTTCCTACCAATCTGTAGCACCTCTTGAATTTCCTAAAAATATCGCTATATCTCACACAAAAAATTTTCTGTACAGCAAAAATGATTTTTCGTTCAGCTTGGTGGTCGGTAGCCTGGTTTTCTCTGTCTTTCTATGAGGATCACATCTTACTGCTGCCTCTGTGCACCGCTTACCGCCGATCTACTCGGCGCAGAAGTGGGCCCTTATAAGCCCCATGCTTTTCGCGTGTAGCTCTTGAGTGATCCAGGTAGTTCCAGTGGCGGAAAGTGGCCGTAGAGTGGCGACGCAAAAGCGCGGCACATAACTTAAGGGGACACTTAATTACGTACATTACGTGTTGAGAATGCGATAACATTAAAGTAGGAAGTCCGCTTGGTCTGCTTCACCTTCTCCGTCATTGTTGCTCGCCGCATACGCTAAGCCTGGGAAGTTATCGATACTCCATCTTCAGCGACATACTTTCGGGGTCTCCCTGTCCGCTTGCGGAGATTTTTCACTGCGGTAGACACACGTGGTGTTGATTATGGCTCCATTTAAACCTGATACGCGGAGCTGACTAGACACGTCTGCATGCTGACACCTGACGCCGAGCCCGCCACCATGCTCGATCATGCTACGGCACCGGCGCACCTGTCAGAGCACCTGCCAACTCGGTCATGTAACGTGGTCTCATGATGTCACACACCACTTCGACCAACCCGCGAATTTTATAGCAGACGATGCCGGACGCCGCCGAGCTTTTTGTTTTCGATGTGGCTTTCAATGCTGTCGCACTAATACATCCGACCAGCTCTTCTACCGCGATGAGTGAGACAGACGCAGATGCAAAACGCGCCACCCGAACAGCCCTAGTGGCGCCGACGTCATGATCCAGCTATTCCATCACGATAAAAAGAAACGCGAACAGAGCGGAGCCTAAGCACTCCGCTGTTCGCATTTCTTTTAAACACGCTTGAACTTCGGTGGTAGTAAAAAGATGCTAACGTTGTCCGTGATGCATTCTAGGACGACTCTAACGTCCCTTTCTTGCAACCCAGGAAAAAGCGCCATCAAAAGAAATTCGAACAGTGAAGGCGCTTAGGCGCGGCGCTGTTCGCATTTCTTTCCATCGTGATATTACATGCGGCCGTCATAGAAGCGACTATATAAGCGCGACGCAGAATGCGGCCGCAGTGATGACGCACGCGCCGCCGCTGACAAAAGCAGCGGCAGAACTAAACGAGTCACGCGTGATGATGCACGCAGAGGTTACAAACCACAAGACCGAAAAAGTACGACGATAAGCACGAGGAAAAGGCGGGGCACAATACAACCGGCCAGTTCTTCTACAACGATGGTTTAGACAGACGCAGCTCTTTAACTCGCGGCGAGAAGAGCTGCGCTCATAATCGCATTACCTCAGGGGTAAACGTCCTGGAAATGTTTTTTCTCCGCACATGTAAACTACTTGTGGAAAAGCACGTTTTACAGGCCACACAGGCTATGGCTGTGAGACCTATCTTCCTTCTGTTAATGCTCCGGGTACATTTCGAGCACTCATTCAGCGTGCACAGAAATCTCACTAGATGTATATTTCATTCATTTCGACTCATGAAATTGGTCCCCCACATCTTCACTGAGCCCGTGAGCTCAGGCTCGGCAGCCAATAGCCAGAGCCACCCAGCCGCCACGCCAAGTACAGGGAGTAGTAGCAGGATTGGGATTTGCTGAAAGAACAAGAAGACACTAACTTCGCGTCAACTGGGCCGCTGTCACTGCAGCTAGCAGATAAGAGAGGAAGAGTGGGAGAGTAAGATAAAATATGAATCTGAGTAAAATGAACAATAAAAAAATTAAAGGAGCATTTAAGTCTCCTTACGTGCGGAAATGCGACAGCATTTCGAGTTCCGTTGCCTCCTTTGTTACTTAGTAATGTAAGTAATCATTAATGGTAATTATTTAACCAATCACTTGAATTACTTAGCTTATAAAGTATCAGTTATTTATTATTATTGATCATAATTATTAGTTAATCTAGTTAATTATTTAAGTAGTTACTTAGTTTATAAAGTATCAGTTATTTATCATTATTGATAATCATTGTTAGTTAATCTAGTTAATTATTTAAATAGTTTAAATAATTCTTAATCAAATAGTTTTATTGTTAACTTTATTGTTTGTTTAATTCCGTAGGAATTGCTATTAATTCATCAATTTCGCGAATTACCTTCAGTTTTCTCGGAATGAATTGCCTTATTATTTATTTAATTTATTTAGTAATTAGGTCATTTAAACTTTTCATTCAATCATTATTAATCATTATAAATCATAATTACACTCTTATTGGATAATCGACAGTTCATGGGGAAACGCTTCCTGTCCAGAGCTCGCGGTGACACATCCTGTCCGCGCCACTCATGAGCTTGAGGCAAGAAATATTTTCGCATCAGAAAGATGAAAGGGGAAGAAAAGTTTAGACGCACGTCTCAATTCGCAGTTATCGCGTACGCCGAGGTGGCGACGACGAGTGAATGCAAGCCACTGATCCCCCTTGTACAGGGAGTGATTGAAACAGGAGGGCACTTTGCACGCACTTGTATTCATGCGCTGCCAACATAAAAAAAAAGATGATGCTCAGTCACCTGAATGCTTTAAGTTTTTTTCTCAGAACATCTTGACTCGGTGTTGCTGTTTGTGCATTCGTGAATCGCGACACTAATCATGGGAAACAGTACTGAGAGCATCACGGCCCATTTCACAAAATACAGGTGCTGGCAGGTAGCAAATTGGACAAACATAAGTATTTGCGTATGATATTAGCTTTCCAATACGCACAATTCTACGATTGACCTTTGAACATATATGAGGCTCTAAAATTTCCTCAGCAACTGACTCCAGTGACACCAGTTAGTTTTTACCAGCGATGTCATCCTCAACACTGTTGTTGCTGTTGTCCGATAAAGACCAGAAAGAAAGCAAGAAAAAAAACACGCAAACACTGTCAATTGCTTCTTCAGCAATGCGCGAAACGTATGCCTGCTCCTCGAGACGCCAGCGGGTAAAGATAATTCAGTGAAACAAAAAGTAAAGAGCAAAGCAAAACAGAGCTCAGCAGAAAGTAAAAGTAAGCAGCAGCCAAATGAATACATGCTTGACTACACAGCAAAATAACTGGCATTGAGGCACATAGGAAAGTATTCAGCTCAGATGCACCAACCCGGCAGTAATCGGAATATGGAAACCGTCAAGCAGCATTATGGAGCTCTCATTACTTGCCTCGTATCGCTGGTGACAGCATAAGAAACAAACTAGACGAAAAAGGTCCAAAAGCTACCTGAAAGCGAATATTATCATGGGGTATCGGAAACTTGCGGGAATGGTGGTACCTATTTGCGATGCGTTAAAGATTGTCGCGTTGAAGATGACCCCAAGGGAAAACAAATGCGCATGTGCAAACTCTTCAGACGAGAGTGTGGAGCTTGTTAGTTCAGCCTTTTACGTGTGCCGGCGTTCCTCTAACCGCCGGCAAGAGAAGTCCAAGAAAGCTGGGGCGAGAGAAATTCGCTCCGATGCCTTTGCATTCGCCAACTTTCGCGCCAGCGCGAGCATGAACTCGACGCCTCGCTGCCTCTCTGACGCGGCCCAACTCGTCTCTTCAAGAGGGCGCGCCAACTGCAAATGGAGCTCGGCTCCGAGCAGACGCTGGTGCATCGGCGGTTGGGCGGAAAGGCAGCGAGGCGCCGTTTATACGCAGCCGCAGGGACAAACGAGTCGTCGCCGCAGGAGCCACCGACGCGGGGTGACGATCGCGAAGCGCGCGTCCCCGGGGCGCTAAGCCTGGCGGGGCTTCCGCCGCTAAGCCCAGCCGACACCGAGCCAGGAAGCGTTTTGTGACTGCGGCAATCCTCGAAGCGCACGGGCGAGAAGAGGGGAGCCTGCCCGCTGATATTATTCGCCCAGGAGCGCGGCGCACGCCACACCGGGGATTGCCACCGAGACCTGGGGGGTGTTGAACGACACGCTCGTGCCGAAGGTGAACCGGGGATTACGAAGCGAGCCCGTCGCTTCTTGCCTGCTCGCTGGATCCGAGTCAACCTCGACAAAAGTTTTGCTGCGGAAGAGGAGAGGGACCGGGGGCCGGAAGCCATGGAAAGAGCGGCGTCTCCAGCGAAAGTTTGCTCTTCCTCAGGCGGCAGTAGTGTAGCTGCCAGCGGCGCACTGTTGTTATCCCTGCGTCTGACATTTGTGTGCGTGCGCGAGTGTGTCGGTGTCACCACTCCTCCTAATACGCCGGGTTTGAGAGCAAAGCAGCGCGGCTTCTGCCGCTTCGTTTTGCCTTTGGCGTTGCGAAACTTGCGGACGGGCGTTGATCTCCAAGGCGTGGCTCGGGGGCGCTCTCCTAGCTCGCCCCTAATTTGTTCCCCATGGCCAGGCTCGCTAAGCGCGGGTTAGGGAAGGAGAGAATGAAGACTGAAGACTTGGCGATGCGTACTTTGGCGAGCACTGCTTTGTCGTAAATAGTGGTTGCGGCTGACGTTGTACGAGCAACGTGGCGTTCGCAAAAAGCTCCAGACAGCGGCTTATTTTTTATATCTGCCTGGTTTCTTACTGGTGTTTCGAGCTTTTTCAGATGCTTTTTGCTTGGCATACGTTCTTTTCCTGTCATTTGTTTTGCTTTCGTGCTCTTGGTGATGCTTAAAGCAAGGCGGAAACCTAATGATTTAGATGGAGGTCTCAGAAGAATGTTACACACGCGTGCTTGCTGAGCGACCTCACTGGCAATGCGTGTGCTACGGCCTTACTTTTTTTTTTCTTTACAGCGTTAGCTGTAAATGGGAAGGTTCCCGGGCAAAGCACGTTCTTCGTCCTCCTCGTAGCAGTTGTAGTCATGTGGTAGGGAAAGAGAGGTGCCCCGTACCCACCCCACAGGAGCTCGATCCAGTGACCACTCCGTGTTTATAGCCAGAGCCTTGCGCTTTGGCTACCTTTGCCAAAACAAACAAAGCGATAGTTTCCGGGAGGTATGTTTGTGTTCGTCGTAATTTCGCGATCATACAGCCAAGTGCGACCTAGGTGCGGGGCACAGCTGCGCTTGTTCCCCTGTTCACGACGTCCATCGCGTGGCTAAATCCCTTAATTCCTTTACTTTGCTTTGCTCTTTCCCTTTGCTTTAAGACACGGAATGAGTGTGTAGGAAAGACACGAAACATTATTCCAGTCCCAGAAAGCTTCAGCGCTGCAGTCGTGATTTCCTCCTCCAAAACAGACGGGGTCGCCAAGGTGAAGGAATTTTCGCTGCGCAGGAATGGCGGACCAAACTTCAAAGCACGGCCTGAGCCCGCCTTCATTCCGAGCACAGAAGCAGTGCAAACCAAAAGTACAATTGTGCGAGTTAAGAACCGAGGCAAGTTTGTCTCTGCGCAAGAGATGCCGCAGTTCTCCAATTTTTCCTTGAGAATGTCGAATAAACTAGTCTGCAGACCAGAATGCAAGTTCCTGCAGCGAGTGAAAGTTGTCCAAATGCGACTCAACCTTCGAAGTAAGCATGAACCAGCCACACGTTTCTCAAAGCCATCGGCTTGAACCGGCTTGCAGAGCTTTCGGTGTTCGGGAAAGAACTTGTGAGTTGGAGTATATGTCTAGACTCTCTGCTTGTAACGGCTGGTTTGTGAAAGCATATCACTGGGCTTGAAGACTGTATGGGCGGCGACATGTGCCGGCGTGACATGCATTGGTGCTGCTGTTCGCACCTTTAAAGTGCCTGCAGAATGATAGCTGAGCAAACAAAGCATACATATAAGGTTTGAACGTCAAAACACCAGCTTTGAGATGTTTTTATTACCGTCAACTTAGTATTTGACGGTGCACTGAAGCGTGTTTGCGCGACACACCTGTCGGACTCATCGCTCCAGTCGTTTGATATAGCCTCTCTCACGTTTCAGATATGGTTCATTACAAAAAGCTTCGTGCCTCTGGTACTTTTTAACCCTCCGAGAAAATCACGGGTATAATTTATGTGCAAATAACCCACAGTTATGAGCAGCGGAACGCCACTGATAGTGATAGATGCCTTCCCATCCGGCTCATGCGCTGCGGCGGGAAATCCACTGCGGCGGGAAAGCTCACTGGAAATCTGGTTTCGGCTAGAAATCGGGTTCTTCAGTATAGTTGAAAACTAGGCAAAAAAGAAGTCGTTTTTTAGGAGCTATTTGTATAAACTTTTTTTTTCCGGGTCATTTTTTCCAAGAAAAATAATTAGCTTTGAGCGGCCATTTTGTTGCGGGACGTAAAGTTCACTTTTTTTTTGTTATTACAGCGTCTGTGCTTGAACTGCCCGGCTTTGTGCGTGCGCTACGAAAACATTTCTCCACCACAACAGCGGCCATTTAAAACCGAAAATATTGCTGCATCACAGTGTCGGTAGCGTGTGTAGAGCTTGATGTGACATTGGAAACGACAGATTAGGTCAGTACCTATGTTCTTGCCACCCGCTTCCTACATGCGCTACTCAAACTATTATTATCCCGAGGGCGAAGCCACACCATGGATATGTAACATTAAAGAGGTTTAAAATTGTCAACAGTGAAAAACACTTTTTGCAACACGTTCATGGCGTCCGGTAGGTTCTGGGCTTTCAATTAGGTTTTCGCACTGGTAAACTGCATTATTTTCAAGACATCTTTTCGCGTAGAAATCGGCTATTACCGGGATTCTATAAAATCTGCTCAGAATACAAAAACAGGCGAAAATCGAACTTTACCTTAAAACGAAGGGCCTTATATGTAGGCATACTTCGAATTTCAGCTCACCAGGCCAGACGGCCATCTCTAAGAAGTCTTCTCATGAGTGTGTTTGGCGATGTAGTATTTGCCTCTTCAGTCCAAGACTGCATTAACAGAGCGGTTTCAGGGCGGAAGAAAAACTTGCTTTACGAATAGGTTTTGCTTTATGGGCAAGTTTTGCTTTATGGGCAAGCTTGCTTTATGAGCAACGACGAGCAAAACATGCTCGTCGTTGTTCAAGCTGTAGCTTTCAAGCTCAGTGACTCTCGCCAGTTCCTCAGAATAAACAATGCAAGTTTAAATTACGAACGGTTGTAAATTAGGATGAAGAAAGTAAACAACTGGAGCCGTTTCATTGCCGTTCGCATTCTCAACAGGCATGCATATCCTTGCGATTTGCCTGGAACAGCGAACAAGGTTCAGACATATCGCAGGTTGCCTCAGATGGAGCGAGAATTTAGGTCGCATTTGAGGAGAGTTTGTTTTTATGCTAAAACTGCTGGTTATTGGAGCTGGAGTCACCGGATACCGAAGAAGAAGCTCATTATTTGCTTAGAGGCTGTAACATTGCACATCTTCTTCATGCATTGAAATCATGACCCACGCTTTGCTACGGACGATAGAGTGATGGGCCCATAGGGAGCAAGCCTAACAGACACTGTGCGTGAAATTGCGGTAACAAATGTCAGACTCTGACGAAGCAAAAAAAAAAAAGAAAAGCGATAAAGAAAGAGGAGAATTGAGATAGACGAAGAAGGAAATCAAGGAAAAACAAAAGACGCACACGCAGAGAGAGAAGTTAAGAGCAACACAGGCGCCCTCGCGTGGCTGGCCGATGTTCCGACCACCTGGCGGGCGTGACGGCCGTTTGGCGGGCCCATTGGCGCGGCGCCGAGGGTCTTGGGAAGAAAGGCACAGGCAGATTTGTGCGGCGCGCTTAACGGACCGGCCCCTAACGACGCGCCCGTCGCACCCCCTCCCACGACCCCAGGAATTCGTCTCGAAGGCGGCAGCCACCCATCGGCTCCCGCTGTCGCAACATCAGCGCCCTCCCCTTTCACTGCTCTGCTCGGCAGGGGCTTCCAGAAACAAGAGGAGTAAAGCGCTGCGGCGCCAACAAAGTGCGCGACGTTCGTCACCCCGGCGGCGGTCGTAGAAGGCCCCGTACTGTGGGCCTCGTCTTCAGTGCTGTATATACAGAGTATAACGTCGCCAGCGGTACCCGAGCGGTGGAGCCGGAGCCACCGGGGATCGCACGAAACGGGCCCGGCGACCTCCGGGTGCCAATAACGACCGCCGTAATGTTCGTAGAACGCGGCGTCGTTTCGTCTTCCGAGCCTCCTGTTCTGCGCTGGGCTGCCTCCGACGCTGGCTGCCATGATTTTTCTTCTTTGCTGTTGTTGGTTTTACTGCTCGGCGAGCACGGTCACGATGCTCCCCGGTGATGCCGCTCCTTTTGCCATCGCTACGCTCTGTGGCAGCGGTTGGCAAAACAAGCCTGTAGCAATGCTTCGGTAGAGGCAGCGACAGTGAAACGCTGTGAGTATGCATCGCTCTCGTAAATGTACCTGCCACCTGTGCTGCGCAGTCAGGGATGAGGTTTGCAGAGGGTTTGAGATATTGTTTGGGCGTGAAGAAAAACCTGGTTGTATAAGGGGTTCCTTCAGCTGTGATGCTCTTAAGTAATAGTGTGCTCACGTGTCGCAGACGGCGTCGTGCGTCTGCTTTCCTGAAGCGAAATATGCCTAGTGAACTGTTACCTAAGCTGTGATTTCTTGCAAGAGCAGAGTATTCACTGCAGAAAAAAAAAGCTTGCAAGTCAATTACATCTCAAAGTGCTTCTTCACGTTACCTGGGCTTAATCAGACACTCCGCTGTCATGTATGACGGATTGGTCTAAGCATTGGGCGCTTACGTGAAACATCGACGAATTTCAACTAAAAGACGGAAGACGTGTTTTCTCGGCTGTCACTTTCTTTGCCCCGTGATCACTCGTATAAACTAGAGAGAACTGCGGAAAAGTGCAAAACTACGAACTAACAATGACACATTTGTTTTTCTGAAGGACAAGACCTTCCACTGATGGAGCGCACGCGTCTTCGCTCTCGCAGATCACTCCCAGCACTCTCCGAATGTGTACTTTAAGACAGAAAGAAAAACAGAAAGATTAAGCAGCTATAGCGTACCGCGCAAGCAGCAAGGTTTAGTCGGCAAAGAAATTTAATGCAAAAATTGCTCCTTTTAATTGTTCAAATATAATGGATGACTGACTCAATTTTTGAAGGACTCACGGTTGGCAGAGAAGAAGTTGTGTCCAGAGGGCGAACCGTCAGCCCGCTTTTATTTTTTTCTGACAGAGAAGGCAGGCAGTTTGTGGAATATTGGTCTCCCTGTATATCGGAAAAAATTACCAAGTAGGACGGCTCGCTAGGCCCTTTTCTGGTTCCCGTCCCAACTCCAACTAACAAGTTGAACTGGAAGCCCTAGTGACCTGACGCTTGCTATGGGGCTAGTTGGCTCATGATTAAAGAAGGACTACTTCATAGCGTAACTCACCGCCCATTAAGGTGATCGGGGCAAGCGCTATTCCCGTCTATCTTTACACGCTGTGAAGCGATCCAGTATGTGTGTAACGGTGAACAAGGCTGACCGCCATATGTCTCCTTAGCATTTGCGTAAAATTTTCAGCTGTAAATTTGTCAAGAAATTTATTCGCTTTAATCAAAGTCGTGCGAACATATTTGCCTTAACAGTGCAGTTTTGATATTGCTATGGCTCCTAGTTTTTTTTTTTTTTTTAGAGCGAAAGCTCTACTTCGCAAAGAAATATGCAAAAGCCGAGCCGTCCCTTGACCTTGACCTTGAATAAAGAAATTTAGAAACAAATAAATAAATATCGCCGTGACTGGGATTCGAACACGCGGTGGCGCGAACAGCTCAGCTTCGCTGGCGAGAGCACTATAGGCTATGTTAAACTGCAACACACGCTCGCGCTGTCATTGCACATCGTCGTCTTGCCGCCGTGGTGGCTCAGTGGTTATGGTGCTCGGCTGCTGACCCAAAAGACGCGGGTTCGATCCCGGCCGCGGCGGCTGGAATTTCTTTGGAGGAGAAATTCTAGAGGCCCGTGTACTGTGCGATGTCAGTGCACGTTAAAGAACCCCAGGTGGTCGAAATTTCCGGAGCCCTCCACTACGGCGTCTCTCATAGCCTTAGTCGCTTTGGGACGTTAAACCCCATAAACCAACCAACCAACCAACCATCGTCGTCTTCATCAACTTCCATCTGCGGCGCAAACAGATCAGATCAGCTTAACCTCGATCAGAGCTTAACCTGAGTCTAATATCGTCGCCAGACGTACCGACGACCCAACAAAGCAAGACCACGAGCCAATCAGGCCAAACATATGCTTCCGCATGTCTGCTCGTTTTAACTACGTTAAAAGCCTAGCATTTTTTTTTCTATTTTTTTTCGCATAGATCGCCCAGATGTTTCCAAGAGCATATTAGACTGAGCTAACTTTATTCATCGGCCACTAAACGCTCATTAGAGATCAGGGTCACTCGCGAAAGTCAAGCGGGGAAGCTGCCGAGAGAGAGAGGGACGGAGGCCGGCGATCCCACCTTGCGCGATAGGATGTCGGCAATGGGCAACAGCGGCGGCACGCTATTGCGCCGCTGATGGGGCCACCCTCGGCCGCCGTAGGGAGACGAATCGGGCCCGGAGCAATCATTGCGCCTATAAGCGCGTCGTGCGCAACCCTCGCCTCCGGTAACGAGCGTTTTCAATCTTCTTGGCCCCGCGCGCCGCCTACCGGCGTGATTAATTCTAACGACTGGCCACAACACGTTTCTTCATCTCTCACTTGGAGTGCGCGTATTAGTATTAATGGCCGCCCGCTGTCGCTGGCTCTCCATTAGCGGCACCGCTGCCGCCACAAAGAGCGAGCAGCCGCAAAATCGGGCCGCCGACGAAGACGACGTCTTGAGCGGTGGCGCGCTGTTCGCTTATTAGTCGCCGCCGCGAGACAGGGCGGCGCGCGTGAGAGACGGGCGCGCTGCGGTCTTCGCGTGCTGAGCGTTTATCACGCTTAAGGTGGCCCCCTTCGCTAATTGATTGGCGCCGCGAAATGACACGTCGCGATGCTACTCGTCGCCACAGGGCTCGGACAGAGGGCTCAGTAGTAGCCCACAATTTGACTTGCTGGACGGAGCTCAAAGCGGAAAGTTCGCCAGAAATAAGATCCTCAGCGGCGTTCTTGCATCATCAGATCTGCATTCGGGTATCTTCTGGACCAAAAGCACTACTTAATTCACGAGGTCTAGTTGACTCACCGAGTTTGTGTGAAGCTTTATCTTCAGGTTGACTATGGCCAAATCATAAATAAACAAATAAAGTAAATATTGCCGCGACTGGGCGGATGCGCGAACAGGTGAGCTTCGCTGGCCCCTGCACGAGAGCACTATGCTATCTCCGCAGCCGATCATGCCTCGTGTTAAACTGCAACGCACACCCACACCGCGCGCTGCACATCGCCGTATTTATCAGTTAATACTACTACCGGACTAATATCGTCACCAAACGTGCTGACAACCCAGAAAAGCGAAACCATGAGCCAACCAGGCTGAACACATGCTTTCGCACTTATACTCGGCTTAACTACGTTAAAATTCTACCGCTTTTTTTTTTTTTTTCGGGAAGAGCATAGGGACAGCAGCCCCCATTCGGCATGAGACAGTGGCGGGCACTTGCGGTTGTAACTGAAGCTTACTGAGGCGCGAAGCTAAGAAACGGGGTTGCTAGTCACAAAACGGAACGCCTTTGGGGGTGACCGCTTGCTATGGGAAAGTGCATAGCAGCTTTATCATATGCCTTGCTTCGTGTTCTCGTTAACATCAGCGCACTAATTTGGCTGCTGAGCGCTTTAATGACCCATTCACACCAGCGATGCGGTATCGTGGTATGCTGAGGCATAGTCTGTAACTGTGCTCTATCAGTGCTGAAAAAAAAAAAAGAACGCGCACTCCGGCAGTCTCTTCTCGCCATCCCACGATCCCTTCACCGAGAGCTTCTCATCAGGCCGCTCCCGAGGAATATGCACCCGTCCCACCATGAGCAGCGCCGCAGAGCCCGTGCGAAGGCACTCCATCGAGCGTACGGCCCCCAGCCGGACGCCGTATGGGTGAACGCTGCCTGCACGGGTGATGAAGCGACAGCAGCTGCGGTGGACTCCTCTTCATCCACCCTCCTCACACTACCTCTCCCTCCAGATACGTCCCCAGAGGCTGCAGAGGAAGCCGCCATTGCACTTGCTATAACCCGCACGGAAGCCCGGTATATTTTAACTGACTCTAAAACTGCGATTCTAAATTTTGCTCGAGGCCGAGTTCATGTCCCTGCTTTTGGCATACTGGACTCGCCCGATGCACCCCCGCCCCGCCAAGTGGAGCTGATATGGGTGCCTGCGCACTCCGGGAATCCCGGAAACGAGGCCGCCAACCTTTTAGCCCGAGGTTCTTTAAACCGGGCTCAGGTGGCCTCGGATCGGGGATTCACGAAGGATCGCATGCACTCATTCAGTGAGCTGACCCAGGCATACAGAGCCTCTCGCCAGCTCTACCCCCCGCCCCACCCCTCCCTAGATAACAGACACGCAACACTCTGGCGCAGATTACAAACACATACTCTCCCCTCGCCCCTTACCCTAACCCACTATCATCCCTCCTTCCCCACTCCTGCTTGCGCCCTATGCCCAGAACCCTTCGCTTCTTCCCTCCACATCCTTTCCCTCTGCCCGGCGGACCCTCCCCCGCGGGACCTAGAGAACCTCAAGACCTGGGAGGACTGGGAGACCCTGCTGCACTCGGAGGACCTGGCCGTGCAGACCATCGCCACCGGCCGTGCTGCCAGTGTTATGGACCTCAGGAACATAAACACTTGAGTGCAGTGGGGTCGTACGGGGACCCTGGGGCGTGCCCCGAATTCCTTTGTAAATAAAGTTTTCTCTCTCTCTCTCTGTGTGTGTGTGTGTGTGTGTGTGTGTGTGTGTGTGTGTGTGTGTGTGTGTGTGTGTGTGTGTGTGTGTGTGTGTGTGTGTGTGTGTGTGTGTGACAACGACGTGCAGAAAAGATATCACTGGCGCACCGCACAGTGTCGCAACTGCGGGTGAAAACACTTTGCCCGCTGTGCAGCCCTGCTTTCATAGGCACAGCGACACCCACGTCTCAAGCCTCTGGTGTGAAAGGATATCGAATTTGAGTCAGAAGGCGAGAAGCACGTGGGCGTGAGGCGTTCGTTACGTGAAGCACAAAAATTGGCAGAAAGCGAGAATGGAAGCCCTGAACGTGCGCTCTTGAAGAGAAGCTTCAAGTGCCAAGTGGTGGGAAGCAACCATTCTGAAGCGTTACTGGAGCAGAGTGATTTTTTCTTCCTTGTCCGTACAGCCAGTCGTTAACGAGGTGGGGCGATGCGAACGGAGACCTGATGCATTTACTGTACTTCGCTTTTATGGCACGCTGAATTTTAAGCTTGGACGATGAAAAGTGTTATGCTCGAGGGAAACCTTTCACGGCTACGAAATAAAAGCTACGAATACGAGGTGGCGGCTGTCACAAGCGTGCTGTTCTCACTCGCCCACGACTCAAACACACAAGTAAGGTCGCGGCCGCCTCGCGCTAACAGCTCCATTTTGCTAAGCCACGTAAATTTGTCTTCTAATACAGCACGAACTCTCAAGGCTCATCTGAGGCTGTAGAGTCTATAGGTGCAGCATTAACGTGAGATGGGTAAGAACAGCACAGTGCCGAGGAGACTTAATTGCCAAGTGCTCCAAGATATGGCAAGAACGAGCCACAAAGTCAGTAAAATTTGCTAAATGGTTCAATAAAATTGGACAAACAGCAGCCAGAAACGTCTCGGTAATGTCATAGAGTTGTGGAGCCGCGGCGCATAAAGCAAGGCCAGGAGCGGTAAAGGAGGGAATAATTGATCTCTTCCTTCGTACTATCAATGGGTCACCTACATTAATAGCGCTATAGGGCGCGAGTAGTTTGCGGAACTTTTTAGAAAAAGCGACCACCACAGCGCCGCGCGTGGCGCCTCTTCTAAGTAAGCCCACCGATCTTTCACTTAGCGAATGTCGCCGTTACGTTCGACATTTTTAGCCATGAAACATTCTCCCTCAGATCTCTTAGATTCAGCTCTGATGGTGCCGGAACCAATACTGCTCTCCTCGCCTACAAGCTCAATTTTTCCTCTTCCCCCCTCTCTCTCTCACGGTCGTGCCACGGGTGGACACGGTTTCCAAGCTCGGGCCATCCACGTCCCCTCTTACGCGAAAGAGCCATTCATTCCGCTTGCGGCGAACAGCAAAAGACGTGGGCTACGCTTTTCCGGCGTCACGAAAATGGGACCAAATGGGGCACCGCCATCCATCACTGGGACCAATAAAAGGAAGATAAGTACTTTCCCCCGGCATGCATTAGGCCACCTCCTTATCCGTTGTGTCCTCGGGGGCCTGGCGATGCGTTAAATAACTCCTGCTTTCTGCCACGCGTGGGCGGCGACGCGCCCCCGCGATAGCAGGGAGGGGGAGGGGGCTCATCACGCGTCAACCTGTACAAGCGACCACCAACAGTGCTTGAGCGATGTTTTTATCCCGTTTCCTCTAAAACTGGGCTTTATGGTTTTTTTTTCTGTTTACCCCTTGGAACTCTCCCATTTCACTCCGGCGAAAGTAGACCTGCGCTTTTACTTACCTATAGATAAACTATCTACGCTATCTAAACTATCTAATGTTTCTTGCCAAGGAGTACCGCCGCTCGTCTGCTTTTGAGCACCGCTGGTCTCTTTCGTACAACGCAATAACGATGATAAAAAGGAAGGTCATTCGGTCTCAAGTCACGTTTAAATGAGTGGGTGGAAGATGTGTGTGTGCAAGAACACACACACACAGAAAAAAAGAGAGAAACAGAAGTACTGGTCCCTCCTCTTTTTCATGGGAGCAAAATGTGCTGCAATAAACACGGGCACAGAGGAGGGACCGGGCTACACTTCGCGCTCTGTGCTACTACTATTCGCGCCTTTTACTGCGATATTGGCTTCCATGAAATCCAGTAGCCAACTAGCACAACTTTCAGCACTGCCTCCTTTAATTGCTCCCACTTTTTTCTTTTCTTTTATTGCGAAAGCAATAAATACTGCTTGCACTTTTCTGCCATCGATGGTCGTGGCGCCTCCTTACACAGCGGTGCGTCACGTGACCGTGTGACGTCACGACAGACCGAGAGACGGGGTCGCGCCATCGATGGCGGAGGTACAGCCTTACACTATAGTGTACTATATTACACGCAAGCTGCGGCGCTCCACCACGTGACCACGTGACGTCACGACAGACCGAGAGCAGGGGCCCCAGCTCGCGCCATCGAGCATTACAAGCCGGCTGCGCCGCTGCCGAGAGAGGGCGCTCGCTAGAGCGGTATAATAAAGTCACTGGAACTCTGAAAGTACCGCAGCTGTTTTCTCTTCGCCGCCGCGCCGCCTATTGGCTAGTTTTGATCACGTGATTGGGCGCCTCCATAGATGGTCCACTTGCTCTAGGAGCCGACGGGGCGCAGTGCTTCCGAGGTGGTTGGACGGCGTGTTTTATGAAGTAGCCCGTTCAGTATAGCGTCTGTGTGCGTGTGTGTGTGTTTGTGTGCGTGTGCGCGCGTGCCTGTGCCTCTATCTGAGCCTATGTCTGTGTGCGTGTCTGTGTGCGTACGTGTGTCTGTGTGCGTACGTGTGTCTGTGTGCGTACGTGTGTCTGTGTGCGTACGTGTGTCTGTGCATGCGTGTCTGTCAGTGCGTGCGTCTGCGTGCGTATCTGTGTGCGCGCGTCTGCGCACCGCGTGTGTCTGCGTGCGTATCTGTGTGCGCGCGTGTCTTTGTGCACCGCGTGTGTCTGTGTATACGTGTCTCTGTCGGTGCGTGTGTCTGCGTCCGTATATGTGTGCGCGGGTGTCTGTGCACCGCGTGTGTCTGTGTGCGTCGTGTGTTTGTGTGAGTGTGACAGCAATAAATGTCTTCGAAGACGTTGCTTTACGAGATTTTTTCCCTGCTGGTCATCGATATTGGCTAAGGAGGATTAAATAAAAAATAATAAATTGCACAGTTTAACGTCCCGAAGAGACACGATAGCTATGAAGGGTGCCGAAGTGGAGCGCAGTGGGAGAATTTATGCCATTTGGAGTTATTTAACACGTACTTACATCGCACTGCGAACGGGACTTTTTGTATTTCGCCTCCATCGAAATACAGCCACAGCGCGCCCCCATGCTATCTGGCTATCTGACCGCACAGTTAGAGCTTTGGACCCGTCGTCGACCTTGGGGTCGCCCAACTACCTCCCACAAGCCTCCGACCGGCGACTGACTACACGGAGGGAAGAACAGGAGGCAGGAAACAGCAAGCGCACAGGGAACGTTTTATACGCATCAGACTTCCAAGTGAACCGATTTACTGAACGTTTTGCTATATCCCGCTCGTATGTACGCAGCCTGCCGGCTTTAAAGTCTTCCGGGCCCCGAAAACATGCATTTGCGAGCCTCTCACGGAAGCAAAATAGGACAGGCCTGCTTCTTACGTTGCTAGCTCACACCCGTAGGCTAAAGAATACGAGATGTTGCGCAGCTGTCGTGCGACGCTTTCAAGGTTTTCGAAACCCTCACCTCATCTAAGGTATCAATCATGAATACTTTCATTGATTAATTTTCGCGCAAACCGATGAGCAAGGCGGCCGCAAGGGAGACCTTCTTCGCCTAGCAGACGACGCGCTCACCGCGCTGGACCACCTCTGGCAACAACCCCCCAATGTTGCCCGCGCGCCGCCCGCTGGTTGCGGTACTTTCAGAGTTCCAGTGACTTTACGGTATAAAACGGGAAGCGGGGGGGGGGGGGGGGGGGGGGGCTGCAGCTGCGCTCCTCTCAGTGCGCTGTGTCGGATGATGTGTATTTTTGTTGCGAGAGCAAAAACGCGAGTTGCCGAGCCATTTCGCGGAGCTGACGAAAGGCCATACTGCGCATGTTCGAGGAGCAGCGACGTCACACGGCGCACAGCTGGCGCGCCGCCACCGTCGCTGCACGGGTGACTCAGAGATGCCGCCGCCGCGCTCGCCACTTGCGAATGCGCAGTAGCGGCGCATAGCTAGCGTGCCGGGGCCGCCGCCGCTTCCGCGCGCTCTCCATCGCCTCTCTCCTCGTTGCTTTTGTAATCCTCCAGGTTTAACTAGAGCTAAACCACTGCCAATTTTTTTTTTCCAGTTTTGCCTTGGTGATTTTGTAGTGAGCTCGGTCTTATCAAGTAAAGGTGCAAAGAAAACTCTGGTTTGTTGCTCGGGGCTAGTGAAGCCTGTCTTTCTCGAAATTCCTCTTTTCTATCTTTCTCTCTCTCTCTTTTTTTTTTCCTCAGTGGTAGGTTCGACGTTAGACTGAGGGATTCATGGTTAACGAGCGCAAAAAGACGATCACGAAGAACCATAACGAGGGGACAACACAACAGGAGCGCTCCTTCTAAGTAAATGCTCAACAAACTTGCCAATTAGATCTGAGGGAATACGAACCAACTAGCCCATTTTCTCAAGTAAATGTAGACTTCAGGAATCAACGCGTGGAAATTCCCCTGCACAGCACAGTTCCCGTCACGTTCGAAAATACCTTAAAAGTGCAGAAATTCCGCGTAAGCGTAAGGTTGCGAGTCAACCCTAGATGGCTGATTAATAAGAGAAAACAGGGATGATGTTTACTCCTCGCCCGCCGATAAGCGGAAGCGAGGAAAATGAGGATTTGAAGGGGGAGTTCGGGGGGGGGGGGGGAGAGAACTTGCGCGCGTCGCATAAAAAAGATGACACGGAAGCCACGCAACGCGGCTGATTAGCGCCGCACAAAGGCCGCGGCTCGAGCTGAGCGAACGTGGGCAGTGTTTGCTCCCGTTATTGCACCCGCCGCAGCCTGGCTCGCTTTCTTTTCTGTCCGGGCAGAAGAGGAGGAAGCCGGAATATTTCGACGCCACCGTCCTACGTCACAGCTTTTAAAGAGACCGGTGGCGAAAACTGTCGAAAGCCGCCGCATTATTAATTTAAGGGTCTCCGCGGCGCGGGCTGTTATACCCTCCGCGAAAAGATTAACGATGCGCATACTTCACTCCCTTGATTGACGTGGAAGATTAAAAGAAAAACAGGTATACAAGCGTGGGGAGTTCAAGCACTTTTTGTGCGTGCTTCTGTGGATTGAGCTGAGGTACGGAAGAGGGCAGTTGCGCTTATCCTCGCCGTCGTTGTTCGTGTAGTTGCAGTGTGACAGGAAGCCATGAAAGTTGGCAAAGCAAATTAGCCGTAATGTCGTGGTTTTGCGCCGGTCTCTTCTTTCTCGCGTTTGATGTACCGATCATTAGGGTCATTCATTTTACTTATAAACAGTTGGATTAAACTCATACAAGCTGCTTTGAACTTGCATAAGCGAGCTGAGAGTGAAGTTTATTCTAATTTCTAATAGTTTCTAATAATCTAATAATTTCTAATAATTCCTATATAGTTGTGCACTGTTTCTTTTCCATTGAATTAATCCAGTTTTTACTTTATACTTTTTTTTTACCTGTCGTTTAAAGCTCTGTATTTCTTCGTACCTATGTCTTGCATACTTACTGGTTAGTGTCCTAGTTCTTTTCAACCACTGCGAGTCAACGCTCTTTCTGTATAAGTATTTAAATACCTGAGCTTCCCACCTGTTATCGTCCAATTTGCTCAGGCGTTCTTCATATAGTATTTTACTCTGAACTCTCCGTGCTTCGAGCGATTCCCAGCCCATATCCTCCTGTACTGCCTCTTCGTGGTTTTGCCGTGGGCACCTAGTGCTAATCGCCCAACAGCTCTCTGATTTATTGCTAATCATGATTGAACTTTTGCCCTTAGGCACAAAACCACATTCCCGAAAATAAGCCCTGGCATCATAGTCTACACACGCTCTCTGTGCCATCTATTCAGACGTATTTAAACGTCTATTACTACATGTTTTATTTTATTTTAAACAAGGCTCCCATACGGGAGCTATACGCTTCGTTTTTGCTTTAATGCGGTACCATCAGAAGCCTCATCGGGAAAAAAATGCATCGTCGGTCATATAATTTCCAAAACCGGAAGTGACGTCACCAGACCGGAACTGACAATTGTACGCTTCTATGCATCTTCATTGCGTCCGTGTCGCAACCTCCAGGCACCTTGGGGGAAGCATCTAACCACCAGCTAGATTGCCAGAAGAGATGTCTGGTTGCTTGCAGACGGACATGCAAGGGTCCGCAAACACAATCATGAAAAAATTACATAAAGCTCGATGTAAAGGCAATAACAGCATATAATGCTATCGCGTTGCCAACATATAATGTATTTACGTGTTTCTGTAATTTTTATTTTTGTTTTATGGTCGGTGTTGGCAATTTCACGCTTAAAATATGATATTTTCCTTCGAGCTGTATATCACCAGAAAGAAAACTTCGTAAAAGAAAAAAAACGTGACTCTAGAAAATAAAACAAAAAACAGGTATTCCTTTTCACAGTCTCGCTTTTTAGACTCTTTTTCTTTAACAAGCCAATTATGCCCACGACTTTTATTTAGATCTAGCTCTAAGAATTCTCGTATCTGCATTTGTCACCACAGAAGTCCTCATTTGTGTTCTGTTTGTAAGCCTTCCTTATTTTCAGAGTTTACAAACGAGAGAAAATAGGATGACGCCTCAAACAAAACTAATACAGTTCAAAAAACGTAGAGCAACAAAGTACTACGTACTGAGCAAAGAGCTCAACCAGAGCCCGCAATCTCACAAGGGAAACGCATATACTGCTGGTTGTATATGATTTACTACTTGTTTCCCTCAAACGACGTTGGTGAAGAAATACATTGTGATCCTATTACGGCGGCTTCTCCCGAGTAAGAATGGCGACAAAGCGTAGCGCGAAATGAAATGTTTCCTTGTGCTTTTCTCATCCATATATAACTTGAGGTACATCCCGATCACGTGGCGCACGGACAGAAAGAACACGTTTTAGTTTTAAAAAAAATTCTACGTGCTTCGACTCCGTCGGGACGATCGCGCGAAGAAAAATAGAGCTAGAGATTCTCTTTCTCCGCGCCTCCCAACGTCCGGGCGGCGCAAATAATAGAGCAGGTCTGGGACTCTTTGTGCAAAGAGCGGGCATGCTTTAACGCGCACTGAGGAATTTTGAGAAGGAAGGCCAACTAGGGGTCCCTTGGAGAAAATAGAGAGCGCGCACTTCTCGTCCCTTTGTGCTTGACCCTGCTTTGACGGGCCTCCTTGCTTGTTAATGAGGGTCGTGAATAATTGAAGAAAGCCTTTAGGAGCGCCCTGCGTGAGCGATGGAAGCCGAGCGGGCGGCCGCCAACGTAGTGGATGTGACAGCGCAATGCGGTCCTTTGAGAAAGTGACAGCGTACGTTCCTGCTTGCTTTTCTTTTTTGTGTTTGTGATTTTCAACACTTCACGCAGCCCGACAAAGAGCGCCGGCCGAAAACAAAGGAGTCACGAGGAGAACTGCAAATAAAAAGATAAAAAAAAGAATAAGCGAGGATCACGTTCAGTGCGCAGAATTTGGAAGCTGCCTCGGGAGCGAATCAGATCACTGCTGCCTTCTCACGCACCTTTTACTTGTTTGTGAATTAGCACATGGAAAACGTTTTGGACGTTTGATTGTTTTTTTTAATATAATCTCTGCTTTGCCTTTCTGCCGAGCTCTATTTACATCCTATTTTTTTCTTCTTAATACATTTCCCAAGGGCGAAAATTAGACCAGTAATCAGTAATTAGGGCGTAACTGAAAAGACGAATTGAGACCATTACTTTGTTTAATATGCGCATTGAAAAATAAGCTGGGAAAATATTTTGTTTTGATTACTTTCTAGCGGTTTATTATTTTGTTTTGCTTGCTTCCGATTCGTCCGCCTCTCCGTCGGTGCCTGAGCCGGCGAATGACGTTTCTTGCTTAGCTGTCAGTCGTGACGTCACAAGTAGCAACGGCAAACTGTACGAGGGTAAAGGAATGCATCGAGTAAAGAAGCGCTTTAATTTTTCAGACGTGTTTCCGGGGACAAAGACAGATGGGCGGAGGTAAATGTGACAAAGGAATGGCAAATACGTTAAAAAGAAGCACGTGCACTTTTTCACTCAGCGTGCGTTCACATTGAAAAGCTGTCTTGGAGTAACGACTCCAAGACATATTTGGTTTGGTTTGGTTTGGTGTTTATTTTCTTTCAAAATGAAAGGGGAAGCCAAAGCAAAAGGCGGTAAGCCTGACTAGGCCTTGGCTCCCTGATACAGGCGGCAGCACACACCTTTAGCGCCTACGCAGGACAAACAATGACACCAAATAACATAGCAACAGTATGACACAAACAAGCATGAAGTGAGTACATCAATGACACCAAATAATATAACAATATGAATAAACAAGCATGAATTGAATACATCAATGACACCAAATTATATCACAACAATATGACACATACAAGCATAAATTGAATGCATCAGTGGCAAATTTTATGCCGCAGGACGTTTTCATGGAAACAAAGACTAGCCAAAAACATATATAGCGAGTATAGGCCACAAAACTAAGCAGGATTCTCTTCCAAATATTTTTTATACATTTTTAAATACCTTAATTAATGACAAGAATTCCCGTTCTAGTGAAGTTTGGTTGATGACAACTGGTACGTGGAAAGTTAATTTCTGTTTCCCGTAGTTAGTCCGAGTGATGGGCACAAGTTTTTTTCGTGTTCTCAGATGGCACATTATGGCAGGCCTGTCAGGTAGAGTGCCGTACAATCTGTTATGGTGAATATACTGCAGTAAAAGAAAATAATAAATTTGTTGTGCTGGTAGAATAGCATGTTTTTTGTATAAGGGTTCTGTAGGTAAATCTCGTGGTCTCACATAATATCCTTCAATGGCTCTTGGAGCTTTTTTCTGGAGAACAAGCAACCTATTAAAGTTACCAGATTCAGTGGTTCCCCAAACAAGAATACAGTGTGATATTTTGGAATAAAAAAGAGCATAATACAATAAAATGTTTAGCCAAGTCGGTATTAAGTTAGTAATTTTATAAAGACATCCTACAGTTTTACTGATGTCTTTCACTAAATTTAAAACATGCACATTCCGTGAAAGGTTTTCATTAAACCAAACACCTAGAAATTTGTGGTTGGAGACTTGTGCTATGATATTGTTTTTATATTTTTTAACTACAGCGCATTGTACAGTAGAGTTGGT
This sequence comes from Amblyomma mixtum, assembly GCF_055824585.1. Lineage (NCBI taxonomy): Eukaryota > Metazoa > Arthropoda > Arachnida > Ixodida > Ixodidae > Amblyomma > Amblyomma mixtum. The sequence continues at coordinate 289,467,099 of NC_143012.1, read as the reverse complement.
GGGCCTAAATATTATGTATGTGGTTTTCGTGAGATTCAGGCCAAGTTTATTTGCCATCAACCAATTCTCTAGCCTATTTAAATAATCATTGACCCTTATTGCTTATCTAGGCAAGGACCCCGCCGCGGTAGCTCAGTAGTTACGGCACTCGGCTGCTGACCCGAAAGACGCGGGTTCGATCCCGGCCGCGGCGGCTGAATTTTGATGAAGGCGATATTCCAGAGGCTCGTGTACTGTGCGATGTCAGTGCACGTTAAAGAACCCCAGGTGGTCGAAATTTCCGGAGCCCTTCACTACGGCGTCCCTCATAGCCTCAGTCGCTTTGGGACGTTAAACCCCAATAAACCAAACCAAATAATCTAGGCAAGGAACATTCTGTGAAAAAGGCATTTGTGTCATCAGCATACATTATTAGATCGGGTGAATCAGTAATATTAGTTATGTTATTAATATATATTGTGAATAACAATGGTCCCAGAATAGATCCTTGGGGAACACCTTGTTTTATAATCATGCTAGTGGAAGATCAATGATGAAATTGCACATACTGAAGCCTGTTATACAAATAACTTCTTAATAAGTCCGGAGGTATACCACGCACTCCATAATCCGCCAGTTTTTGTAATAAAATTTCATGTTGAACACAGTTGAAGGCCTTTCGAAAGTCAAGAAATAAACCAAGTGTATATTTCTGACATTCAACATTATCAATTGTTTTCTCTTTAATGGTTAACAATGCTTGTTCTGTAGACTTTTTCTTCCTGAATCCATATTGCGAGCTAGTGATAATACTGTATTTATGAAAGAAGCTTTCGAGCCTAATGTTTCACGGGCGAAGCTTTAATATCGTCATGCCCTGCCGATGCGTTGTCTTTTAAGTTTCTGATTAAACCAGCTACTTCAGTGGGAGTTACAGAATAGAAGGTGATAGAGTTTGATAATGGTGTTTTTAGGTTTGAGTACGTTTTACACGAGATTGGGTCATTGCAATCAGCATTGCCCACATTAACAAAAAACTGATTCATTGCTGTTGCTAGATCAGAGCCAGTCATTACTCCATTTCCTGTAACTATTTCGGATAATTCAGACTGAGTTTTTCTATTCAGCAAATTATTTACTTGCCACCACACATTCTTGGAGTCACTGCGTATTGCCGAAAAGCGCTGAGCATAGTAATCGGATTTTGCAGTCTTTAGTTCTTTATTTAGTTTGTTCCTATATTTTTCGTATTCAGCAAAGAGATCAGTATTTCTAGTTTTAATAAATTTGATGTACATTTTATTCCTGGTTTTAATTTTATCATACAATGCTTTATTTATCCATGGTTTTCTAAACTTCTTACTTTTAACCTTCCTCTCCTTCAGCGGAAAAGCTTCATCATAGCATGCCAAAAATGTATGAAGAAAAGCTTCGTAGGCATCATTTACATCGGTCATCTCGTATATGGTGTCCCAGGAAACATCGTCAACCAGTGATTTGAATCTATCTAAAGATTCTTCATTAATATCTCTAGTCTTATATGTTATCACAGAAAGTTTAGGTTTACATAATCTAGCAGGAAGAAAACAGAAAACTGGCAAATGATCACTAATGTCATTTATCAGCACACCAGACACAGTTTCAGGAAGTAATACATTTGTGACGCTAATGTCTAGCAAAGTAGCAGTAGATGGAGTTAGTCGTGTGGGTAAAGTGATATTGTTAGAGCATGCGTATGTATGAATAATACTATTTAGTTCACGTGTGATATTGTCATCAGACATCAGGTTTATGCTGACATCCCCCATAAGAACAAACGGAAGATTGGCATATGTTAGGTATTCCAAAATATTTTCTAAGAACCGGAAAAATTGTAGTCGGTTACCAGCAGGTGGTCTGTATACTGTAGCAACTGTAATATGGGGCAAAGCTATGACCAATGATTCAACATTTGCAGACATGACCGAAAACTCTTCTGTGACCCTTTGTGAATAGCAAGTTTTGACATAAATTGCAACACTACCGCCCCTGCTACTCGACCTAACAAGACCATTATAATTGTAACCAGGAAGTGAAACGTGATCATTTTTAGTGGTCAACCAAGTATCTGTAAACAAGATTGCATCAAATTTTACTTTTAAAGATTCAAAGAACAAGTTGATACAGTCGCCCTTATTTTTCATGCTACGAACATTGAGATGAATTGCAGAAAATCTAGCTCTCTCTGAGTAATAGGTTAAGTTAAAGCTATGATTGTCATAATAACGGCATGTTGGTCATAAATGAGGAAAAAAAAAACAGCAACAGTTTTCTCATCAGCAAAACACACCTTAAGCAGTCATCTTGTCTAAATCAGACAGATCTCGGATCTTTAGCACATCACCCGTCTCATTCTTGCGCGCAAGCACTTTGCATCCGGAGGTCCAAACAAACTTCCAAACAACCTGCTTTTTGCGTGCAAGAGCAGCCCCGAGCAACTTCTTGTTAGTCTGCGTGAGGTGCTCTTAACAAACACAGGATCTTTTTCATCGGAACCGAGTTTGTCATTTGTAATCCTGTGTTTCCTAGCCTTCGAAAGAAAAGCATGTCGCTTTTCCCTTCTCACAAATCGGACTACGATATTGGTCTCATCAGACTTCTGAGTGGGAACCCTGTGACAGGTATCAATATCGCCCTCAGAGACAGGCTCTTCGATTAGCTCACCAATTTTCATCACTATGTCCTCGGGGCTTTCTGTTGAATTCACACCATTTATCTCTAAATTATTCAGACGACTGTACTGCTCAAGTATTTCTATGACCAGCACGGGGTTCATGGCAAATTTTAACGAAATTTCGATTTCCCTTGTGTTACTGCCCAGCCGGGAGTGGTGAGGCTACCTCTACGGTTTGACCAAGGTTTAGACTGCGCAGTGTTTTCTTCCTTTACGGTGAGAGCCATGGTGGGTTTTGAAAAGGAAAGCGGCGTCCAGGTGTGTTTTTCAGACGCTTCAGGTGTCCGAGTATAGGTATACAGGTGATCATAACTTAACAATCAAGGCGGAAAGCTGGGCTAGTTGGTGTGTCATTGTTAATCCCTTGTCCTAGTTTTGTGCCCTAGTCTTTTAATTAACATAACTTAAGAGCATGCATAAAAACATATGAGTAACATTGCTTGCTTGGAGACGACGCTTTTTTTGCAAATGTATGTTATTTATTTACTAAATATGGCGTAGCTCATACGAGAATGACTAAGACTGACTCAGCATAAATTAATAAAAGAAGCTATTAGAGTCAGAATATAATCAGGCTTGGAATATAACCAAGACTGGACTAGAATTGGAATTTGAATATAATCAGAATTGGAATAAATTGGCGAGCGTTTCCTACGCATCATTCCAATTGACCGCCCCAAATTTTAATTTTTTTATACTTTTTAACCAATCTGTCAAAACTAATGATATTATCAATCAATGCGTCATTTTTTTTAAATACGAATTCTACTACGTTTACGTTTGACCAGTTTTTAGTCCCAACTTAAATCCTAAGTCACCGCTTTGCTTTTGAGCCACCATTCTTCCAATCGCTTTTTACTAACGTCTACCGCCAACTTATAGACATTACCTTTGCTATCTCTAACACTTGGGCTTCAGGGAGAATGACTGCGCCTGTATCGATATCTGGATGGATGCAGCCCCATTCTAGTGAAATATTTTAAATTGTTTCTACGGATTTAGCGCTCGCTGCACATGTGTCATCTTTCTGGTTGAGTTTCTTTTTGTGCCTTCGCAGTCTAAGACACTCTGATCAAGTTTCAAAGAGCAGGGCGCTGCATTTTGAGTTATCACAGAATGATTTCTTCCTGATTTGGCTTTTCAGTTTTGTATACAGGATTAGAGTCTGCTTGTTTTTTTTTTTCAATGAATTAATCCAGTTATTACCCTCTGCTTTGTTTACCTGTTACTTAAAGCTCTTTATTTCTCCGTCCTTGTGCCCTGCATACTTACTGATTAGGTTCCTGGTCCTCATACCCAGCAATTCTGGACAAAACCGTTTTTGAACGGGAAACCGTTTATGAACGCAATTTTTTCATATAATGTAAGATTTCACTGTAACAGCAGTCTTGTATTTGTTTTATTAACGTTAGTGCTATCGCCAGAAGCGTGCCCTATTGGTTCTGTTGCAGTGTTAACTGTCCGATGGGGTCGATGGACACACTTCAAGAGAAAGATTTTGCTGCATTTCAGAAGCATGGACCGTTACCTTCAATATTTTCATAACAGTGTCTTACAATTCTCAAATTTTCAAAATTGTTGTCCGAGAATGTTTGACATGTTTCCGCAACTGTGAGTCTCCGCTCTTTCTGTACAAGTGTTTAAATAGCTGCCCACTAGTTATCCCCTAATTTTCTCAGGAGTTCTTCGTGCATTTTTTTTTACTCTGAGCTTCCCGTGCTTCGAACGATGCCCAGCCCACGTTCCCTTGTACTGCCTAATTTGTGATTTTGCCGATGGCCCCTATTGGTAACTTTCCCATAGCTCTGGTTTATTTCTAGGGCCGACTGTACTTCTCGCGTTCCCACAAATCCGCATTCCCTAAATTAAGGCCTGGCGCCGTTATTCTTTTCCGAATACCTCCCAGTGATTCATGCAGCTGGTACCCCCATAATGCTATATGCTTCATTATAGCGGTATCTCTTAGTTCTTTCGCCTTAATAGTATTTTCGTGTTTTGCCATGAACATTTGTCTTTCGTTTACCCACATCCCGAGATAGTATCTAAATTCTTGAATTGGAAACATTTGATCAGTGGAATCGTTAAATACTTTTAAACCTGACTGAATGGCGCTAAAAGTAAAGCCTAGAGTATCTCCTTCTTCCCAGGTATTAGCCAGAGGGAGTCTGTAAGTCTTGCTCGTTATCAGCTTTACTGGCAGCGTCTCTTTCCCCCGAAATTTCGGGGGGCGTCCTTTGTTTCGCGTCTCGCATTCGTCTCTATTAGGAATTCTGCCGCCGACAACGGCTGGCGCTGCTGGTACACCTGTTTTATTATTTGTGACACTAAAGTTGCCACATGGCATAAAACGTTTTATCAATAAGAAACGTTATGAAACGTTACAAAAAAGTATGAAGTCCGGTTATGTGAAAAAAGTCCCGTAAACTTCAGGCGCAAATGTTTTTTGTCAGCCACAAGTGGAAATTCAAATCATTATTTGAAGACAGGCCTGCCTCTTGAAGAACACGAGCGCGCACCAGTGACGTTCCGGGGATGTCCACAGTAGGTGTCGGAAGCGGGTGCTTCGCAGTGAGGGCATTTTTCAGGCGCGGGAGTCTTCTCATTTCACCACTGGTGGCGAACTGCAGGCGTAAGCGCCACCCCGACCCGAAGCCTCCCGAGAGAGACCTCCTCCACCCATGATAGGTTGAAGGAAAGGGGGTCGGTACACGGGGGAATAAGAGCACGTGTACGCTGCCAGAGGGAGGCTCAAGACGTTAAATGCATCACAAGTGGATCTATAGCCAAAGAGGCAGGGGGAGCTTGTGGTACGTCTGTTAAATGAGAAAGCATGCCAGCAGCGATGTTATGGACGCCTCTGCTAGTTTGAATCCAGTGGATGGGTGTAGGCACCGGGTAGGATTGACAAGCAGCATGTATGGCCTGGGCAACCCGAAAGGTACCACGGACTTTCTTTAGATGCTTCAGGGCTTCTTGAGAATGAGTAAATATGTGCGAATGGTTATAAGGAGGGTCGGTAGGTAAAGCTGCTATGACATTTCCAATCACTTATAGCTCGAAGGCAAGAGGAGATGAAGTGTCAGTACAGTAGGTTTGGCGGCTGTAGAGGTGAGGGTGTGTTGGACTTATAAAAGCAGTTGATCCCCAGATGAGGTTATGGTGAAACCTTCTTTTTACCTTTTTTTTTGTCCTAGATTAACGCACACGATGCGAACTTTCGATTAATTCCCGCCGATTCAGGAAAAAAATTGGTAGGAAGATTATGAAACCTGATGCGAGAAAGCTGCAACAGCAGTTGGATTTACCCTCCATGATTACTTCGACACTTTTGCTCTAATGACTGCTTTTACTTTAAGCCGTGGCTTGACACACGCGCCGAAATTTTTCTTGAGTGTGAGGGTGGCCGTTAGTGGGTGCAGGTTGGATGGAGAGGTGGATAGGCATCCCCATACCTGGAGAGTGCAGTTGTGAAGCGGCTGGTGGGTGATGCTTCTGGAATATAGCTTTACTCGAAGAGGCTTCATGCGGACGACACCGGAATTTTCGCCAAGAGCAACTGGTGCCTTTATCTTAGTAAAAGTACTACTAAATACCACCTCTTTGTGAAATTTGAGCGCGAACGAGGTCATCGGTTTAGCCGGAAGTACTTTTCTTTGATTTTTTCTGAGCGACACGACACTCAGTATGTCTCGTTATAAATAACACAAAAATTGTGCGCACGTGAGTGGTTACGTTTCGCTAGCTGCATGCATAATATGCGTCAATAAACAAATAAATAAATGCTTTCACTGAATCTGTTGGCCTTTCATGGCCCTGTACCCCTGGACAGTCCGGGGCGCTGAACGCAAGGCAACGGGCGCATTATCTTGGACGACGAGCGTTTCTTGGCCAGTCGCGCAGGTGTTGCCATCAGTGCGGAGATGACACAGCTGCTCGATCATCCTAATGCATTTCTCAGGGAATAATGAGCCATTCTGTCGACCAACCGTGGGAACTTTCGCAGACACAGGCTATCACTCTCTTCCTGTCTGTGTAGCACATCGGCAGGCTGGCAATTTTTTTACACTGGCGTGCTTAGGAGCCGAAAGACGATAACTGCTAATTCCTAGGAGCAAGAAGAGTGATAGGGAGAGTGCCCAAATGACTGGATGGCGTGAGTGGGAGATAGCACTTCTGAACAGTTGGCCTCGCTAGCATCTTCCTACGCCGTTGTCCACTATCTTTGGCAACAAGTATTTTTGGGAAATATACACTTGGGTTTGTTGCTCTATTTCATAGGACAGGGATAATAATGCTCATTTCAGTCACTGCCTCATTCGTCAGAAGCTCAGACACTTATATGTTTATTAGGAAGTTCTTTTTTTTTTTTTAAATCACACCCCAGTAGGATTTATTAACAATTGTTTCAAAGTAACATCTACCGGATACACTCGAGATGTTACGGTTTACAGTTCTACAACAATGCGTTTTGGCAGCCATGACAAAACAAAATCAGAACAGTACCAGATATTTTTAAAATTCAGATCAATGGTGGTATCTTCCAACTCATCTGACAGGACTGCTTCTGAAAAAAAAAAAAATCTCAGAGGCACCTGCGAAGCGCTCGGCGCTTTTGTTGCAAAAAATTTCTATTCACTTCGATTTTTGATTGCCTGTGACTGTGATTGCTGATAGTCTGCGACTTGTTTTCTTTTTCTGTTATTAATCTTCCTCATTTAAGCGCAACTAGATATTTTGCAATTTTATCATCTTTATTTGCGGTGGGCTAGGGCAGCAAACCGCGGACGTGAGGAAATAGCGCATGTTTTCTCTGCTAACATTATCCTCGCGTATGCTCTCATGGAATCCCATGCATTCTATCGAGCTTATCCTCTTCCTCTTTTCATCTTTCTTTTTTTATTCTCTTTCTCTTTCCATGCTCTCCTACATAACATGAATTATGTATCCTCTAACCTTCCATCTTTGCATTGCACTCTACACCGTGGCTATTTGTACACAACGGGCTTACAAATACATTATTATTATCATCATCATTATAATCATCAGCCTAACTACACCCATTGCAGGACTCTCCCATATCTCTCCAATTAACACTGTCTTGTTTCAGCTGCGGAAACTTCTTAATCTCATCCGCCCACCTAACTTTCTGCCGCCCCGTGCTACCTTGCCTTCTCTTGGAATCCACTCCGTTACCCTCAACGATCATCGGTTATCTTGCTTTCGTATTACATGCCCATTTATTATTATTCTTCATTTCGAATAGGATGTCATTAACCCGCGTTTGTTCCTTGACCCACTCTGCCTTCTTCCTGTCTCTTACGTTACAGCTGTCATTTTCCTTTCCATAGGTCGCTTCATTGTATTCAATTTGAGTTGAATCCTTTTCCTTAGTCTCCACGTTTCTGCCTCGTAGGTGAGTACCGGTAAGATACAGCTGTTATATACGTTTCTCTTGAGGAATAATGGTAAACTGTCGTCCATGATCTGAAAGAACCTGCCATATGCGCTCCATCCCATTCTTATTCTTCTAGATATTTCCCTCTCATGATCCGAATCAGCGGTAGAAACCGGTTCTAAGTCGACATATTTCCTTACCACTTCCGCCGCCTTGCTATAACTACAGTTTTCCTCCGAGATTGTTGAACATTACTTTGGTTTTCTGCATATTTTTTTTTTAACCCCATCGTTCTGCTTTGCTTGTCTAAGTGATTGATCATGCGTTGCAAATAATCCCCTGAGTGGATTAGTGATAGTGATATTAGTGGTATAGCCGCCTTAAAGCTAGCAACTTATTGCAGGCTAATGCGGTGCTTTTAACACACTAGCATGTGCCTTTCCTCGGGTTCGATGCGCTCTGCCAATTTTTGCTTGTGATATCCAGAAGGGTATGCACCATGCTTTCCTAAATGGCCCTCGTCCACTTATTTTCACGTCCGCTGTCACCGTGTGTTAGCCTAAGAGCAGAGCATTTCAATCTCATCACTCCTCCTTGACCCTTCTTTTTATTTTTCTATCCCACTTCGTCTTTTTATCGTTTTCCTCCACCCCTCTACCCTGACCTCCCCCTCCATTTTTCTTTAATCCCGGCCAGACCCGTTTCGGTCCGCAGGCCGCGTCAGTAATCCGCGTGATGATGGCTCCGCAGCCGAGGCTCGATGAGATCGGTTCGTCCGGCTCGTTGGTGCGTAAGCGCCCGTCGTCGCCGCCGCCTTCTTCTTGCCCGCTTTTGGACGGCGGCGGAGGTTGTGAGATTTCCCTGGAGAGACGCGACAGTGCCGCCCGCCCGCGCATCCCTCGCCGACGCATCGCTCCTCGCCGACTCGCATAGCCGCAGCGAAACCGGCTAGCGCCGTTGGCGTTACAACCCGGCCCCTCCTCCTCCTCCCAATCTCTCTCCTCCCCGTTTTTCCCTCTTTTTACTTCTGGAAGCCGGTTCTGGGTCGAACGACAGGCAATCACTTGGGCAGCGCAGCAGACCGGTGCTGTAGCGGGAGTTCAGAACGGGGGGGTCGGGCGAACGCGGAGTTCTGGGCTCTAAAGTAAACAGGCGGAGGCCGGCTTGCGACGCCGGCGAGCGGCATGATGATGTTGTCTCCGGCGGCTTCACTTGCTGTTGCCCTTTAACCGATTCCTTCTCTCTTCATTTTTTTTCTCATCCGTCCTATCATCGGCCTGTCGCTCCTTCTCCTCTGGCCCGTTTTCTCTCGTTTCGCTTCGCCGTAGAGGTCCTCCTCCTCCCCGCATCGCCCTCCGGCTCCTCCCGTGGCGTGTTTCATAGGATGAGCTCCGCTCTGGTGGCGCGAATATAGGCCTTCGTTTATACTCTTTTTCTTCGTCTCACAACGCCGGGCCCTCGGTTTCCGAGGCGGCCGCGCAATCTCGACGGCCGCGGAGACGCGGATTATGGCCGCCGGGCCTCGCCTTGCCATTGCCGTGCCACTGTTGACACGCGCCAGACAGGAGTCGGGGGGAGCAAAGCAAGAGGTCTTGTTTTCCGGAAGGGAAGGCGACGATGGGTTGGGGGAGGGTCGCTGTCACAGTTTCTGGTTTGTCCGGGCTGCGTGTTTACCAGGATGCTTGCCAGTCGCCCTCGGATCACGCGAGCTTTGCGGCAACACACGCGGGCTACGCAGCGGGTGTTTTCCTCCGGTTCGTCGCGTCCGGCACGCGCCGGATGCTATGGACGTCTTGTCCCTTTCCTCTAGCACTTCTTCGAACTGTTACTACGTCACGTCCGTAGACCTGACATAAATATATACCGTACGAGCACGTATTTGCGGTTAGAATAGCCTCGTATAAAGCAGCCAGGCGGCGCAGTATTGGATCGTTTGCCATGTCCAACATTCTAGGAAAAAAATTTCGAATACTGAAAAATTTTAAGATACTGTTATGAAAATATTGAAGGTAATGGTCCATTCTTCTGATGTGTAGCAAGATCTTTATTTTAACATGTTTCCATCCATCGCATCGAGCAGGTAAGACTGCCATAGAAAACCACCATTGGTTTTCGATGACACTGGAGCGCTTTTGACGATAGCAGAAACGTTAATATAAAAAAATTTGCAAGACCGCCATCGGGTTATCAGCGGATATATTGCATGTTATACTGAAATCTCACATTGTATGAAAAAATTCGCATTCATAACGCGTTTCCCGGTTAAAAATGCTTGTGTCCAGAATTGTTGGGTATGTTTGTAGTGAATTACTTTGTTGAGGCTCTTTTGAGTGACGCGCAATGCTTCTGTGCGCGACCAGGTGCCGTTTAACACAGCGAAGAAGGATGGATAGCTGGGCGAGAGAGAGAGAGAGAAACTTTCTTGAGCCCCCCTTGGGTCCCTGGACCACCGCGCACGGTCCCACTCTACGTCTGGACGTTCATTTGGTGTTTGTTCATGACGTCGGCACCCCGAATCACCGCAGCAAGCTGCGATGTCGGGTCCAAAGACGAGAGCACGACCTCCCAACTTGATAACGCGGGCTGTCGCTGCGGGGGAGGATCAGCAGGGCAGCCGAAAAGGATGTGGGAGAGTGTGGCGTGAGGGTTGCCGCACAGAGAGCATGCAGGGGAGGTGCCACAGTAGAGAGATAGCAGCTGAGGGGATGAGAGAGAGCGGGTCTGGAGGAGACTCCAGAGGATCTGTTGGGAGTGGGTAAGGAAGGGGTGAGGAGGAGAGTAAGTCCGATGGTCCAAGCGGCGAGTTGGTAACAGTAGTTCAGTGTGGATGGTGCGGCGCGAAATGGACAGCAGACAAAATAGAAGACGACATGGACTCAAGTAATTTTTTATTGAGAAAAACAAATGTTGTACACCAGAGTCATGGGACACTAATAGAGCCTAGAGCGCTTGCACTCAGCACTTTCAGGGCATATAACTTTATCAACTCATCTGCGAAGTGGTGAACCCCTGTTAATTAAAAATTAGTGGCGAGATCAGCGCTCGTCCATGTCGTGTTCTACTCTATCTTTCATCTCGGAAACACGAGCAGTGATTGCGTTCGGTGCGAGAACTTCGAAGTGATTTTGTCTGCCCTTTGCTTGACCTATGTTTGAGAGGCCATAACCAAAGCAAACCAGTGAATAACAGGCGTTATCCAGGGCGACTGAAATGCTTTTGTTTCTCACTCTTTACTGTATCCCGAGTTATACCAGTCGACTCCTATTTTAGAAACGTGATGGACAGACGGGGTCAGAGGTGCGACCCTAAATGTGTTGCAAAGCTTATGTACTTTCGCGATCAAAAACTGGAGGAGACACTTAAGCTATCGCGTCATACCCTTAAGGTATGACGCGATATCGTCCATTGGTTGATGACCATATGTGTACAATGGGTCACTCTCTATTTTTCATTCATAGATCGCTGGCAGTCTTCATATTACACCTGGCACAATGGTGCAGCGGTAAAGCGATCAGGCCAATGCTCCGACAGGTGCCAGCCACCGGCGGGGCTTGTGAGGCCCAGGTTGTTCTTCAGGCACAACATGTCACGATCAATCATTAATTTAATTGCACGTGTCACGGTGGGCAGGTTGTGATGAGGTCACAAGGTCACGTGACCTCATCAAGACACAAGTTAATACATAGCACTCTTGTGTAAACTGCGGCTCGAAGTAGCATTCGCGAACGCTTAAATTACCACATAGCTCTGAAGTGAGTGCGGGAGCAGACGGGAACCTCAGAAGAAGAGTGGTGAGGAGCTCAACCGGTTTTGTTGGGAAAGCAACACTACGCTATGGATGGATGGATGGAAAAACTTTATTTTCGTCAGACTGGACGATTCCGTGTTAGTTGGCCATCAACCCATGGCTGACGGCGACCGGGTCTGAGCTGGCCAACACGGCCTCCCACTGCTCGAGGGAAGGATCACGCATAATATCCGCCGGTGGCGGTGCTATGCTGCAGCTCCATAATATGTGGTCATAGGTTGCCAATTCCTGACACCATTTGCACTCCGGCTGAATGTCCGGGTAGATTTTTCTCAATACGTATGGGTTGAAGAAACATCTAGTCTGCAATAGTCGCCAGACGCATTCCTGCGCCTTCACCAATTGCTTCTCCGGGGTGGGTGAATCCTCCGCTCAAGTCTGAAATGGTTAGTAATGTCATGAAAGGATACCAGCCCATCTCTCGTGGACCATCCCGGGACGTCCGGCTCACCTACTCGGCTCACGAAACCTCGAGCATTCATGTGAGCCGTCTCGTTCCCAGGGCTCCCAGAGTGTGCAGGTACCCAGACAATTTCCGCCTCCGTAGTCCCTCGCCCCGTGGCCCGATTCAGCAATCGCGCCGCTGTGACAGATATTGGGTCTGGAAACCCCGCAAGTCATTGGTAAAGACGTCAAGACGCTCCTCAATGTTGCCTAGTCTAGCTTCGATCCTGTCGACCCGACCTTCCAACCTATCCTGTCGTTCTTCCAGTTTTCCTACTCTCTCCGCAAGGGTGAGCATGTCCCTCCTAATACTAGTGACTTTAACTACTGGCTTCGGCGTGTCCGCCGCCGAAGTTTCTGCTACTCTCTTTGCATGAGCTCCCTCATCTGCCGGCGGTGGCCTTTTGACCGTCCCCCGATTCTCCACTTTCTCCACTTCCATAGCTGTGTTATCGTTCACGCGAGAAGCGTTTGCCTGCGCCGCTTTCTGTGGGGCCTGGGCCAACGGCGTCTGTACCCCTTCTACTCTGCCGGTTTTAAGCGCGCATTCCATCTCTGCCATCCTAGCTTCCATCTTTTTGATAGTTTCGGCTTGCTGCAGCACCTGCCTTTGTAGCTCCTTCTCTCGAGCAGTCTCATTTTGGGAGCCCGCGTTGGGCCAGCTCACCTTTTACCTCGTGGCACTTGGACTTCTTCCATTACCGGAACCTTTCCCTCTTCCTTTGCCGGGCTCGGGTCCGGGCAGTGGCGGGAAGGAAGCTGACCGGTCCCTGCTCTTGCTATCGCACCGCTAGATGACCGCTTCCTGGGCCTCGAACGCCGCTCCTCCTTGCCAGTTTGGCTCGCCGAGCCATTTCGCGGAGCCGAGGAAAGGCCATACTGCGCATGCGCGAGGAGCAGTGACATCACACGGCGCTCAGCTGGCGCGCCGCCGCCGACGCTGCGCAGGTGACTCAGAGGTGCCACCGCCGCGCTCGCCAGTTGCGCATGCGCAGTAGCGGCGCATAGCTAGTACGCCGAGGCCGCCGCCGCTGCCACGCGCTCTCCATCGCCTCTCTCTATCTCTCCTCTTTGCTTTCGCAATCCTCCAGGTTTAACGAGAGCTAAACCGCTGCCAATATTATTTAGTGAACTTGTCTCAGCAAACGAAAAACAACTCAGCGACGCCATAGCACAGGTCAGAAGTCGAAATCAGCATGACCATTGCTCTCGGCCACACTCCGTTCAACCCTTTAACCACCAAGTTATTTCCTGGAAAAGGACGGAAAATTTTACAAATCTCGTTATTTGCTCTTAATTTTTCTCACGGCGTTCTGATTCTGAAAATATATTGTTTGATTGAATCCTTACTGCTGTTAATACACAGAAAAAAAATGAAAAAGTTTGTTTTAGATAAGCTTTATCTTAATGCACGCACACGCAGTGAGATAACAGGTTCTGGAATGACAGTTGTGGGATTGAAAATTGGGGGGGGGGGGGGGGGAGTAAATACGTTCTCTTAAGCGCGGCTGACACCGTTTGAAACCGCGCGGACCCCACCCCGTGGTCGCGTACGCTATCGAGCGCACGCCGACCACGGCGGGCCTTGCTCTGCGGGAACAAAGGAACGACACACTGGCTGACACAAACAAGACATTTATGCTATAACAAAAATAACGCCAGCTAGCAACAAAATACACTGAGGAATCGAGGATGTCCGACTCACCAGCACGGTTACGAGCGAACGTTCGCCCACGGTAGGGTAGAGGGAAAACTCCGAGGCCAGACGGGGCAGGCTTGGCGGGAGCAAGTTCCGACCAAAAGGCGCCCGTCGACGAAGAGCGAAGCCGCGAGCGAAACGTCCGCTCGCTTCCCGGTCCCAGGGAGAAGAGCCCCCGTCGCTCCCCGCGCGCGCGCAGCAAAACGCCGTCCGTGGCGCTGGTGTCGCTGCGAGTGCGAGCGCCATCCCCTGTTAGTTAAACACAACTAAGGGGAGTGCGTTGCGTGGAAGCTAACCACAGGGAACTAGTGCGTTGCGGGAAAGCGAACGCAGGGGACGAAGGCGTCCCCACATCCCCCCAACCTTAAATAGACCCCCGCGCCTGCAAGTTACATGCTATGTAGGAGTTTCCTGGTCTTCATGCGCTTGAGGCAGGTCGTGCAGCGGAGGTCACGCCGACAGCGTGCACGCAGTCTTCCGCGGTATTCCGAAGGCGACGTGAAGGTCTCCGCTGGGACGGCTCGCATGGCCCGCGGACTACGTGTTCGCAGGCCCGCGAAGAGGAGGGCCGGTTGACCACTGCTGGCCAGCATTCTGCAGTAGACGCCAGGGTAAACGCTGCTGTCTGGTCTCGCCACGGCTGCCCCGGATGGATGCGGCGAACAGGATACAGGCCGCTCCGTCGCAGCAGGCGGCAGCGAGACGATGCGCACAAGACAGCAAGCCGGAGTGGCTCCACTGGATCTGCAAAATTTCCCAAACACACTCCGCATGCCTTTAACGTAGGTCACGGGAGGGGAAACGGCGTACACAAGGGCCTCGTGGCTCAATGCTCAACTGGCTAGCAAAACGTGCCGGGCGGCTGTGCAACGCAAAGTTCGAGTGAACAAAGCCCTTTCTTGAGTTGAACGAGAATGCTCGGTTCATGCGAGGTTACAAAAAAGGTGGGCAGCATGTGCGCCCCCTCTCAACACCACGGTCCGGTGGTCGTGTCACTTTTGACCTGGTGCAGCCGCCGCGGTGGCTGAGTGGTTATGGTGCTCGGCTGCTGGCCCGAAAGACGCGGGTTCGATCCCGGCCGCGGCGGCTAGAATTTCTTTGGAGGAGAAATTCTAGAGGCCCGTGTACTGTGCGATGTCAGTGCACGTTAAAGAACCCCAGGTGGTCGAAATTTCCGGAGCCCTTCACTACGGCGTCTCTCATAGCCTTAGTCGCTTTGGGACGTTAAACCCCATAAACCAAACCAAACTTTTGACCTGGTGCAGGCAGCTATGAAAAGCCTTAGGCCTCACTACCATTGTGACGGTCGACGACCCCCAACAAAAGAAAGACCCGAAACGGGTTTCATGCGCGCAGCCGCGAGGAGACATCAGCTTTGTGGAATGGTCCTTTTCCGCTCACTGCACGAAGCAGCTTCTGGGCGGCCGGCGCCCACCGCATCGGACGGTGCCAAGCTGCAATACCAGCAAGCTCGTAGCGGCACCCGTGGCCCCAGGCCACCCGGCTCCCGGAGCCGCGACTCCCAGAGTCTAAAAAGAGACAGCGAGAAAATATATACAGAAAACTCGGACCACCCACGCGGCTTCCGTACTCACTCGCTTCGGGCTCGGCAACTCCGCGGGCGATAGGCCTCGCGCTCCCTCGATGCGGACCAAGTGGTTCTCGTGCTGAAGAAACTCCCGAGAAAACTTGACAAAAACATGCTGAGCATGTCGAAAAGTTCAAACATGCTGCAGCGCAATACACCTCGCACTCAAGAAAGCGTGCCGCAGGTCCTAGCGATCAAAATTCACACTAGGCCTAGCACTTGTCAAGTCCGGACAAAGAGCGTTCCTCGAACCGGACAGACAGTCGTCCAATGTTCCAAGAGCAGGCCCCACGATGGGCGCCAGGTGTGGGGTTTTAAAATGTGGAAATAAATACGTTCTCCCCGCTTAAGCGCGGCTGACACCGTTCGAAACCGCGCAGACCCCACCCCGTGGTCGCGTACGCTATCGAGCGCACGCCGACCACGACGGGCCTTGCTCTGCGGGAACAAAGGAACGACACACTGGCTGACACAAACAAGGCCTTTATTGCTATAACAACAATAACGCCAGCTAGCAACAAAATACACTGAGGAATCGAGGATGTCCGACTCACCAGCACGGTTACGAGCGAACGTTCGCCACGGTAGGGCAGAGGGAAAACTCCGAGGCCAGACGGGACAGGCTTGGCGGGAGCAAGTTCCGACCAAGAGTCGCCCGTCGACGAAGAGCGAAGCCGCGAGCGAAACGTCCGCTCGCTTCCCGGTCCCAGGGAGAAGAGCCCCCGTCGCTCCCCGCGCGCGCGCAGCAAAACGCCGTTCGTGGCGCTGGTGTCGCTGCGACGCGAGCGCCCTCCCCTGTTAGTTAAACACAACTAAGGGGAGTGCGTTGCGGGGAAGCTAACCAAAGGAAACTAGGGCGTTGCGGGAAAGCGAATGCAGGGGACGAAGGCGTCCCCACACAGTATATACTGCAACATGCGCTACAAAATATCGGATGCCAAGATATTTCTCCGTACTGATGCAAACAAGGTTGCCACGCACAACCACTTCCCAGCGCCCCAAGCAGCACAGGTAACCTGCCCCATATTGGAAAGGGATGGCTTCACTTGGTCCTTTGGTGGGCCGGTCTTTGCCAATGCATTTCTAATAGTGGGCCAATTAGTCGGTGTCCACTTCTGAATAAATAAAGTTGTCTGCCTCACTCTCGGAGACATACTATAAGTCTTCAATGTCGCAACTGTCCAAAATGCTGCAAGAAACCGCTATCATCCAAGGGTCATCGCCGCCATCGACATTATGCCAGCGTACTACCATTTTTCAATCCCCGTTTTCAACCTAGGTGACCTTCGAAGACCGACACAATTTTGAGGGGACTTCTCGTGGCCTCTAATGTTAGAAACAAGAGCAGAAACCTGCCGACGAACCAGCCTTGTCATTGGCAGTGAATGCGAAGCAGCATCGGGCTCGACGAGTCTGCCTCGTCATTGTTGATATTGATACAACGTTCCACGATGAGTACAATTCGAGCTTAGGAGTAAAATTGCTAATCCGAACATCGAAATTTATTGCAAACATCTTAGAAAATCCCGCACCTGATCGTTACAATTTCAGAGCGCTCTGCTTCCGACACGCGTAGCCAGCAAAGTGATAAGGCCGCGTGCCTGCTGCTATACACGAGTTTAGTTTAGTTAGTTTATGGGTTTTAGCGTCCCAAAGCGACTAAGGCTATGAGAAACGCCGTAGTGGAGGGCTCCGGAAATTTCGACCACCTGGGGTTCGCACAGTACACGGGCCTCTAGAATTTCTCCTCCAAAGAAATTCAACCGCCTTGGCCGGGATCGAACCCGCGTTTTTGGGTCAGCAGCCGAGCACCATAACCACTGAGCCACCGCGGCGGCGCTGCTATACACGAGGAACACCGGAAAACAAACAAAACAATGTTTCGCGGTAATATTATTTCCGCGTCGGAACGTCTAACAGTCCTCCCTGCGGCGTCTGCGGTTGCGAAGGAAAGAAAGACTGACGACATTCTTTGCGTCCCCGGTCCAGTTAGGAGCCTTGGTGCTTCTTCACAGCATTGAAATGTCTGGCTGTCAGGCCAATGTCAGAATAAGTTTTGAACATCTAGTCCTCTGTCCGTCGGCTCGGAAGGCCCTGAAGGCACTGCTTTGTTTTCTAAAAGGGTCCCACCTGAACGAGCGTCTCTTCACTGGGCGCCATGGTTCTCTCGGTGCGTACCGGCCCATTAAGCCCTTCTGTTCTTTCATTTTTTTTTCTGTCACTCAGCCACAGCCCCCGAAAGGTTGTTCATCCTATTAACACACCTGCCATTCCTCTTCTTTTATTCTTTCGCTAGAACAGCTCGTCTAATGTCAGGTTCACGGATAGTGAAGACGCTGCTTGATTTGCAAAATCACAGCTCATGGAGAAATGACCGGAATTATTTCGCACCGGATTTCGGGACCTTGGTTCTATGGTAGGTATGTGGCGTTAAACATCCCAAAGCTGCACATATGTCATGAAAGACGCCGTATTGTTGCAGGGCATCCATTAATTTCAACCAAATGAGGTTCTGTAATGTTCACTGACATCGCGCATCACACGGGTGCTTTTGTATTGTATTCTGCTTTTATTGTTTGGGGTGCAGTTTGGAGTCCGTTCTGCGTTCTTCGAAAGAAAGGCGGTACTTCTGAAATGTTCGCTGAGTTTGGGAATATTCCAGTACTGTGTGGGTCCTGACACCACGGCATTAAGGTCAGAACATTAACTTGGGGAAAACCGCGCTTCTAGTGCTGTTGAAATAACTAAAATAGGCACATATTACAACACGCGCCAAAGAGAACTTCGTATGGAGAGAACTGAGCCGTGCAAGGGAATGCCTTCGACTTAAGTTATTCATCATCATCATCACCACCAACCTGACTACGTCCACTACCGGGCAAAGGCCTCTCCCATGTCTCTCCAATTAACCCTCTCCTTTGCCAGTTGCAGCCACCGTATCCCCGCAAACTTCTTAGTCTCATCGGCATAATATATTTTATTATCAAACTGGCATCAGAAAGAAAAGCTTTCAGCTTCCAAGTTACGTATCGCAACGAAGCTTAAGCTAAGCAGCTTCGCTGTAAAACTAATTCCTTTGAGAGTACACCTTCTGTCTGAAAACGGTGGAAGACTGGAATAGTTTACCAGACTCCGTAGCCATTACTGTATTTAGTTCTGCTTTCGTTTTACCACTGAACTTTTCGGCCTTCATTCCCTTTTTTGTTCTTTTCATTTCTTTGAATGATGCGTTCTATTATCTAGGTAATACAAATTGAAGGTCAGTACTCACCTAATGACCTGTAACTCATTCATGCTGATAACCTGTGCATTGGAATTGTTTTAAGTACATACTACTGGTTTCATTTACGGTTAAGAATTGTTCCTTGTTTTTTCCCTACAACTGTTAAATTGCTGCTTTATTTTTGTCATTTTATGCTATTTATTCCGCCTATGTAATGCCTGATGACTTCGTAGAATTCTGCAAATGTAAATATGAAAATAAATGAATATATATATATATATATATATATATATATATATATATATATATATATATATATATATATATATATATATATATATATATATATATATATATATCCGATAAGTTGGGCGTGACTGACTCTGACAGACGCCATGTCGGGGGGGGGGGGGGGGGGGGGTGGAGGACTCTTGACACCACGAGCGCTGCCACTGTGTTTGAACCAATCCCTGATTGCCATTGCGGCCAATAAGTATGGTGTCTTTTAGTAACGTCACGTACAACGTCACTTCGTTCCCACCAGTAAATGTGATGCTTTGCGATGACGTCATGCATCATGTCCCATCAGTCAGACCAATCAATGTGACGCGTTGCACATGGTTTGTCAGGACAACGAGGCCGCATGAACGGAAAACACGGCCGGAACAGCTGTCACTGAAAACAAAGAAAGAAACAAACAAACAAAGAAAAAAAACAAATAAATAAATAAATAACGAGGTTTTGCGACCTTAGTGCGTACTCTGGAACTAGGTGTTGCACCTGGTAAGTGCTCAAATGTGTAGACGACGCGTATACATATAGCCTGAGCGGCCTAGCTGCATCGTAGACTGCACGGAAATGCAGCTTTTCACCGACAGCGCGCTCTAGGTAAAATCTTTCACAGCTAGCTAGCATCTTTCTCTACGAGCAACACAAATGACAAAAGAAATAACGTGCCATTGTAGTCTAGATGTCAGGTGCAGAGTGTCGAGCCCGAGTCACCGCCGACATTGCCGGAGGGATAAGACGGCTGTGGGTTGTGGAAGCGAAATTGGTTTGCAGTCAAGAGCGTTTACGCAACCATTGTTAGAGATCCACTGCCCCGCTTGATCTGCGGTCTGCGACGGCTTGCGCAACTTGAACCAGGCGGGCGAAAAGGTCCAACAGAGAAAGTGGAAACCGCGGCATCTGATAGGTTAGTTGTTGCTGGATACATCCCCTGAGGTGGTGCAAACCGAATGAGATTTTGACGGGATATGTCCCGCACCGATCTTCGCAACAGTTTCTGGCATCCCCCCCTCCCCCACACGCACGCACGCACGGACGCACACACTTTTTGTCTTTCGCTGATTTTGTCAAAGCGTAACAAAGAAAAAAGTTGCCGACATGTGCGGGACAACTATTTGGTATCGATCCCGCTATCGGTTGCCTTTGTACTATTGACACGATCGTAAATTGCGAGTTCTAACCGTAAAAGCCCCATTTCTTCTCCTTCGTCCTCTTTACTCTTTTTTTCTCTCTCCTCATTCTTCCCCTCGGTCTTTTATTGGCACAGATACATTCGGCAGCTCGCGGGAGCGTTACTTTGTGACTGTGTGCGGAGGGGAAGAGGAGGGGGCGATTCCCGAGAGTGGCGCGTCGCTGTCTGCCCTCGCTTCTTCCTCGCCATAAAATACGCAATCAAATGCGCGGCGGCAATCTGCCCGCGGAGACGCAGCAGCCCTAAGCTGACTTGTGCAAGCCCCGTGGGAGCACGTATACAAGCGAGCGTGCCGAGCATCCAGCGAGCGGGCGCGTAATCCGAGAGAAAGACCGTCGGCATTGTGCGCGGATTCGGGCGCGCTGGGGAGAGCCGGCAGACCGCAGCGAGACGAAAGGAAGAGCGCAGAAAGGAAAGCCGCCGGTAAACGAGAGAAACTAAAATTAGGAGGGAGGGAGGAAGGGAGACGCGTTTAAAAGGGGTGTTCGGAAGAGTTTCTCGCTTACAGGCCTCCACTTTCTCTGTTCCTGACCCCCCTCCCTGTTTGCGTTCGTCGCTGGGTCGCTGAGCCGGCGGCCTTGTCGAAGATCTTTTTCCCAGCCGTGAAACCTGCCGGCTCCCCATTAGCGCGGGGCTTGAAACTGCGACGCCCGAGAGCTTGGCGTGTAGCTGCGCGCGGGGCTTTTTCTCGTCGGCGCAATCGAAGAAGAAAGAAATTTAAGAGTCGAAGACGAAACGGTGATAGGATGAGGCAACGCTGCGCGCGCAGCGTCGTCACGGGTGCACGGAGCGAGCGCACGCCCGCCCTGTCATCCCGCGGGAATTGCGACGGCGCCGAGGCGGCCTCGTTTTCTCCGCGCAAAGTTGTCCCCTCGTCGGATTCGCAGCTTCGCGGCGCCTCGCACCGCGCGCGCTCAGGTGTCGTTGCTATTGGAGGGGCCGCGCCGCGCCACCAACAACCCCTTGTGCTGGTGCTGTGCCGATGCACGAATTTTGCATAAC
The DNA here is from genome assembly GCF_055824585.1 of Amblyomma mixtum. Taxonomy (NCBI): domain Eukaryota; kingdom Metazoa; phylum Arthropoda; class Arachnida; order Ixodida; family Ixodidae; genus Amblyomma; species Amblyomma mixtum. Next base: position 289,445,768 of record NC_143012.1, on the reverse strand, counting down.
GGGGCTCCCGCGGACGCTGTTACGCTGCTGCCGTTGCAAGGAAGCCCTCACTCGAGAGGCGAGATCATCGGGACAAGTGACTGGTAGTTCTGGTGTACGGTTGGTGCAGGTGGTAGCCACATATTTTTGGAGGTAGGAACCAGTCCAGGGATCTTTGAAGGAGGTGTAGATGCCGCAAGCATGTTGAATTTTGCCGAAATTGTTCTGAATATATATAACATATATATACTACTGTTCCGACTTATAAACAAATCTGGCGTTATCAAATGTATGCTTTCGGGAAACTTCTTGCAACACACTGAAACATTACAACTGAAATTTTCCACCAACTTCGAAGTACGTAAAATTCGATTACAATTTGACAAAGGAGTAAAAATACTCCTAAATCTGGTGACTGGCAGGAATGCTGCTTAGTTTGCGTTCTTACGATCTGTACTGTTCCGATTTTATACCTCGGTACTAGAGGAAAGCTAATAATCAGTGAACCCCTGACGGCACTGATGATCGACCCCACACATCCGATATGCGAGGAGGATACTTGATGCAGTTTCATTGTTTTGGAATATGCTTACTGAGGTGCCTACGCAGGGGCGTCTGCCATGTGCAGGCTGTGCCGGCACTGTATCGAGCATTCCTACCACGATGCCTAATTTCACAGCGATGCTGTTCAGCTGTTCACGGAGAAGGCGTCACTTCCCGCACCTTTCCTTTCCTTGTAAACAAACTTTATCTCAGCTGCTTGGTCTGCCAGGCGCTCAGCGAACGCAAACGCCACGATAACACGGTTATGGCAGTGGACTTCAAATCGTTTGGCGAAACCGAGGTCTTTTGATATAGGCAGAACCACTAAGTTGCGCCGTGGAAAAAAGAGAGAGCTGCCTGAGCGTTAAAGTTCTCGAATTGGATGGTATTATACTTACATTCCCATACCGGGATCATGATAACAGCGGAACAGAACCTAATGAAATGAACTTTCATGTTTTACTAGTTCAGATATAATTTGCTTTCTCTCCCCCCCCCCCCCCCCCCCCCCCCCCCCCCTAGTGCAGAGTAGCCATTCGGGACATCCTTCTGGTTAACCTTCCTGCCTTCCTGCTTTGCTTTTCCTGTCTCTCTCTATCACTTTAAGGTATAGACCAGTCACGGGAGGCTGAGTGGCTTTGGCGTTTGGCTCTTAGCCTCAAAATTGAGGGTTCAATTCCGGCCATGGCGGCTGTATTTCTGTGGAGGGGAAATACACAAGAACCCGTGTGCTGTGCGATGCCAACGCACGTGAAAGAACACCAGGTGGTTTAAATTAATCCGGGAAACTCTACTAAGGCAAGCCATTAAACCCCTGTCCCCCCAATCTACAACACAGCGTACTTTTGGGTATACCAATACTCAAATCTTAGAATGGAGTACAAATATTTGGAAATAAAATGACCCGAATCAAAGAATTTAAAACTGAAGATTCTCGCTCTCTGTCGAAAACAGATAAATAATTACAGAAAAGAGTGAACAAAAGTCAGATTTATACAATTTGCGACGCCTAATGCCTTCTATATGCGTACTTGAAAGCGATATTATGTGGAAAGCATCATGAATAAGCGGAAGGAGACAAGTTGTTTTGTCATCCTGACAACAGTGTTTCAAACAGGCTCCACAGGATTGACTGCGCCAGAAAATTTTTATCATTCTGTGAGCGGTAAAATGTGGCTGTCGATAGACCTTTTCAGCACTAACGTAGACGAATTTCGGTTTACCGGACGCTTGCTGTGCACGCGCAGCAGCCCCTTCTGGCCCCACCCATGTTAGTGCGCATGCGCTGGCGGCGTTCAGTAAGCCGGCATGAGTCTTCGCTAATAGGCCTCCGGTAAGTTGAAAACGTCTCGTAGCCCTCGAAATGGAAAGACTATATAGGCTGCCAAAAAGCGCTGACGTCGAAAGGTCGTCGACGTCAAGAAAAGAATCCATGCTTCTACAATGCCACACATCTCGTTCACATGCTGATGGGATTATGGCCGCTAAGGATAAAGAAATCGTTCGGTGTATTATTACGCCTGCATGTTCGGTCAAACCCGAGTATTCCTGTATACCAAATATGAAGTTTTGAAATCGACTACGAATGACACGAAAAATATTTGGTTAGCTTCCAAGATGTCAATTGTATGCAGTGTTTCGACTCTAGGATTCCTTCATTCATACATACGAAGGAACCTGACTGAGGAGCGGCTCGACTGAGATAACTTCGACAAATTTGTTGGTGGTGGTGATGATGTTTTTTAATGGCGTAAGGGCGGTTTTGGCCAAAGAGTGCCATGGCACAAGGTATTTTTCCTTTGACACAAGATGGGGTCAAAGGCTCGTTTTCCAAGCGTTCCTCTCCAGAGGAGCTGAGCACCAGACCAGGGGAAATCTGGTACCCATTGTATCACCTGTGTGTACTCGGCAGCACCGGAGATCGAACCCTCTACCTCCCTCATGCTAGGCGGATGCTCGAACTGCCACTGCTGTGGTTGAGAACTTCGATGAAAAATATGAGGTGAAAAACAAGTGTTATAAAGATTAAATGGCTGGGTATCGAATGGTCGATCATAAGGACCAATCAATCACTAGGATTAGTAGTCGATAACTAGGACCACATCTTCAACGCTTTGTGGCACAGGTCCAACTAGGTCATCCTCCTTGCCTTGCAGACCAACGGGGAGTCATTGGCTATGGCAGGCCATGACAACAATGTTACCCCGATGGCTACGACAATCCAGTCATTGCAGTATAGATCAAATAAGTCGACCGGGAAAGGAGCTGTCAGCATGTAAGCCGGCTTACATTGGCCCGGAGCTGCAGACTCCGCGAGCGCGGAAACAACCGGACATCCGACAAACAGGACGTTCCTCATGCCGCGCCACCTTTCTTTATCGTGGCCGGCACAGCACGACAGGAAGCAATGCCAAAGTCTCCCGGCTGCCCGATGACAGTCGCGCACCGAAGCACGCGTTCCGCACCGTGTATCTCCGTTGGGCGATTTTATTGCCCAGAAAATGGGCACACACGAAGACTCAAAAGAAAACATTCGACAGAAGTCTGTCTGGTTGGGAAATTTAATGTTAGGAGAAGGTAAGTGACGCCAACCAAGTAAAATACAGGAAAAACACGACGTTTCGGGACCGGCTCGGCCCCTTCTTCACGGTGTGACTACGGGCGAGCGCAGCTTGGCTTTTTAAGCCCCTGTGTGGAGGACCTGCGGGTCAATGGCCGCAGCCCATGGACGTAGGATGAGGGGAGAGTCCCCAGGGAACGATTAACATTCTCTCGTGTTTGCTGTATGTGCCACGACTCGAGAAGAAGCCTCCTGCGTGGGTTAGCTTCCGTTTCCAATACAATGGTGCTGTCGAAGTCAATTGGGTGGTCACACCCTTCACAGTGTTCGGCCACGGCGCTGCGTTGACGATTCATGTGACGGACGTCCGCTTTGTGTTGGTTCATCCTTTCCGCGAAGTTCTTCGTTTCCCCTATGTACGACGCCGGGCAGACGGAACACGGAATTTTGTACACGACGCCCTGGGCCTTTTCTCTGGGCTGCCGGTTTTTTGGGCGGGGGAGAAGGCGACCGATAGTGCTGGTCGGTTTGTGCGTTGTCAGCACCCCTTCTTTTCCGAGAATGCGACCGAGCGTCTCGCTCACGCCTCTCACGTAGGGGATGCAAACACGTTTCCGCTTCTGGCATGCGTCTGAGGAAATAATAGACCGGATTTTGTTTTGCCTTTCTTGTTTCCTGATAATGCGCCGGATGAATGAGCTTGGGTAGCCGTTCTTTTGGAGGTCAGAAATGACTCGGTTCTTCTCCTTCCTTTTATCTTCACTTGAGGAACATATGGAGTCGGCTCTCTTCAGTAATGACGTCACGACAGATGCTTTGTGCGGGATGGGATGGTTCGAATCGAAATGTAGGTACCGTCCTGTGTGGGTTGGCTTCCTGTGCACCGAGGACTGCAGGCCTTTGTCGTGCCTTGTAAGTAGGACATCCAGAAAAGGCAGGCTGCCCTGCTGTTCATGTTCAACAGTAAATTGTATGGCCGGTTCAACTGAATTTAGATGACTCTGGAGGTTTTCTATCTCTGAGGTTTTCACCACACAAAAGCAGTCGTCTACATAACGGAGGAATAACTTTGGCTTGGGATTAAAGGAGGAGAGGGCCCGGCTTTCGACGTCTTCCATGGTTAGGTTAGCCACTGTGACTGAAATTGATGCCCCCATAGCAGTTCCGGTTGTTTGCTTGAAAAATTCTCCGTTGTAGGTGAAAAAGGTACTGCGCAGACAGAGGTCGAGAAGGCGACATACATAAGGCGACGCACGGGGCACAGCAGACCGCGAGCGCCCCTCTCGCCTCGAGCAGGCATCACGGCGATGCGTCGAGTCACTCGGCGTTTTCCCCTCACGCTTGTTCGCTGTCCCGCTTTTTGTCGTACGAGAACCGCTATGTCTGCGACGAAATTGGGCCTCATTTCTTTTATTTTGGCCCCGACTGTTACACCGGTGACTTAGAATGATGAAGAAAAAAAAAAAAGGCTGAGAAACCGGGTGCCGTCATAGATCTCTGTGCGCGCTGAGTTGGACGGCCCGACGCGCCGCGGGCGAGGAAACGAAGCAACCGATTGCACGGCACTTCGGAAGCGATGGCTGGCCGTTATTCGGAATGGCTTCCCCGAAGCGAACGGCATTGTACGAGACGGCCCAGTTCTAGGACGCCGCTGCCCTGCAAACCAAGGATCCGGATCCGAATGGCCGCTGAAGAAGAAGAGAGAGGAAGGAGTAAAAAGCAGTCCGAAAAAGAAGGAAGCCGGAACTGCACTTCCGATGCTACTCTGCGTCAGTGCATTGTCTTTTCCAACGCGCTCCGAGCGACAACAGCGGTATTAAACCACGGCTCATGGTTTAGTGCATCGGGTCCGGTGGATAAAGGGTTCTTCTTAAGCATCTGTTCGTCGCGCCCACTCTCCGTTTTTTATTATTTTTTTTTTATTTTTTTCAGCGGGACCTCTTTAAGGCGTTCGCTATTGAACGACGAGAGTAAGATCGAGAGCCGAGTTTCTCGGACGCGCGGTGCTTTTGATACTGCGCTGTTTACTCGTCCTTCAGCCCAAACCCAGTTCCTTTCGTCTGAATTTATTTGGTTCGCGTAATTGCGTTCTTTTTTCTCGGCGTAAATGACTCGTGTCCCTGTTTCGGCATCACGCTGCGTTTCTATTGATCGAATGGAAATGACGCGTTTTCGAGCGAAAACCCACGCATCAAAAGCTAAGCGGGCACTGCGGACAGCTGGAAGCTTCTTTTTTTTTTCTTTTTTTTTTTTAGGAATAAACGGCAACCTTTGTGTGTGATGGGTATCTAGTTATTCTTTCATTTCACGTGTCTGTTGAGGCCACACACACACAAAAAAAACTTGGACGACGCTTAACGTACCCTTAAGAGTACAATGCGATAGCAACAGAGGTTCCTTCCGTGCAAACACTCCTTTTCTTACATAGGTTCGTTGACCGCGGAGAGCCCTCGAACCACTACTGGCGCAATGGTGCAGCGGTTAAACGATGCACCACTGCCCCCGGAGATGGCAGTTTTAAACATGACCACCGGCGGGGCTCGTAAGTCTCATTTTTGCACAAATAATTCGTCAGCAGGCTGTCATTCTCTCGATTGATGAGCTTATGAGCAGTGCAACGATGGGCATGTGGCAGCTGCATTGAATTTATTTCAATTAATTTCATTGCCACCTACCATGCTTGGCAGGTTGCCCACAAACCGGTGAGAAGGTTACCGCCTGCTTTTTCATGACAAGGACGGACGGACGGCGGCTTTCCTCGTGAAGAGGACCTCTAATGTTGCCGCATTAAAAGCCACCGCATAAGGTACACTTTGCACAAGTGACGCCTTTGCAAAGTTATGCAAATTATACACAAAGGAGCGAACGACGCGAAATTATCAAGGATTTCAGCAAAAGCAGCGTGGATTACACCAAAAAGACAAATCTTTGAAGCGGTGGTAATAATAAAAAAAGGCTACAAGGAACTGGTCTTGTACTTCAATCAAGATTAGGTGTGTGTGTGTGTATTGAGAATTTCGATTACGAATTGAATGCTATTTGTTATTCGGTACGCATTGATTCGAGATATCGATATTATAAAAATATTTGGCAGCGACCGAATATCGCCGAATATCGCGAATATAGTCCTACCATAGAATCCAACCATGGAATATCACACGATTGATTTTAAAGTGTCAGGAATAGAACACAAATTCATCGTGCTCAGGTATTTCTTTGTCGTTTATTTCCTCGACCGGTCCCATGCGGACGCTGCTAGGCTTACACCTCATGCTAAATTCTGCAAGTGTGCTTTTTCACATATCGCCTTTTACGAAAACAAGATGGCCGACCACCCGCTGCAAACAACCACACACGAAAGCGCGGGGTTTCCTGTTTTATTCTTCCTGTCGCCTCCGTAACTTGTGGGGTTTAAAACTGGGGAAGATATAAATCCGTTCTCCCCGTTTAAGCACGGAGAACTCAGTTCAAAACCGCGCTGACCCCACCCCGTGGTCGCGTACGCTACTGAGCGCACGCCGACCACGGCGGGCCGTGCTCTACGGGAACAAAGGAACGACACAATGGCTGACCCAAACAAGGCATTTATTGCTATAGCAACAATAACGCCAGCTAGCAACAAAATACACTGAGGAATCTAGGATGTCCGACTCACCAGCACGGCTACGAGCGAACGTCCGCCCACGGTAGGGCAAAGGGAAAACTTCGAGGTCGAGCGGGATGGGCTCGGCGGGAGTAAGTTCCAACCAAGAGGCGCCCGTCGACGAAGAGCGAAGCCGCGAGCGAAACGTCCGCTTGCTTCCCGGTGCCGAGGGAGAAGAGACCCCGTCGCTCCCCGCGAGCGCGCAGCAAAACGCCATCCGTGGCGCTGGTGTCGCTGCGACGCGAGCGCCCTCCCTTGTTAGTTACAGTAACCGAACCGAGAGGAGTGCTTTTCGGGGGGGGGCAGCTAACAACAGTGGGGTGCGTTGAGGGAAAGCGAACGCAGGGGACGAAGGCGTCCCCACATCCCCCCAACCTTAAATAGACCCACGCGCCTGCAAGTTACATGCTATGGAGGAGTCTCCTGGTCTTCATGCACTTGAGGCAGGTCGTGCAGCGGAGGTCACGCCGACAGGGTGCACGCAGTCTTCCGCGGTATTCCGAAGGCGGCGTGAAGGTCTCCGCTGGGACGACTCGCATGGCCCGCGGGCTATGTGCCCGCAGGCCCGCGAAGAGGAGGGCCGGTTGACCACTGCAGGCCAAGATTCCGCAGTAGTCGCCAGGGCAGCAGCAGCCGGAGGTGGCTGCTGTCTGGTCTCGCCACGGCTGCCCCGGATGGATGCGGCGAACAGGATACAGGCCGCTCCGTCGCAGCAGGCGGCGGCGAGACGATGTGCACAGGACAGCAAGCCGCAGTGGCTCCAGATCTGTAAAATTTCCGAAACACACTCCGCATGCCTTTAACGTAGGTCACGGGAGGGGAAACGGCGTACACAAGGGCCTCGTGGCTCAAATGCTCAACTCGCTAGCAAAACGTGTCGGGCGGCTGTGCAATGCAAAGTTCGAGTGAACAAAGCCCTTTCTTGAGTTGAACGAGAATGCTCGGTTCATGCGAGGTTAAAAAAACGGGTGGCCAGCAAAGTGCGCCCCCTCTCAATACCACGGTCCGGTGGTCGTGTCACTTTTGACAAGGTGCAGGCGGCTATGAATAGCCTTAGGCCTCACTGCCACAGTGAAGGTCGACGACCCCCAACAAAAGAAAGACCCGAAACGGGTTTCGTGCGCGCAGCCGCGAGGAGACATCAGCGTTGTGGGGTGGTCCTCCCCGCTCACTGCACAAAGCAGCTTGAGCGATCGGCGCCCACCGTATCGGACGGTGTCGGAACGCCCGGTGCCGAGCTGCAATACCAGCGAGCTCGTTAAGACACCCGTGGCCCCAGGCCACCCGGCTCCCAGAGTCGAAAAAGAGACAGCGAGAAAATATATACAGAAAACTCGGACCACCCACGCGGCTTCCGTACTCACTCGCTTCGGGCTCGGCAACTCCGCGGGCGCTAGGCCTCGCGCTCCCTCGATGCGGACCAAGTGGTTCTTGAAACTCCAGGAAGAAAACTTCACAAAAAAAAACATGCTGAGCATGTCGAAAAGTTCAAACATGCTGCAGCGCAATACACCTCGCACTCAAGAAAGCATGCCGCAGGTCCTAGCGATCAAAATTCACTCTAGGCCTAGCACTTGTCAAGTCCGGACAAAGAGCGTTCCTCGAACCGAACAGACTGTCGTTCAATGTTCCAAGAGCAGGCCCCACGTTGGGCGCCAGATGTGGGGTTTAAAACTGGGGAAGATATAAATCCGTTCTCCCCGTTTAAGCACGGAGAACTCAGTTCAAAACCGCGCTGACCCCACCCCGTGGTCGCGTACGCTACTGAGCGCACGCCGACCACGGCGGGCCGTGCTCTACGGGAACAAAGGAACGACACAATGGCTGACCCAAACAAGGCATTTATTGCTATAGCAACAATAACGCCAGCTAGCAACAAAATACACTGAGGAATCTAGGATGTCCGACTCACCAGCACGGCTACGAGCGAACGTCCGCCCACGGTAGGGCAAAGGGAAAACTTCGAGGTCGAGCGGGATGGGCTCGGCGGGAGTAAGTTCCAACCAAGAGGCGCCCGTCGACGAAGAGCGAAGCCGCGAGCGAAACGTCCGCTTGCTTCCCGGTGCCGAGGGAGAAGAGACCCCGTCGCTCCCCGCGAGCGCGCAGCAAAACGCCATCCGTGGCGCTGGTGTCGCTGCGACGCGAGCGCCCTCCCTTGTTAGTTACAGTAACCGAACCGAGAGGAGTGCTTTTCGGGGGGGGGCAGCTAACAACAGTGGGGTGCGTTGAGGGAAAGCGAACGCAGGGGACGAAGGCGTCCCCACAAACTCTAGCCCGAGCTCCGCAATTTCGTTTTGGTCAGCTGTAATGTGTGGAAAAGCCCACTTGCGGAATTTCACATGGGACTCCCGAATGGGAACTGAGCCGAGGTGTCACCGGCAGGTCAAGCGATCTTGTAAAAAGCCCGCCTTTTGCATGGCGCACTGTAGCCTGGGCACCGCACGTGCGCGTAGCGGCAGAAGTGGCGACGACAGGAGGGCCCTTGTCGCTAGGACGATAACAGCCTGTAGTCAAGTTGTTTCACTGCCTGAGCCCCCAGCTTCAAGCCGCTTTCGAACGACGACTTGCACGTCGCTGGCCGTTTTTCTGGCTCTTCCGAAGTGGTCTCGCTGTTCCGACGCCAATGTGTGTTCCCTCCCTTACGTCCGCGCTGTTTTTCCAGTACGCGAAAACCGTGCTCGTGACGGGCTTTTCGCTGTTTATGAGATGGAGCCTCCTCATTAAGGATTTGACGCATTTTTGAATCTTCGACGGATCTTTTCCTAGAGTGGGAGGGGGGGGGGGGGGGGGGGGGGGTAATTTGTCCACTTCTTCCGGTTCCTTAAGTCTGAACTAATGAGGTTTTACTACCCGCAATGATATTTTCAGCTCCCACTCGGGTCATTTCATGCTCAGTTTACTCTGTAAGTCGATTTGAATGACCGCATTAAGGGGCTGTATACTGCTGTGCCATGTAATCAATCAGTATGTTTTCTGCGCATGTCAGTTTTTTTTTTGTATGATGCTGAGTCAGTCTAGTTTTCCTCAATTTCGGGGGCGCAGACTATATTCTATTTTGGATAAAAAGTAATCATAATCCTGAGCTATTTAACTTTTTCGTAATTTTTTTTCAGTACTCGGAAGACATTCGATATTAAAAGGCAATATTTTTTATGCGTATTCGATTCGTATTCGAAAATTTTAGTATTCGCACATGTCTACTGAAATACTTCCAAAAGGAAAAATATATTTAACGAAATAAAAAGATTAGCCGTTTCTAAGACAGTTACGTACTGAAAGCGCCACTGACCGTAATTATTGTGAGATGTGGGGACAAAAAATTTGCCCTGTGACGCCAGACAGGACAGTCAATGCGAGTTATCCGACGCAAGAATGTCGAAGTTGCAATACTTGCAACTTAAGTTGCAATAAAAATGTCGAAGTTGCATCATTTGGTTACTAAGAAACTGCGGTCGATAGATGTATTCGGGGCGCCGCAATTCATCCAGTCCTGCTTATGCAGGCAGAAAACAGATTCAGTAAAAGCTATGTAAGTGAGCCCCCAACACTCTACGCAATAAGATAATTGTGTCTGAAAAAAGCTTCAGTGTAAAGCTTTTATCATATGCATTTCAAACTGACGCCAACCTTTAGCCAGAACAAAGCATGCTGAAGAAAGCTTTTGTACAGTTTCTCAGTGTGGGGCTTCCTGTTGAAAGCAGCATCTAATGTTACAACGACGTATGTATCTTTTATAGAAAGGTATACGAATAACATGTGTCCCGTTCAATTTTTTTTCTGACACCATTCTTTCTTTACGCTCTGTAAATTATTGCCATAGTTTTCAGCCGCTTGAATAAAAAGGTAAAAATTTGGACATCAGAGGGAAGCCGGCCGTTTCCTACGTGTTTCGTTATCTTGACGTGTAAGTTTGCTCGAAGGTATTTTCAACCATTCGAATACACAGCTCGCCCAGGCGTAAGGAATAGACGTGCTCTGCATCTTGTCCCAGCCGACGCGCCTCTCTCGTTACCTTCTCTTGCAGGCGCCTGCAGCAGGCCGTCATTGCTGCGTGCGCCTGAAGGGAGAACTTTATATTTTCAGCATTTTCTAACAAAGGCACAATCTATAAACTGCGCTCGTGTGGAGATGATAGTTTGCTCGCTTTGAAGTTCAACGCATGTAAAAAATATGTTACTGCACTCATGATGACGTGTTTGAAATGGCCCTTTTGTTGAACACACCTAGCTTTTCTTACAGAACTACTGATGCATGAACAGAGTCGCTTCTGATGGGGATTGTATTTGCGACACCGATTTTAACGAAACAGTTCGCCTCGAAAGAAATACTTGATTCACTTAACAGTGTCAACGCTCGCGGCATAGTCGGACGCGTTAGGCGAGCCTGAAACTTCTCGCAGATAAACAAAGAAAAAACTCCGCCTATTTACGAAGCGCCCCAGTGGTCATAAAAAAGCCGACCGAATCTGCATACTCCTTCAGCGCCCGGGAATGGTGGCGAATTTAAACGGAATTGATTGTGAGGACTGTTTTCGCCCGCATCGCTGTAGGGGAGGAATTCCGAGAGGATCGCCCGCGTCGGCTACCTCTCCCAGTCCAGCCCACATCCATCGGGCGCGCACGCTGAAACACTTCTCGCACTCAATTCATGTTTCGGTAAATTGAACCGGGGAGCCAGCGGGGCTCCCTGGAATATAAATCTAGCGCTTTAGACGGCTTTTCCCTTCTCTAGGCGGCACTACGAACGCGCGCTCTACCCGTCGTTCGCGCGGCTTGAGTCTTATTTCTTTTAATGCCTTTTTTTTTGTTTTCATACTCTTGCACTTGGATTGTTTAACGCAGAACATTAGTCTGCTCTCGGAGAAAGTTGCCGGCCGAGGTCAATGACCCCGGGAATGCCCCAGGGATCGCGCTGTTGCGAGGCAGCCTGTGATGGCGCGGAGCGCGCGAGCGCCCTCCCCAGAAGCCAGCTGATAAGGCGCCCGGCTAGAGCTCGCCGGAAATGAAGGAAAGCAGTCTACTTCCGCTAGTTCCCAGGCGGATGCCCGGTGCGGAGTAACCGTGCTCGCGAGCAGCTTCTCGGCGCTGCTAAAGGTGCGCGCGGGGCTCACTTCGTCCAGCATCTAGCTTCCCCCAACCCCGGTTCTGCCGCGCTGCCGCACCGCCCCGACGTGACTGGAAACGGGAGGGTTCGAGCCGGCCTGCAGGCGTGGAGGCCCGCTTTGCATAGAGCCCCGCTTCTGAGGGGCTGGGTCATCGGGCCAGTGTTTACCGCGTCGAGAGTGCGTGTCCGCCCTGCTGCAGGTGATTGAATGGTGGCGGGGCCCCATGTCGATAATGGTTTTCGCCTGACCTTTTACACGGCTCGCTTGCTGGGGGCTTAACCTACCCCTCCACCCTCCAGTGACTTTTGTTTAGGTATATACTGGGGAGCCTGGGACCGATGTTTTGTCTACGGTGTAATTCTTTTTAAACGAGGAAGAATAATTCAGTGAAGTGGTCGTTGCTAAGCACACCCCGTCATCGCCTTGTGTTTCATATAAGCTTCGCTACAATGTCGCCTAATCATCGCATTTTTGTTTCGTAATTATTTAAGCCTTCCTAGTCAACTTTGAGTGATTCACTTAAGTTGGTGGTTTGTCTGCTAACTGCAGATTTAAATAGTGCACTCTAGGGGGGCTTAAGAGAGCGGCAGAATTCAGCCCCGTTCCGGAACTGGACTTGGAAAGAGCGCGAGAAGCAATAACTATATGTGACCGTCGCTCTTGTTGCGTGAAACTCTGAAATGGCAGAAATATAGGCGATTACGAAACAAAGACTGGTCGCATGGTCTCTGTTATCGCTGTTGCTTTCGGAGAGCGGCTAAGCAGCATCGACACGAGATGACGTCAACCCACACAGAGCGTTTGGTAGCTCACCTTAACACATAAAAGAAAATGAAGAAGATAAATTAACAAACCCACAATTTTTGCTACCTGCACTTTACACTGACAGTCCGCGTGATTTTTACATTTCTTTTTGCAAACAATATTGTCATGAGCGAAAAATAAAGGTACGAATGCTAGATTCGATAATTTCAAGTTATTTAATTTGTCCCAATTTGCTAAAGACGGGAAACATTCTGAGCACGCAATATATGACCATGTCGTTCTTTCCTCTGTACCCGTTATGACATCTTTTATAGCGCTATAGCAATGTTTGCCTTTGGAGTTTTGTCCTTGTGGACATAACACTCAGTCAGAGTTTCGTGATGCAGTTGTAAATGAACGAGATAACGGGACAGAGCTGCTCGGTTAACTGGTGTCCAAGGCTACCCGCACGAACGCACGCCTGCGTGGATTCACGCATGCAGTTTGTCAAAGGAGCGTGGTCGCACTGGTGCTCTCGTTTATTGGGCTGCGCGGCTCTTTCGTTGTCATGGAAACATACCGAGTGTTGACTTGGGCGGATTCGAGTCACTTTGTCGAGATGTAAATGGATACAGCCTGTCTCGCAATAAAGGGTAGATTTCAACGTAACAGGGTTACGAATGCATGACCACCTTCTAACTGCCAACAAGGTCCAAAGTTGGTCCAAGCTTTCATAGTCTTCGTCTTTCTCACAGCAATGTCCGAGAGCTTTAATTGTTTCTTTTTTTTTATTGCCTGGCTTTGACACATAACGTTCAACAAAATAAACAATCAACGAAACACACTGGTTTCTGAGAAAGCTGTATAGCTTTCCTTTGTAGCCGTATGGCTGCGCTCGGGTGGATGCCAATGAGTAATTACTCCCTTATAACGAAACACACTAAACGCTACGTACATACACACGGCACTGTCTGTAGCAAATGAGGATGGGGCACCGTTTGACTTAATAATGCTGATAGGCCTCCACTGTATGGCGCTCCAGAATGACAGGCTACCAATGTGACAAAGAAGCAAGACCTGCCCGAACTTACTTTCGGGAAAGCATGGACTGGTTTCTGGCCATCCAGAAAGCCGCTGCGGAGCCTCCGGAGTGGCTCTCGAGAATAGAGCCGCTGTTCAATTCGCGTGAATTTTAATCTGACGAAGCCAGATTCATGCTGGCTGACCACGGCAGAGGTTTGTGATATTCTTTGTTCCGTAACACTTGATGCACCTTGCTTCGACCAGGCTCTGCAAGCAGCTCGGCACTCGTCGAGCCTGTGAATTTTCTGCCATGTGACCAATGGCCGACTAGGTTTAGGCGAAACAAAGAGATACCTGCCCGCATCTGGAAGAATATGCGAAGCTCTCGGACAACTTGGGCCAAACCCAGTTTACTCCGCCCCGTAGTCGTAGTAGTAGTAGTAGTAGTAGTAGTAGTAGTAGTAGTAGTAGTAGTAGTAGTAGTAGTAGTAGTAGTAGTAGTAGTAGTAGTAGTAGTAGTAGTAGTATAGTTGTAGTAGTAGAATCACTTTATTCGGTCGCTCAATATTAAGCACCAAGGATCATCATCAGCCTGACTACGCCCACTGCAGGGCAAAGGCCTGTCCCATATCCCCCCATATCCCCCAATTATCTCTGCCCTTTGCCAGCTGCGGCCACCATATCCCCGCAAACCTGAATCTCAAGCGCCTACCTAACTTTCTACCTCCCTTGGTACGCTTCCCCACCCTTGAAATGCAATCTTTTACCGTTAAGGACCATCGGTTATCTTGCCTTCCCATTACATATCCTTCCCAAGCCCATTTATTCCTCTTGATTTCGACTAGGATGTCATTAACCCGTGTTTGATCCCTTACCCACTCTTCCCTCTTCCTGCCTCCTAATGTTACACCGATCATTTTTCTTTCCGTTGCTCGCTGCGCTGTCCTTAACTTAAGCTGAACCCTCTTTGTTAGCCTCCACGTTCCTGCCCCATGGGTGGGTACCGGTAAGGCACAGCTTTTATACTAGTTTCTCTTGAGGGAAGGCACCAAGAAGTGAGTAAGTTTTAAGTCTTAACGACTGGTAGCACACTGGATTTTCCGAGACGCCCTTTTCCTGTGCCTCCATCGTGGACATGGGAAGCCTATAGGATCCCTCCGCGAGCGACAACAGTTTGAAGAAGAAATGAGACTACCCGAATGCCGCCCCGTGGAAGCGAAGCAAAGCGGATGACTTCTGAAGAGGATATGCGGGGAGAGGTAGAACGAGCTTGGAGAGGCAGCAGGAGGCGGGGGTGTGAAAGCGGTCCAGCTTTGACGCTTCTATTGGAGTGTGCGCATCGTAAGGCGAGGCAGAGCCGCCGCGCAAGGGCGCGCTTCTCTCTCACGCCAATGCCCGTCGGCGCAGTGAAGCGCGATTGGTGGCGCCGCGCTGACGAGCAGTCGAAGCGAGACCCGCTGCGCTTGTGCCAGGCTCTCCCATTCACTCCCTCTCGCCGTCTTACCCGCTCCTGTTCCTTCTTTGCGTCAACTCTCTCGCACAGAGAACGATCCCGGCGAATCTGTTTTGGCGGTGGCTCGTTTACGTACAGTCGCTCTGCCGTGTTTGCACGGCGGCTGCACATCGATGTGTCGCTCGATAGTTCCGTGCAGCGCGGTGGTGGCTGGGATGAGGTCCTGTGCCATATGTGGGACATCGCGAAAATCGAGCCGACTGGTGCTAAGCTGGGACGGCTGCTCCGTTGAGAAATATACTGAAAACAGAGTGCATAAGGGATGGAGAATACAACAACACGGACCGACAACAGCGTCAAGCGTTTTCGTCCCTTTTCGACAGCGCCGCTATATGATTTGAGGCGCTAACGCATGCGCACTGTTGAAGGCGCACTCTGGGCGGAGGGAGTATACGGTTTGCTGTTACAGTACGCGGGCTTTTCCGGCAGCTCGTTCTCCTCTCTTCTCAACTCTTTCGATTAGCATGACAAGGCAGTGTAAGTCAGCAAGCGAGCGAACTCCTCGCTTTTTCCTCCTCGACTAAATTCTGTGAAAAATTCAGCGGTCAGGGAGTAGAAATGGCAAGGCACAATAAAGACACATGCCACAGCACGCAGAACAGAGGCAATGTAAATGTGGCTATAACATAGGCTGTCAGGCTTGGCTCTAAGTGGGATTTAGCATGTTTAGCATGTGCTATTGCTGCATGAGGTGCCATGGTTCCTATCCGGAACGGGAGCAGCAAAGACGGTGGTCGTATGAATTAAAAGTTTGGATCTTGTTTGTTTCTCATACATAAGTGCAAACTGGAGAGGACAAGAATCAATCAACAGGAAGGCTGATGGCAAGTCAGCGTTTAGCGCTGCCTCTGACGCGCAGGGTTTCTGTCCTGTAACAAACACTATGCCTTCGGAATTATTATTCTTGGAGGGCAGTGGTGGCAGCCTTAGTTTGTATAGAGGAGATACGTAATGTTTCCCCAGCTTAACAAATGCAATATCTCTGCTATCTTTCCTTTTTTCTGTCGACCTACCTCGTCTCGGCCGTTGTATATGCGGCTACAGGCACGCATAAAATCTCCGTTTCAACTTTTTATATTCTTCCATTGTTTCTATTTTAGTATCACGCCATATCTATCTTCAGCCCGTCTGGGGAGCACGGTCTTCATTCCGAATAATGGCGACCATTGTTAATCGTCGTGTTTACGCTAGCAATAAATACAAACCCACTTTCGCCGGAAGTAAACTAATACTACCGCAGTTAATCCGCCCGTTAGCGCATCGCTCCTAACGGGTCGTTCGGCTCGCGTCTGATTAAAGCGTCGCTAGTAAGGTCCTGATATGGGGGATTTTATCCTTCTAAGAGGGATTTTACAGCTTCGTGCTGGGGCGGCGGCAGGGAAAGGCAGGACGACGGTGGTAGATTTTCTCACGAGCTGGCAGCGCTGCACCTAACTAACGAACGTGGAGGCGAGGACGCAACGTGCAGGCGTCCGTAGACGTAGCATCGCCGCGATGTCTGGAGGCGGGCGGTCCGCGGCACTGGGTGTCGAACAGCTGCGGTGTCGGCGGCGGAGGGCTACGGGCTTTGTCTTTGTTTCACTGTGCGACGGGCGTGAGCCAGAAGAGAACGGAAGATCGATGGCCCCGTGAGCCGGGAGGCTCGGCGAGGAAAGAAGAACATCCGGGACGCTCGGAGACTGCCGCCGGTGCTGCGCTACGAGAGAAGGCTGGCGGAGGCGGCTGCAGCCCCGTCTCAAGAGAAACGTGCAGTGCTCCGGACGCCGCAGCCAGCAGGGCTTGAATGTACAATGACACTCACTTGTAAGAACGGTATTCTGATTGTCCGCCATCCCAATGCTGACCTCTCGAAATGTCTGGGGGTACGAAAGTCGAGTGGCCACTAATCAAAAGATTCAAACGCGTCGTGATAACGACCCCTCGTCAGCTGGTGCTAGTCTCACCGTCCGCATCGCTGCACCTTTTCTAGCGAGGCAGAGTACGGGGAGCCAGGACTAAAGGAGGGGGACGGTGCAACCCAGCGGCGGGAGCTGCGCCAGTGGAAACAGGAGCGGCTGCCGCCTGCGCGACTTGGCAGCTCCGAGGCGAGGATGGGGATGCGGCTCTGGCGGCGGCCGAACGGGAAGCGGTGATTTGTCAACGGCGTCGTCATCGTCACCGCCGTTTGAAATTCAAATGGCGCGCATTTTGGGTCGTTGTGGCGGCGTCGCCGACTAAGAGAACAAGCCGACCGAAAAGCGAGAGCCCGTTTTGTCTCTACCACGCCGGGCTCGGTTTTTTTTATTTTTTTTTTAGGTTTTGGTTGTCTGGGCCGGTGGCGGGACGGGGGAGGAAGAAGAGCCTGGGTGCTAAGGGACGCCTCGTTCTTCCACCTTTCTTTTCTTTTTTTTTTTCTCTCTCAATGTTCTTTCTTCATTGGGGCTGTTTCACCTAGAGCCGGGGACTGCTACCGGGACTGAGCGCCAAGGCCGGGAGCCCCGGCGGTGGCTGTCAGCCCGGGTTTAGCTTCTCGTCTGCGCGCAAAGAAGTGTGCTCCCTTCTCCCACCATTATTTTCTTTCTGCGACCTATCTCTTTCTTTTTCTCTCTTCTTTTCTTCCGCCTGTTCTCCGAGATAAGCAACTGAAAGCTTTCTCTGTTTTCTCCCCCCTGACTTTACCACTTGGCGTTTACTTTTCAAGAGGGGCAGCATTATTACGGGAAGATAAATGAGCGACTCTTTAGGGCGCAAAAATCTTAAGAGCCTTATGTTGCTTTTATTTATTCCTTGGCCTCGCTTATACCTGGCTATACCTAGGAGTTTAGATACGAAACGGCCCGCCTTACTAATGGGGCAATGAGGGTAGTAGAAACAAATTCTGACACCAGCCAAGCGTATAAGCCTTTCTGATAGATACTGCAAAACGTATTAATGAACACGGTGCACATACGAACATTAACTATTATTATTAGTTTAGCATTAACTTACCTTGGAGACACCGCTGGGCACATTGAACTGACATCGCTCATGCTTTGCATTATTGATCGATTTCTCCCCATCCTGACAACTGCTCGTAATCCTGAATAGCTAAAATTGTTTTGAAGAATATTCCACGTAGAAACGGGCATAAAATAGTGCAGAAAAACGTCCTAGATGATCACTTATCTAGATTACGATCAGATCCCCAATGGGCGAATTCCGCTGTAATTTCGCGTCTGCACAGCGACGCTTTTACGGGAAAAAATCAAGAATGCGGTGAAATGCAAGGCGTTTTTACGATAGTGGAATGCGTTTGTGCTCCAACTCGAAACGTCTTGAGGCGGAGAGCAGCAGAAAATTGCGTATTGTTTAATTTCCTGCTCATATTCCCTCTAAAATTGGACACTACCGCGAAGTGTTCCTCTCTTTCACGTGCACTTCCTTTTTTATTTCCGCCTCGCCACTGATACCACCTACCAAAGAATGCAATATCGGTAGAGAGAAAGCAGGGAAGACGGACTCCTTGGCAGCGCAAAATGAACAAATGGCATGCAGGGGAGTCTAAGTCTGGTTGACAAAGTTTCGGCAAGAGGGCATGTCTTTCTTCGAGCGAAGACAATTGTTCTGGTTCTAAGAACAGTCCTCTTGAAGAAGTAGTTGGCTGGTGGACTAGGCATTTCTCCTGCCTCTTGTTCATTTTGTGCTGCAAAGAATAAAATAAGTTGCATCACCAAATTATTACTCTTTCTGATCCGTACCGCTTTGGTTGTAAGCTCTTTATACGTTTATGCTTGGACGCGTTTCTTAGCTGCATGTGTCTTCTTGCGACACATAACCTTTGGTTGGTGTTTGCATGCCTGTATTTTCCTTTTATTTGACGACGAAGTGCACCCGCTTTGCATGCTTCTTCCTGTGCACTTTATGTACTGTCCCATGACCTTATAGTGACACTGAAATGGTGAAAACTTATTCACCGCACTAAATCCCTCTTCACGGCAAAATGCTTTCCCTGCAAGAGCCGTTGTCTCTTTGTCGTGCATAGTGCGCGACTATAAGCTGACGTATATGTAAATGACTATTCGTACGCCATTATCATTACAGTAAAGCTTTGATCAATCTCTGCAGCGCTTTGTTATGTATGTAATAAAGATTATAAAGGCTATCATGCCCACAACCCTGTTCTTTGAGGACATTCTCAGGTGACAAAAAAAAAAGGGGGGGGGGGGGGGGGGGTATCGGAATTGAACCGCAGAGAATTCGATTTCTGGCCCCTAGCGAAAAAGTAATGTGCCGTGCGACGTTATTGTGCTGACGGGACTGTCCGACATTGACGCATGATTAACCGCCAAGCGGAGCCGCCGCGGGCCATGATGCCTCTCTGACAAGAGTATGCATTCGCACGTAGCAAACATTGGGTGCAAATTCAGCTTCCTTAGTTGTGCCCTTTATATACAAGTTCATATCTTCAAGAGTTTTGATTAGCGCACTTACAGCATCGAGAGAAGTGTACGGTGGAATCGCTGTACAACGCCTTAATGTCGGGAGCGAACGGCCCCGTAGGCGAAGCCGTATTAGGACGACAGACTTTAATGGCTCATGCTCACGGTGTTCGTCCATGCTCGCGGTGTCCGTCCGTGCGCTGGAATCGTGCCAACTGTGGCCTCTCCTCCGCGCAGCGGCGCAGCCTCTTCCCCTCCTTAGCAACCGGTGCGCCGGTGGGGGGCGCAGCTGTGCATAGCAACCGTGACGTCACACAGTAGCGGTACAACGAGCGCGCGCGCTTGGGCGGTGGCAGCTGCCCCGCCGCTCCTTCGCCAGACGTCTCTTTGCAGTCGAGTGAGTCAGACGAATGGCTCCGAAGCGGCCCAGTGACTCCGCGCCAAGCAGTTACGCTACAGCTAACCGTAGCATAAAAGCATCAATCGCGCATTGGCTAATTTGAGAGTCTGTTCTGGTTACGAGACCGACAAGCGCGGCTGAGAGCATCTCGTCCTTCCAGCGATAGGCTTGGAGGCAGCCTCGGCCCACCTGCGTGCAACGTCACCGAAAACCGGTGGATGTCACAACAGGCTGACGCCGTCAACGTATCTCTTTGCAGTACGCAGGCTTGTAAACCCTAATGAGCTTAAAGATTAATTCTATTTTTAGCTCATGCCCACCGAGAGGGGCTACGCAAGCATGGCATTTCATAGGCTGCTCCGCAGGCATATGATACGTACGGGGCTCATCGTCATCGCCATCAGCCTGACTACGCCTGAGAACACCTTTGGAATCCTGTTGCTATTCATTGCGGGTTTCTTAATTTTGGGCTCGAGCTATGAAAACAACTTCGTTTATGTTACAATTTATTGTTTATCATATACAACCAGTGTCTCCAAGTCAACGCAGCAAAAATAAATTGCAATAGGAAACTATTGATGAACATCCTGCCAGAAATGAAAGTTGCACTAACTAGTAAGAAAAATGCGAAAGAACTCGCATTCTATGCAGGCGTGCAACGTGCAAGTTCCAATGACACATAAAAAAGTCATGAAAGTGCGGCCGAAGTTCAGTCTTGCATCCTATTCATGAGCTGATGGTGGTGCGCTCGCCATGCGGTCAAGAAAGCTGAAAAAATAGTCTGGAGACATTACAGGCGAGATCGACCGCTTATTGAATGATTTCGCTGTAGAAACTACCCTGCAAACGAGGTCCTTAATCGAAACATAGAGACCTCCTCCACAGCGTATGACAGATGTCTGTTAGCGGGCAACAAACGAGACTTGCCTGTCAAGCCCTCAGCGCTCCTTAATGAGAAATTTATTCAGGCGTAGTGGACGAGCTTTATTAATGTGGGGGTCATTTGGGGGTCTCTGAGTCAAGAATGGTAAGGATAGAAGAGGCTTTGTGCAAATGAACTGGAAGACCAGATCCAGCTGATCACAATCGAAATTGCTGGAATCGATAGACTACGGCATAATAACAACAAACAGACCACTGTCACGGAAAATGGAGCTTTCGTAAACGAAATAGAGGTGTCGCTGCCACCGGCCGAATTCTGAAATGGAATGGGTGCGTCGGCACTGAATTTTTGTGCGGATCCCGGAGTCTACGTTATGACGCAATACTTCTCGAAACGGTGGCAACCCGTCTTTCTCGGTAAGGACGTCACAAGTTTGTATTAACAGGCAGCAAGATTTTTAAATAATTTTTTTTTCTGACGAATGCGTCTTTTTTGCAGCTGACCATTTTTTGATCATGAGTAATAATTGGACCCTCAGTGTCCCTTCAAGGTGTCGGCGCAATACTTAAGGTATTGTTCAGTGTCGTTTCTCATGGTGTCCAACTAACGCCTCTAACAGTTTTTATGCGAAGCATACTACTTTAGCTACCACTTCAGCCCTTCACCGTGGTTATGCGCCTCCAAATCACGTGATACATGACGTTACACCACGTGACACGATGACGTCACGACAGTAGAGAAACGGGGGCCCACCTCGCGCCGTCACTGTGGTTGTGCGCCTCGAAATCACGTGATACATGACGTCACACCACGTGATGCGATGACGTCACGACAGTGGAGAAACGGGGGCCCACCTCGCGCCGTCGCTGTGGTTGTGCGCCTCCAAATTACGCGACACGATGATGCTTCGCATTCTCCAGGCTTAACCAAGTTAAGCCTCAGCCATTTTGATAACAAGGTTCCATAAACCCTTCTCAAAAGGTGCCTATTGAAGCAGACGAAGAAATTTGATAAAATGGCATATTAGTCCCATCATATATCTGCTGACGTCATTTTGTTTCCACAAGGTAGGCTCAATATTCAAATGGCATTATCGGTTCATGTAGAGTGCTTTTTTTTTATTGTCGTTGAATCCCACATGATGAAATTCTCGAGTCCGCCAGGGTATGTAATCGAATAAAACTCGTCAGGAGCTCTGCAGATCGAGGGCGATTGGTTGCAGTAGAGGCTTATACTTGGAACAAAGCTTCCGATGTTGGTTCCAGCGCGATCCGTTTTATCATTTACTGACCAAGTCATGCGTCATGTCAGTGATGATGAGTGTGTTCTGCAATGTATAAAAGCATGATACGTTGGTAATTTTTTTATTGATTTCGAAAAGAAGAAGCAGCGACTCAAATACACATTGCCAAGTTTTTGCGTTAGTTTCTGCTTTCCCCTGAGGCCAGTTTGATAGGGGCCCTGCTTAGGACGCTATTGCCAACTTTGCTTAAACGGGGCACGAAGTCGTTGACGGGTACCTCGAAAATGCTCCAGATTAACAGGAGGCGCTCGTTACCTCTAACGCTGCGTGCATCAGGAGCCGGGGGGGGGGTCTCAGCTATTTCTTTGTCCAAACTATTATACAACTTTCGCTAAATGAAGGGAATAAGAAGTTTCGCAGGCTTTTCATGCATTTCATTCGTTTAAAATTATGTTTTTTGCACTTTGTTTGATGTTTTGTAAAATAAAACGTTGAAAGGTATCATGGGTGGCAGCAAGACCCTGTTCAATACACGTCGCCAAATTATGTTGCGGCTAGCTGCACTTTCTCACGACGCACGCCTGATGCTTGGAAGCATGGTCGGTCGCAGCAGGGGTGGAGCTCGAGGGGTAAATAATAATGAAAAAAGATACAGACAGGTGAGTGGGTCAAACCAAACGCCCACAGTTTTTTCCATCCGCTCCAGAGAGACAAGTGAAAACATAATCGCTATTTATTCGGTATTCGCAATATTCTTTGCGTGTGCAAAGATGGATACATAATACGGAATAGTTTAGGTGTTCTCAAAGTTAAGAAACAATTTGGAGACATCCTGTGCAACCCGAGAGATGTTAACATAAAGGATGTACCACACACTAGAAACAATCAGTAAAATATGACAAAAAGATGAAAAAATAATATGATAACCCATAGAGCTTGAAGGAGACAGTCAATAAAGCAGCAACTTCTTGCAAATGAAATACAAGTTTCGTGAACGCGACGTGCGCTGAAAAAAAGCTGGCAGATTAACGGTACAAATTTATGATGCGGTATTCGAAGTAAATTAATACCACCTGCTTTTGTTTTTATTTTTAATGCTAGAATGTAATTCAGGGTAAAGTAGTAAAAAATATATATCAGTTTAAAGGACGGCCAAATTCGATAATCTTAACGAGGTAATTTACTGAGTCAATTTTCTTTAACGGCGCATGGAATGAGTACGAAGTATCAGAGAATCGTATCCCAAAAGGCAGGCTTTTGCGAAATATTCCGCAAGACGGCTGCTTAAGGCGCACTGAAGAGAATTTTGAGTCGTCTTTTTATGACGGAAACTCGATCTACACGCTCCGTGCAGTCTTAGAAACTTCTGACTATTACCCTGTCTGGCCGATTTTCCTATTAAATGGGATTAAATATCCCGTCTCCTACCTTTCCTTCTTTTACTCACCGCCAAAAATAGGAGTCAATTAACGTGGTTGCAGTGGCGAAAAGCATAACGGAGTGCCTTTCAACCTATCGCGCGGGGTCTTGCCGCTATGTCGTTGCCGGAGTAATATGCGGAGCGGTCTTCGAAAATATGCGGGTTGCTGGTCCGACTAAGTTCAGCCGGAGCCAACCGTCGGGTTCATCACCCTTGCGGCAGCAGACGAGGCGAGAAAGTAGTTCGCTTGCTTCGGGCTTATTTCGGTGATATATTATGTGGAAAACAAATATGTAGCGGTTTTATTAAGCTGTTACTTACATCGTGTCCACAAAGAGTTATAAAAATTACTTTGAATGGCTTCACAGATTATAGTACCTTCGTTAGCCATTTAGAGTAGTGAGGCCGAGTTTCGCGAAAGCAGATAGTCCCTGCGTATTTTTATTTCCGTGGGCTTAGATTGCGGCTATGTTGCCTGTTTACTCACGGAAACACAAAAAACAAAACAGCAAAAACAATTTTTTTTTTTCGGCTGCTCTTTACACTCTAAACCCGAATACTCCTATATGGGAGTAAGCAGGGAGTAATCTGTCCTCTAGCACACTCAGTTTCATAAAAGGGAGTGCACTAGAGGACAGATTTACTCCTTTTTTTTGCTCCAGTCTGTTTAGAGTGTGCAGCACTTTCAAGGTGTCAATCCGGCCAGAGGCCTAGGTAGCGGCTTTATATGACGAAACCATGAGGAGTGGCCGACACAGGAATCAACATGTACACATTCAAAGCCATTCACAAAGTTGGAGTTATGCCTTGGGCCGCACAACTCATTCTCGTCATCCTCTTCTTCGCTTATGTTCTTTTGAGCTTTGACGACTATCAACACGGAACACGTGACTCATCTGTAAACGTGCCCTGTAATTCCACGTGGCTATCACCGTCGACCCTGGTGATCATTTCAAAATATGAAACACAGTGCCGAGCCCGGGCTCGGGGCCTCTGTGGAGAGCCGCGCGACGTCTGTGCGTCATGCTGCTGCGAGCGCGGTAAATGATCTGTGTCCAATGCATGCCTGCCTCTCGCGTCGCGGCGCGGCGTTCGCTAGAATGTTTCATGTAGCCATACGTGTGAGCCTTGCTTCACGTGGGTCCAGACGAAGAGTTTGGTGTCACTGCAGCGCGAACATGTTCTTTAGCGATTCTTAGTTTTATTCTATACCCCGTTGTGTATATGTTGCTGTCACAATATCCGTCTTTACGTTTGTGCATGTGGTGTCCAAATAATAGCTCAGGCGTGCTATTTCGTTTGCTGCGTATTTTGTCATTACCGTGCACCGCTCCGCCGAACACACCACGGGTGATGAGAGGCATCGTCCAACAACTGTTATGCTGCATTTTCTGCCATCGTCTCAAAAAGGTACACGTGTACTTTACGTGATGCTACGTCGTCGATTGTGATTAATTGTGATTTATTTATTTTCCATAACCTTAAGATCAACGGCACAAACAAATATAAACAAGACGATTTTCGGTTTCAACCGGCAGAAAAACGATAAAACTACCCCGAATTCAATTTAAATTTTTGAAATTTGGTTTTAACCGAAAAAAACTAGTCCAGTTTCAACGCAGTTAAACAGAGCAGTTTTGCGAAAGCTTGTGCTTAGCCTGGTTGGCTCATGGTTTTGCATTGCTCGGCCATCGTCGGCGCGTCTGGTGACGATATTATACTCAGGTTAAGCTCTGATCGAGGTTAAGCTGATCTGATCTGTCTGCGCCGCAGATGGAAGTTGATGCAGACGACGACGCGCAATGCACAGCGCGAGAGTGTGTTGCAGTCGTTGCATTGTCCAATCTCTCAGCCTATATCATATTACTACTCCTTTTCCTCCTCTATAAACGCTCCTCTTGCCAGCAGTTCACCGCCTGTGTCTTGGGCCGGGACGCCACAAGATTCTTGGTTGGTATTGACCCCGTGAAGAAGTGCTTTCGCACAAAGGACAGTATTAATATGCGCACCACAGCTTGCTGGTCACCACAGCTTGCTGGGCAAAGGATAAAATAACGAGGTACTTGAAACCAAGAGCGCGGTGACACGGTGGTGCCATTGGAATAAGTAGCCAAGTTTGCTGTTTTCCGTCATTTCTCTACTGCCGTGCACGCCTCTGCAACCGGGAGGCTCCACTCCTCACCAGACAACTTCTGTAAGCCTAGGGGTGTTCGCCGTCATCAACCGCTAAGGACTGTTACTTGGTGAGTAGGTTTCTCCACAGCATGTATAAGCTCGCTATTGCACCAACGATACAACGGCAACGACCACGATATGCACCGCCATCTCGCTCAACACAGAGCAACAGTCCAGCGAAATCATCACAACCCAATATTTAAAAACAAACTACAATTTGCGTTTGAATGCAAGAATGCAATTAACCGGCTACGTTTTCCCTTCTCCTCGTGTTTGCTCGTCCGCTGTACGGTGTCCATCCGTACACGCAACGAGATAATGACTGTCTACAACTGCGCAACTGTCACTGCCTCGTGCAGACTGAAAGGAGTTGAAATATACGCGAAAGAAAAGACTTGAAAAAAAAATAGATGCGAACGAAAAGACTCGAAAGAAATAGATGTGAAAGAAAGGACTGAAAGAATAGAAGCGTCGCAGCAGCCACATCCGTGGAAGCGATTGCTGCAGCAAACTTTCAACTGATATCCAAATGGGCCACTGTCGCTATCGCGCGCAGACAGAATGGAGATGATAGATATAGAGCAACCATGGCTTCCCAAGTGATTGCTGCGGAAACTGATGCCCTCAATACTCTCTCCCTATCGTCTCGTATGCTGGTCGTAGAAGCTTATGCAAAGGGGTAGTGCTGGTGTAATAGTATTCTTGCGATAAAAACAAAAGCAGCGCTGCTAAAAAAAGTTAGGCAGGGTTTAGCCACGATTGCATCCAAAGGTCGAGCGATAGCATTTTGGCAATGGCCCGGGACAAATTTGTAGGATTCTATTGTGTCGGGCACGTTCAGTCGTGACTGGACATCGATTTTGGTCCAAATCGTACAAGGTCAATCTGTCAGTCTGTCGATGTGAATTGGATGCTTTGCTGTGTTTCTCAAGGTTAAACCAAGGTCAACTAAGGCACGGAATGATGACCGACTTTTACTTTAAGTAGAGCTACCGCTCTGAAACTCGATCTGTATTCGCACGCTGCGAAGCACGGCAAGGAAAGCAACGATGTCTACAAAACGCACTGCACGAGAGAAATTTTAACCCTTATGAATACACAATATACTGAGATGACCAAAAAGAAACTCTTTGCAACCATTGCAGCATTTTATGCTTTTGGAGCGCATGGAGTTCCTTTCTTTGCCGTGCGTTCTCTGTTGTGTTCGTAGCCTCCCTCGCACGTGCTCTTATCCACATTTGCTTCCCCGCTTGCAGTGTCCGCGTTTCTTCGTGTTAGATAGCTTTTAATGTGTCTGGTGGGCTCGTCGCGTGCATAAAATGTCTATAAATATGTTTGTGCCATATTTGGTGTCCTGTTCCTTGCATCCACCAGACCGATCTTGCCTGGAATGCGTGACACAATTGGATAGTAAATGAAATTAAAAAGAAAAGCTTGTGCCGCGAGGCCGATAACGAGGGGCGATGATTCTAAGCAGACATGTCGCATACGCCACATCATCGTCGCCGGGCGCTTACAAGTTACACAATGAAGTGCATAAGAGCTACACTGAAATAGCTAATAGAAATTTTGCCGCAAGCCACTGAATGACCTTGAAACGACCTTGAGATAAATAATGGTTGCACATCTGTCTAAGCATGTGTGGTCCGGCAGCTTGGTGCTGCACAACTTGACCTTGACCTTTCATCTTAACCTTTGACCTTTCAAGTTGCTGGTAGAGGGCGGCAAGAAGCCACGTGGTAATCGCATGGAGTCATGTGATTCAATTAACAGTTTTGAAGCCAGGGTATGAGGTATACAAACCGGAGTTGTGCACTGCTTTCGCCGACAGGGTATTTGTTGTTTCAGCCAGCGTCGTCGCATCGACAGACGCGGTTGTTGCGATGCGCGTCTCTTCTTTCACTCTTTCCTCTTATCTCTTAACTCTCCTCTATCTGCACGTGGCAGCGATTGTGGCTCAGCCCGAGTCAGTGGGCAGGCCCGTGCGCTTTCTCTTCCATCCTTCCTAGTCGCAACAACAACAACATCTCTGACTTCGCCACATGAAAGCTCGGCTCAGCAGAGTTCAACCACAGCATTTTTTTTTCTTTTTTGGCGACAACCTTCCTTGTGAATTCACGAGATGAAAGCACCGAACAGCAACCATGCATTCCTGCAATGAGGTAATCTGGGCGTAGCACAGATGTGAGAGCTATTTTTTTGTCTGATGATTCCGTCATTAAAGCTCCGCTGGTTTATTAAATGCCGTATCGTTTCCTCCAAGGTGGCGATATGTAGATTAATTACTGGGAAATCACTGGTGGCGACGGAACGGCGAAAATTTTCTCTAAGTGACTTTTGATCGCACAGCAATACTACAACTGAGAAAAGAAACGGTAATTCATAGAACATATTTTTGATCGCACAGCAATACTACATTATACAATTTAAAAAAATGGTAATTCATAAAAAATTTCGATGAAGGCGAATTTCTAGAGTACCGTGTACTGTGCGATGTCAGTGCACGTTAAAGAACCCCGGGTGGTCGAAATTTCCGGAGCCCTTCACTACAGCGTCCCTCATAGCCTGAGTCGCTTTGGGACGTTAAACCCCAATAAACCACACCTAAACCAAACCATTTTATTTGAAAAAACCTCAAAAACCACGTTCTGAAATAAACGCCGGAAAAATTCCGCCAAGTTTTAAAAATTTTCAGACACCAAAAAATATATATATATTTCCGGAGGCCATTCACCCGCCGCGGTGGCTCAGAGGTTAGGGCGCTCGGCTACTGAGCCGAAGTACCCGGGTTCGAACCCGACTGCGGCGGCCGCGCTTCGATGGAGGCGAAGCGCAAAAGGCGTCCTTGTGCTGTGCGATGTCAGTGCACGTTGAAGATCCCCAGGTGGTCGAACTTATCCCGGAGATCTCCAATACGGCACCTGTTTTTCTCTTTCTTCTTTCACTCCTACATTCCTCCCTTTCCTTACGGCGCGGCTTCGAGATATGTGAGACAGATACTGCGCCATTGGATTTCCTAAAAAATCAATTTCTAATTTTCAAACCGAGGAGTTCAACCTGTATATAAATAACAAAGCACAGCAACTGATGACAAAGTGAAGAGGATTTCAATTGTGCTCCTTTTTTCCCCCGAAAAAATAAGGCTTGCCGAGTGTTATCTCCTGAATTTTCAACTGCGGCTCGGTTTTTGTCCGCTGTTGTTCGCTGTAGAGTTCTATCATTATTCAGTAAAACGGCAATCATGTGGTCTCGCAACTTGCGAAATGGCGCCCTAAAAACTGCGTGAGAAGATTATAATCAGCGTGCAGGCTAAACAACAGCAAACCCCGGAGGAGAATTTTCGATTCTTTCTAAGATGTTTTGGTTATCTCATGACACTGCGTTGAAGCCAGTAGACTAAAGTTTCGTCCTGGCACACAGGATTGTAACCAATTTCTTTTTTTTTTTAGTGATCTTACGAAACGTTAAAAGCACGTTGCGTCGAAAGATGGCTGCTGCGGATCACTCCCCCCCCCCCCCCCCCCCCTTTTTTTTTTCTGCGGGAGTGGGGGGGGGGGGGGGGGAGAAGTGTGATCCAGCGCACGTTTATTGACGTTTGCGGGTGCTGCCAAATCAGTTCTCGTGTTGACTCAAGGGCGGAGGCGCTAATTGCGGCCGCCGAGCGCCAGCCGTCCCTCGTACGCTGCTCCCTGTTTGTCTTGCATCGATACGTTCGCTCTCCCACGTCTACGGCGCCAAAGCCCCGCCAGGGGGCGGCGGTGGTTGGGGCTTAGCGCCGAAGCCCCCGATAACAAATCAAATCCTCAATTCTGATTACCTCGGTGGACGTTCTATTCAAAGCAGGGCTGTTTGTTCTGGCAAAGGCCATGGAGGGATATCTGGTTTCAAAGGACCAACCGCAATCGACAACGAAGGAAATTGAACAAAAATAACGGTTATCCCACCGTCGTTCCGCGATCACACTTCGTCTGAAGGGCACCCGGCCGGAACTGGGAGAATGGCTTCGCCTAGCGTACCTATGGCACACGCACCTGCTTATCCTCGCAACATTCTAGATTTATGAGGCCACGCCGTCGAGCGAGGGAATTTCTGTTTGAAGGATTTGTTATGACTATATGACGACGACAAGGCGTAGTCCATGCCAACGCTTTATCCAGGTTGTGTGCCAGTGCGTGTTTATATCCAAGCGGTGGTATGTGCGTGGTATCAAGTGGGTATGGCACTCGGTCCAGCGCACGTGATCGCCTAAAGGTCAGTGTGCTCCGCCACCGCTGAACTCTGCCCATTCTGTTGTTCCCACCTTCCCAGCTCTCGCCCGGAGCCAGCGCGTTTTGTAGGTCTCCTCACATCTATTGCCGCTGTTATTCCTGCAATAAATAAGTGCGAAATGGACATCTGTTTCAACAAATTCTTTTAAATAGATAGTCTTCTGGAACACACATGACGGAAGCCGACAGACATCGAAACCAAGGAGCATAAAGGCTGTTTTTTTTCCAATTTGTTATGCTAATTAATTGGAGATTATTTGTGTAAGTATTTTGCAGCTTAAATATAATTGATAAGAAAGCAGAAAAAATTGGCAGTAGTTTAGCTCTGGTTAACCCGGGAGGATTGCGAAAGTAACGAGGAGAGAGAGAGAGGCGATGGAGAGCGCACGGCGGCCCCGGCACGATAGCTATGCGCCGCTACTGCGCATGCGCAACTGGAGAGCGCGCCAACGGCACCCGTGCAGCGACGGCGGCGGCGCGCCAACTGTGCGCCGTGTGACGTAACTGCTCCTCGCGCATGCGCAGTATGGCCTTTCGTCAGCTCCGCGAAATGGCTTGGCGACGCGCGTAGTGTTGCTCTCGCAATAAAAACAACCATATGCTGCAGGTAAAAAAACAACCACATGCCGCAGGTGTTCCCACCTGCGGCA
The DNA here is from genome assembly GCF_055824585.1 of Amblyomma mixtum. NCBI lineage: Eukaryota > Metazoa > Arthropoda > Arachnida > Ixodida > Ixodidae > Amblyomma > Amblyomma mixtum. The sequence goes on along the minus strand of NC_143012.1, from coordinate 289,415,223 downwards.
TGTGGTTGTTTTTCTTCTGCTTTCTTATGAAGATAATGAAAATGATTTCATTGAAAATAATTAAAAGACGGAGGAAACCTTGAACTACGTGATTTCGCGTAAGATCTGATCATTTTTCGTGTTCATTATTCACGCTTGACATTTATGTATCTATGTACATTACTCCTGATCATGATCCATGGTCCGTGTTCGGCCCGACGTGTCGAACACGAATAATAAAACAGGAAAGCCTCTCCCATTCGTGCTACCGCAAGGTCTTCTAGCTCCAACTTCACGTCTCGACTCCGCTGCGTGTCAGTGTCGGGGAACACACGCATCCTGACTTGGTTATTTTCTGGCCAGTGCCTTTATCGAATTACTTTCCTTCGGATATCCTTCCTGCTTGCTTTTTGCAAAGTCTTTCTTTTTTTCAACCTGACGCTGTCTCCCGTAGCACCATCTCGCCAGAGTACGGGTCGTTTTTTATCCTTGAGTCACGGAGCAGCGCCAAAGGCCCAGCGGACCGACGCAAATGACATTCTGCTTGGTTACGACAACACCGCAATGGCAGCTAAGACAGCGTCCCGAGAGCACCTATTGGCAGCAAGACTCGAGCGACAGCAGAAGAAATGAATAAAGCTAAACATGTCGCGCGCCGGCGCCCCGCGAGCGCAGCAAGTAACGCGCGGTATGTCTTGTGGTGTCATAAAAGCCATTATTTTAAATTCTGCGAATGACGCATGGCTTGTCCGTTGCCTGGTAGACAATTTCGCGCCTTGCGCGGCGTTCGTTGCTCCTCCGTTTTTTTTGAAAGAAAAACAAACACCCGGAGATATCTCTGGGCGGGAAAGGAACAGAAACAAATTCAGAAGAAGATTTTGCTCGCGATTGCGTTAAGCGAAGCGTTTCTTCGGGACGGCGGTGTCGTTAAGGCGGCATCATTACGGGGTGAGCTCTGGGCGCTTTCGCTGTTGCCCTGAAGCCGAGCCACGCTTTTGTACTATTGCGCCACCGGAATAGAGACGGCTACGAACGATGTGTTGCGCGCCACTGCGACTAAGGCTTGCCAAACGAGCTAAAAGTAGAGGTTTCGTCCAACACGAGCTGGACGCTTCCGCGACGCGCCTGTGAAAACGGGTGAGCAGTCTTAACCCTTTTCGACCGCTTTGTGCGGGCATTTATTCACGCTGAGAGTTCGCAGCCTTTTTCCGAAAATGTGCTACATCTATTGCAGTGATTTCTATGTTCCAGGCGAAGTTATCATCTCAGTGTTTTTTTTTTTTATGGCACCCCCTAAACGCAATAAACAATATTGCGATGTTGCAAACAGTAATGATATCTTTTTTTTCTGAATTTATAGCGTCACAAGTATCTTCGAACGATAAAGTGATTCCAGGATCGCTCAGGTGTTTATTTAACAATTCCCTGTGGTTTAAAGTAACAACTTTCAAGAATTGTAACCCTTTGTACACCATTTCGCGCATGTCTGCAAAAAATTATTTCTCGTGTTTTGCGTTACACAACTAATTAAGTAGGTTTTTTTTCTTATCTTGCGGATCAGGCGACACTGAAGAAAGCAGAAGACTGAAGCAACGTTAGCTGCCTGTGAGCTCAAAGTGAACAGCGGAAACGATGGAGGAATTTTCGGCAGAAGGCTGACTATTATCTTCAGCGATGGCGCCAAGTTTTCCAACAAGTGTCCCGAGTGGGCCCTGTTGACGCGCCCCGGCGGAAATACGACTGCATTTTGGTGACGGGCCCACAGATGCAAGCTGGTGATGAACTGTCAGCTACTATTGCATCAGTAGGCCTCTCGGTTGCCCTGTCAAAGAAGCTCCGCACATTGCCATCAAGGACTGCATTTAAAACACAACGGCCTCTAGAGCATTTCAAGTGCAGAGCTCCGCACAATTCTTCGAAGAACAACGCTCTAAAGAACCCACCGCCACGGATAACAAGGAACGTAGACTTATTTATGGACGCTGAAGTCGCGTGCCAGTTCCACAATCACTAAGTAAAGCAAACATGCAACAAAACTTCAGAGTCATACCCTAAAACAAATTCAGTTCTATAACCGCCGAGAATGCACGCCGTGGTCGAAAGGTTCAGTCTCCACAGAATCAGTCCCGCGATGATCGCATTTCGATGAAAGTGTGCGCAGTCGGCTCGGTGCCAGTTTTTATGGCAAAGAAATTTGATTCTGGGGCCGTGGTTCAGTTGCGTAAGTTAATCTCCGGACTGGCCGTAATCGGCTGATGTTGGTACATGATTAGCAAGTGTTCATGTGTTATCTAGTCGTGATAGAACTAGAGAGAGTTGCCGAGAAATCATGAAGGAATCTCGCATGTAAAATGCGCAGTGATAGCACGCCAGGCTCGGGAAGGTTTTTGAACGTAAGACAGGTTTGAGACTAATTGGAGCCGTGGCTATCTTCGCGGGAAATCAGAGCATCGAAGTGGATAGAGGGTGTCGATGAATTCGTCAGTTTCTTTCAAAGTGGCAGCTTTCGAAATGCAGTGCGTTTAGCAGAATTTAAATTTGTTCTCAATGTGCTGTTTCTGGTGGCAGTGATGGGGACTTAACCTGAATTAAGGGGATGGAGGGATACCTGAGCAGCACGGGCACAGAAAGTGACAGCAGGTTCTTAGTGCTTTAAGGTATGTTAGTAATTGCACAGCGCCACAAGGGAGAACCTTAAGTAACCCGATCGGAATGGGCACAATTAATTTTGCTATTGGAATGGGTACTTTGGCCTCCATGATGACTACATCAAATAATGTGCTTATATTTTTAAAATAGTATTTCCTACCAATTGACAGAGAAATATAATTCCGCGCCTTTAAGGCTGTAGGGGCTATTTTTGCCATTAATGAAAACTGACATTATTTTTTTCACCAGTGCGTTAGCAGCTAGGATTACGGCTAGTTTTCCTTCTTACAAAACATAATCAAAGCTATTCTCTGAGAAGTGATCGTAATAATACATTTCTAAAATGCTTGCGGTCTAGAGCTCATTAAATGTTAGCGGACAATTTTCAACCAGTGCCTGGTCATTATCATTTTTAGGAAAAGCGATCTCATTGAATATGGAAGTGTCGCCATCTCCGACGACAACCACATTAACTAGTTCATAGAATCAAAAAGCAACGTCTCTTCTTACGCGTGAGGTGGGCTGCCAGGGAGTAGCATCCATAAAAAAAAAAAAGAGAAGCAATCAACAATGATTCCAAATATACGCTGAAACGAGGTCAATAGAAAATAAAAGTTGAGTTCGTTTTTACTCTCTAGAGTTCCGAGTAGGTGGGACGCAATATCAAGCCCCTTTGTATGACGTTGTGGTGCCTTGAAGATGAGACACAGGCTTAATCGCTCATTTGCACGAATCTGCTTATAGAAATTAGGGTGCCGGCAGGATGAACTATATCGAGCGAATCGTTATGACGGGTACCGGACTGAGGAATAGGGCATTAAGGACGCACTTTCAGCTGCAGGTAGGCACAACAATGATCGACCAGCGGCCTAAAACGAAAACATTGATTGTGTGCTCGAATCATTAGTGTTGCCTTCTCGAAAACAATGCGTGTTTCTCAATTTTAAAGGGGCCGCTATCACGCATCGTGAAGAAGCATATGGAATCACTGACTTAGAAGAAAGTAAGAACCTCGCTGCTTGTACGCTTCGCTAGAATTAAAACAATGTTGGAAGATACTGGATCGATAATGGTTCTTTATCTAGAAAAAAGGTCCCGCCGGGGTGGCTCGGTGGTTCAGTGGCTTTGGCGTTGGACCACTTGATCCCAAGGCCGCTGGTTCGATCCCGGCCGCGGTAGCCGTATATCGATGAATTCAAAATATATAAACACTAGTGTGCTGCGTGGTGTCAGAGCACGTTAAATAATGCCAGGCAGCTCAAACTAATCCACTGCGGCGTACCTCGTAGCCGATGTGTCGCTTCGGGACATTATAGCTCAAGATTTTTTGAATTTTTTTTTTTACCCAGGAAAAAAAAAAAGAAGCTTTGTTCGGTAGAGGTAGGTGCTTTGCAATACTTCTTAAGTTACGATATGCAAGCATGTCTCAGCATTCGTTAGTAACTTTTACGCTTGAAATTTATGACTCAAAAATTTTGGAATTGGTTGCTACAACCTGTTAAAAAGAAACGAACCCTGAGCGCAGCGCAATGACATGAACTGTACTTTTAAGTTTTAGCGACAGCACGCAGGATCAACCACTACTACTAATAGGAGATTTAGATCGGCAAGCCTATTTCCGCTTTATAACGTTTCATACTTAGCGACCATGCTGTGACTGATCACAATACTCAGCAATGTCACAAACGAAGAGGCTAGCCAAGTGATGAATCGTTGTTAGGTTGGAACAGAGTTATCAGTTCGGGTATGTAAAAATCACCAGTTCGAAGCGAGAAGAGTGGATGAGCTACCAGCGGTTTTTATTGCTGCAATTGGGCGATTGGGCCCCTGATTAGTTAATGCAGAACAAAGCCTTCTCAAGGCAGAATTGTTTTAACGAGATGGAGAGCACAACAGACTGCGAAAGGCGAGAGTCGACGATTTCATACCGATGGGTAGGCAGTGATCTTCCTCTTCAAGTCCTTAACTTGGGTGATATAAAAAAATGCACTATGGTTGGCGTGGATTGTGTGCTTGCATGTTATGCGTTAGATCTCCTACCTGTATTCGTAAAACAACCAGTACATAAAGCGTCTATTGCCAGTTAAAATTCGCTTGAACAACGGGCGTGTAATGCTCATTGCGCACTGTACACCTCCTGACTGGGCGCAGATAAAAATTCGCGCTAGGCGAGCGACAAACTCAATGTTCCTCGTTGACTGCCCCCCCCCCATCCTTCCCAAGCATGGCTCCGACATCCCTCTTCAAGCTCGGCGGCATGGAAGCGCGTCTTCGCCTGCTTTCTTTTCGCGAAGCAGCCGGCCTGCTTAGAAACGAAAATGGGCGCTGTGGGAGGCATACGGGAATGCCGACAAGAGTTTGCCGTCCTGCGCTACCGACCGCGTAGCAAAAGGGTGGCGAGAGGCGCTCGCTTCTCGCGAGACGACGACGCATCTCCCTCCCGGCGGTCCTTTTTCGGGGCCGGCGTTCTCCCCCGAGAGACGTTTGCCGCCGAGTGAGAAGCCTCGCAACAAGCCCTACTGCTGAGACCCGGGGACGGACCGGCGTCGAAGGAGCAACTCGTAAGGAGAGGCGATCCCTGTGCGCAGCGTCCGGCCGCATTCCCCGTGCCTTAAGGCTCGCTTTGTTACCAAGGCTTTCCTTCTACCGTACATCCACGTATCCTGATTTTTTTTTGTGTGTGTGCGCTTCTATCGTGTCTTAAAGTCGAGCCCTGTATGTGAGCTTGCTGTTTTACTTGTCTATCTGCTACCTTAAAGCGAGTGTTAAGCGGTGTGCTTTTCTTGTTATCGTTGCCCATGTATAGCGTTCCGATAAGGTTTCTTGAGTGGCCTACTAGGGTGCGCTCCCCACAAAACTTGGGTACCAGCAGCGGTAATGTTTCCAGCCACTGACAAATTTTGGAACTCAGTGATGTAAACCGGGTGCAGTTGAAGTTAGGTGAACATTGTTTTAATAAGCCCTGCTATCTTAAGCCTTTCCTCAAACTTTTTACTACCATAAAGAAAAATAGACACAGAATGAAAGAATAAGACTACGATTGTACTCGGTCCCATTATATAGAAAGCAAACGATCTCCAAAGTCTTTTAAAAGACATGCTTGCCTATTCTTCTTTATTCTAGAAGAAATTAAAAAAAAACTATTCCCTTTCCTTAACAAACCTTGATCTATGCCCAGCAGTGTTTTTCGTACAATCCGTATAATACAATTTTTAATATCGCAACTAGAACACATGCTCAATTTTTGAACTTTTTAGCAGTCCTGACCATACAAGATTAAATGTAAGGCGACACTCTCTGCTCATTTTTATAAGAGGGTGAGCTGTTTTTTTTTTTTTTTTTGCTAACATGCCCTTAAAAACAGAGGTCGGTGCCTGACAGCGCATAACAGCGCACTGTGCAACACACTGAAACTGGTGATATAATTCACGACACACAGCTGTGACACACAATAGACAAACATAAAGAACAGAATTTAGATATCAGAAAAACAATGAAGGGTGAGCAATTCACATGAAATGATAAGTAATCAATAAACACTATGAATGAACAATGCACACTGGGCAAGGACATAAGAATGCAACAATAAGCAAGCACGGCTAATTTATCTCGGTATATTCAACTAATCAGCGTCCTCATGCCACTGCTTAGTAAGCCAGTCATATTTAGTGGAATAAAATTTACTGCACTTCAAGGATATGGATGAGCAGATAAAACAAAATTACGATGCAGGCGTCACACTAGCGTTAGGTGCTAGCAGGAGCCACTGAGAAATATTTAGAAATCTTGAATTTGACAGCGATATCTGCCCTGGCTGAAAGCTAACGCGCAAAGAAAGCGAGAAAATGTCCACGAATTTTTTTCTATTATGTTGAAGTAAGTGGCACAGCTTCTTTTCGTGCATGTGCTTCACTTTTAGTTAGAGATGGTAATCGGGCCTGCAAAATAAAAGGCCTACACAAGAAAAAAGGTTTCTCGATCATGTTTCTTCTTGTTCGCTGTCATACCCAAGGACGGGAGATGCCGTTCAGAAATGCGAATTTTTACCATGAGTTAAATTAATGCGCCTGATTTGGCATTTGAAGCATTTAAGTAGTTGAAAATGCAAGCAGATAGGCACTTCTTGATCTCTTTTCTCACTGTTTGATGGCGACGTAAAGCTCCGTGTGCTGGGCTCGAACTGCAGCGACAACGTTCACAGAGAGCAGAGAAAGGAACTGCAGGCAGATATGATTTGTTTGCGCCTCTCCTCGAAAGACACACTGCATGTATTCCAGATGTGTGTTTACGTATAGTTTATACTTCATATGAAGTTTATGTAAACACACGTCTCCGGAATACGTGCAGTATTCCTTTCCTTGTCATTTCTGGCTAGCTGGTTGTGGGCCCCGATAAGACGAAAGAATAAGCCATCGGAAATCTCTTTTTATCGTCAGTGAACCTCTTTTATAGTGAGTGTGCCCATTTCTCAAGTACGGTGCGCGACATACGGTACTTCTCTAGTGAACGGGCAGGAAAGAAAGGTAAAAGAAGCTTAGTACAGTTCTCTAACAGGCAGCGAGCGGAATGTGGCGGCTATGTTTTGGTTGCCTCCTGGACCACGACAGGGCCAAACTTAGAAGTCGTAATGGGCTGAGTCATCTCTGCTGTCTTTACGTGTGAGGGCACTACGTTTTCCAATTCTGGCTGGGTACCGTGAGAAGGTATACTTTAGGAGGAGGAGGACGAATAAGAGGAAAGGCTGGGAGGTTAACAGGAAGAATGATCGGTTTGCTACCCTACACACGGAGAACGGGGTGAGGGGACAAAAAAGTGAAAGAGAAAGGAGAGTAACAGAAAATTGAAGCCACATGGAAAGTTAGCGTTCGTTAAGTCACAGCCTATCATGCAGGTCAGAAGTTCGCAAGAAGCGGAGAAGTGCCTTGGAGGCCTTCACCGCCGACAATCGCCGCGGCCAGTGGCCAAGAATCTTCATTTCCGTCAGTGGCAAAGGACAGGGTATACTCTAAGAATAAAAAAAGCCCCCAGCTGCATTCGTATTTTCTTTCACCCGTGCATCCTATTCGAAATCAAGAGGAAGAAATGGGCTTGGGCAGGGCATGTAATGCGAATGCAGGATAACCGGTAGTCCTTAAGGGTAACAGAGTGGACTCCAAGAGAAGGCAAGCGTAGCAGGGGGCACCAGAAAGTTAGGTGGGTGTTAACAATGCAAGAGCGGGGGCTAGTTGGTGCTTCATACTAATCAATTCGCGCTACAAGGGACATACACACGGAAACACAAACGGACGATGCGCTTCGTCCGTTTGTGTTTCCGTGTGTATGTCCCTTGTAGCGCGAATTGATCAGTAGGTGGGTGGATGAGATTAAAAAGTTCGCGGGTATACGGTGGCCGCAGTTGGCAAAGGACAGGGTTAACTGGAGAGGCATGGGAGAGGCCTTTGCCCTGCAGTGGGCGTAGTCAGGCTAATGGTGATGGTTACACGAACTACCTTCCTTCGACCTAGTGCCATCAGATACTAAACCCAGTTGTCCTCCCGTTTCTGCAGGCTCACACAAAGACGATTATGCCCAAATGTTTAGCGAGTGCGCGATAATTACGAAGAGTCTGCTTAAAAGCCTATCTTGAACTCTTTAATCCTTTACTGCAAGCTGCTATGTCTATACACATCTAACATTTTTATGATTTTTCTCTAGTAGACCTGTAATTCTTTTCTCGCAAATTGCAGTCATAATAAACGACGTGATGCTTGAATAAAAGAAAATGAGGCCGATCCGAAGCAACGAGAACTGAAGGCCCCACCTGGAGAACAAATATTTAAGCCTATCTCGCACCGAATAGAGACGGAAAGCCGGTCCACATTAGGCAAGGTGCGTTGCAACGTTCGCCTCCAGAGCGACGCTGAAACTAACGCCCACCGTAAGCACGCATTAATTATACATTGCGTTTGACTTGCGCGCCAGCCGGAGAGTGAAATGTTCGTTCTCAAATATGAATTGCCCGCAAGGTCCCCCGAGGCAGTTTTTGTTCCGAGCGGTTCTCGCGGAAATCTACCTGCGTTAAAAATGCATCGCAGCCGTGATTGGATGCTCTTTGCTGATTGAAAGCCAAGCGTTCTTCTTGGGCGGCGCGAGCGGCTTCATTTTGCCAACTCGCTTCTTCCACGAAGAATTTTTCCTCGGGCGCTTTGTTGCTCCTCGGGTACAACCTGTCTCAATCCTTCCCGTCTTTTCCACTCGTGTATTCAAGACCAGAGCGCAATTGCATTCGGCCTCTTGCTGTTCGGCACGGTCGCCGGGGATTTATCTGGCAACCACGTTGTTCCCATTTCTCCTCCTTTTCGCTGCTGCGCAGCCGCTATGTTGGTCTACTCAATGCGACGCCGTTCTGTCGCTCACAGTGCATGCATATTGATGCCCCGCACTCCCGTGCTGTCCGTATCAAGCAATTCGAACGCCATTACCGGAAGTTAGTTGCCACATCCTCCGGAAGTGTACAAAAGCTGGGCCCGGAAACATCCGGAGTATCTGCCTTTCCATGCTGCCCAGGGAGTATAAATCGAGACGAGAAGACCGGAAGACGTGGGTGCCTGAAAGAATTCGAAGATACAAGGTAGCTTATTCAAACTGCATCTCGGTCCAGTGCACAATGTATATACGCTCGGGCGAGAGAAGACAAAAGAAAGATTCGCAAGGAGGAGCGAGCGAGTCGGTAACGGCGCGCCTCGCTCTCCCGTCTGTCTTTCCTCTTGCTGCTGTGCCTCGCACCTCTCCAACCTGCCGGCGAAGGACGACTGTAGCGCTGAAGAGCAGCAGCTCTCCACATTCGCGAAGATGTTAGCGCCGCACTTGTTCTGACCCGCAACCTTTCTGCGGCTGTTCTCTTTGCTGCTTCTTCGGCGGCGCAGGCGAAGAGCGCTGCTTCGGCGGCTGCCCTCGGCAGCTGCCTAACGGGCTGTGCTTATCAATAATTTGGGCCGCACCGTCGGCGGAGAAGAGGCAGCTCCACCGCCGGCTGAGGTGGAAGGCGCCCGCTTCGTACAATCTTTGGGAGCAACCAAGAGCGAAGCTGTCAAGTTCTGCCATGACGAATGCTCCGATCCAGCCCCGCATGTTAGAGTGAGAGAGAGTGGGAGAGGGGGTGGGCTTACCTTACCGGCACCAGTTCCACGTCTTTTCGTCTTCTCTCTAGGGTGCGCTTATTTATGCGTGTATACATCCTTGCTTTATAGGCACTAGCGCTCTCGTATTCGGGTTCTTCTTGCCAGTGCTTCTACATCGCCCAATCTCTTGAGATGGGTGGCGGGGAAGGCGGTATGAAAAAGATGCCCCGAGAACCCGGAGGTAAAAAAGCGAATGAAACACATTTGCACGTATCACCGGGCTCGGCCAGGCGCGTATCGACAGATGTGTCTCGTTCTAGTCGTACCGGCCGCTCTTGTCCTTGGAAAGGAAGGATGGTTCTGCTCGATACAGACCGTGCCTAAATGGCACGTCCCGTACTTACGGGGTTTTGTTCGGGGGCGGCGCTGGTCCTCGAATGCTTCGTATTAGTGAACGACGATCGTGCGACTGCTCACATACGTCCGAGATCAAAAATCAAGCGCTCGAACGGCCATAAAGTGTTATAATACTTCTACATTTGTGCTACACTAGCTGTTTTACATTTCTCCCTGAAGGGCTTCGTACCTCTTCGCGAAGACGGCCTTTTTCCTTTCAAGCCATTAAGTTATCTCTTTGAACCTTTCTGGTTTTAGAGGCCTGAAACTTTGTTTCAATATGGGTCCTGCTAAGGCAACTTAAAATTTTATTCTGCCACAAATCACGTCTCAAAATAAAGCCAGGAAAAGCTTTCCAGCAGATGTTTCGGGCTTTCGCGGATTGTTATAAGAGCACCTTTTCCTTCTAAATAACAATTTATTTCTGTGGACACGACTGCAGTATTTTTTATGGGGGGGCCTTTCAATGTGCTATTTTCTTTTTCTTCTTTTATATGAATAGAATCCTCATAGTTTGCATGAAAAACAGCCTTAGTCACCTCGCAATCCTCGAGTATTAAATTTCACGTTTCGGTGCTTCCATTTCTCTTTTTTTTTTTTTGATGAACTGGGGACTTGCGAATACGAGGGTGGCGCAATAATTCTTGTTCTATGGTGCAAACGGATTAGGCTGGATTCTGACACTTCTCACTTCTTCAGTTGCGCAAAACACCTCCACTGGGCACTCCAGAGCAAATATAATATCCCGCCTAATATGGTTTCTGCAAGAAGAGTAGGTGTTGTAATCACTACCGCTTGCACCAGATGCTGAAAGTAAATTCTCCCTCTCTTTTTCAAATAGGGCGAAGAAAAAATAGAAAAAAGCTTCTTGAGAAGCACCTCAACGTTCACGTAAAGGCATCCGTGAGAAAGTCGACACTAAAGGGGTCTCAAAAACGAAAAGGGAGAAACAATGAGTCCTGAGCAAACAGTGAGCTTCTAGGTTTGCATCACACCGCCATAAAGGTGGGTGGAACAAATACGGATGCTCTGAAATGGCGAGAATAGGTGATTATTTTGATACCTGCAAGCTGTTCTTTTTTCTTTTCATTTTAACAAGACTGCTTACAGCCTGCCTTCATATCTATTTCGCAAGGAAGCAGACAACGACGCAATTTTCGGGCTAACAGCACACATATCGACTTGTACCTCTGCGAAAGTATATTTTATCCCCTCTTCTCTGTACTCCACAGATTCTTTTGCAATTCTGTGGTGGGCGCAACGGTACGCAGTCTAAAAACTTGGCTTATTAGGTCTCTTGAGATTTAAGTAACACACCAGTAGGCGAAATTTGATCTTGCTCCTAAAGCATTGTGCTGGTACCGTCAAAATTATGACAATGGGCATTAATTATATCTGAGGACGCGTTCTTAAAAATGTATATCAAGCCTCCTAGAGCATCACCCGACGTTTGCAGTGAACAACCAGAAAAATTAACGGCTCTGGAGATTAGGACAAAAGAGAAAAAAGAAAAAGAGATAGGTGAGATTGGGCAAGTAAAGAGGGAACTCCAAGGGCCCAGGGTCGTTGACGTAATCAGCGAACTCCACAGTCCTTTTGTTATTATCCTTTTTCTCCCCACTGGCCCCCCGGGGAGTCAACACCCGCTGACCACTGCGCTCGAAGGGAAGCAGATCCCTCTCGGCTCGGCCGAGGAACGAGCGCCGCGATAACTGCTCCCAGCAATGCGATCCTCCGAGGCGCGCCGACAAAGGGGCCTCCCGTCCGAGAGACGGTATGGGGAAGGGCAAGAAGAAAAAGGGCTTCCAGCTTCAACAGAAGCTTCGCATAACGGATCGCCGCGGGATTAAAGGATTATCCGGCCGCGCCCTCCTCTCTGTAGGCCGCTCTGTCCCCCGCGGGCGGCGGAAGTCTGGTTTCGCCGGGGTCCCTGCGCCGTCGGCGCTGTGCCTCTCCCGTGTACGGCTGCTCGTTAGCGGCCGAGTTTTCGTCCTTTCTTTCCTCCTCCGCATTAGCGCAGTCAACTGACCCAGGGCCTCCCTTTCTCCGGGTTTCGGGACCCTAATGGAGGAACGAGCGCTGGTGAGCAGCTCGCTATGGACGTGCATGCGTGTTAGTGCTGTGTGCATTTGTGTGTGTTCTTGCGTGGGCACTTGTTCATCCACCCCTGTTCAACGGGGCAGGGTGCTCTGGAAGCAAGCAGCTGGGGAGAGGCACGGGGAATGAGGAAGGGAGAATCAAAGAGAGGAGGAGTCGAACTAAGGAGGGAGAGAGGCAGGGGGCAGCGCGTCCGGTCGGCTCAACGTCCGGCCGCGGCCCCAGGGGACCTCCCGAATGGCCGCCCCAGAGAAAGGCAACAAGCTGCAGGCCCGAGCTTCTCCGAGCTCCAGCAACAATATATAAACGGACCCGTGCTTGGAGCGGAGAGCTGTTGCGAAAAGCGCAGTTGCCCGTCCCCCCTCCCTACCTACCCTCGCTCGTTGTGTGTGTGTGGGTCTCCCGCGGGACTACCCGCCGCCTTTTGAGTTAACGTCTCTCCTGGCGGCAGCGGTGTGCCGTTGACCGTAGTGTTGGCCCGAAGTGCGCGACCGGCGCAACCGCGTCTGTGCGTGGTGTCCGGTTCCGCTTGCCTCGTTAGATTTCCAGGCCGCTCGAAATGAGAGGCCCAACAGTTTGGGATTCTCGCTACTTCGCGGGAAGTGGCGCAATGCCAGCTTTAAGTTAATGCGAAGGGCCGGGGATCTCACTTTTTTATTTCTTTTGTCATTAATGTATTTACTGCAGTTTAAATGACGCTCACCACGATGCCATCAAATCGCATCTCGGTGCAGTTCGGTAATTTTAACCACGTTATGTGAACACGTTTATTGTCCGAGCGAACCTTGCAGGGTTGCTGAAGAAAGAATTGGTGTTATCCAAAGAATGGATCTTGAATAAACAGCGCGAACGACGACAAGCACAAGAGACAAGGAAACGAACGACACAGAGCTGACTAACAACTGAGGGTTTATTGCTGATCATACAAGTATAAATACATAGATGTCGGCAGTGTGGAAAGATATACAAAGTGCAAAAAAAAAAAAAACCATAAATGTGAGGGGCAAGTCTCTAACCCTGTTACAGTCGGATAAGAAAGGGGGCTTTGTTGCAATGCCCAACGAGTGTTTCCTGTAAAAAGCAGGCGAAGCTGTGTGTGCCGTGTTCAGGGAATGCAGTACGGCATCTTTACAGAAGGCAAGATGCCGTGCAAGAAAACTTTGCAACGATTACAACCTCACTAAGCTTGCTCAGGACATTGCGAATAGCGATTAACTAAGTCTTAATATCTTCTTTTCTGCCAAAACGCACAAGCCTGACTGCCCGCTTCGTGTGATTGTCTCAGCGAGGTGTACTTGGCCGAAGTGCCTCGCTGAATTCATTAAATGACAACTCGCCGTAATCTCTGTTGACGATCCTTTCCAGGTAAAAAATTCGGACCAAGTGACTGACTTCCTGACGAGGCACAATGATGATGAACTTTTAGCTTTTTCTATTGACGTGAAAGACTTGTTCTATTCAATTCCCTATGACAAACTGTTAACTAGTGTCAGTGAATGCATTGAACAACACGGCGTGGTTGCCTTTCAAAACGCGTCCGGAATCTCTGTGGCAAGGTTTCTGAATCTGCTTTCCCTGTACCTGCAATCAACCTTCACTTCGTGCAACTCATTCACCTTCATTAAGAAAAACGGCATATGCATAGGCCCTTGTATCGCCTCCATACTCAGTGACATTTATCTCGCCAGATGCGACCGTGTTCTCAAAGAATGCCTTCGGAAAACTAAGGTCGTAAAAACATTTAGATTGGTCGATGACTACCTTGTTTTTGTTAAGTGCTCTGGACTGGAGTTTGAAGCTGAGGTGTCTTGTACTCTGTCCATTTTTTCTGACGCTATCTCCCCTCTTGAGATCACTCATGAAACCCATGTTCACAACCGCATCAAGTTTCTGGACCTTGGCTTGTACTTCACGCCTAGTCACGTTTTCTGGGATTTCGAACCTCGAGGTAACAAGCCCCTTCTTCCCTATGGTTCTTGCCATTCCAAAATCATTAAGAGGGGTATAATATGGTCCTGCTTAAACAGCTATCTAACAAAATCCTGCTACCACAGACTGCCCTCCAGCGTTCTACACCAGGTAAAAAGGCTGCTCTCGGCAGGGTACCCCCTAGAACTTATTACGCCAGTGGCAGAGTCGGCCCTAAAGAAGAGCAGGTCAGAATCAGCCATACGGGACGGCCAGGAATCGGACAACAACCGCAAGCGTGTCGCTGTGATTCCATATCTACATGGAATTTCACACTCCCTGAAAAAAGTGGGGAAAAAAGCAGGTGTCGATGATGTGTTTTCTGCGCCTGATCGTCTGGCTGGTTTGTGCCGATCTGTTAATGAGGTAAAAGGAAATATGGCTAAGTGCACAACTAAGCACCAGTTACGCTTCGTCCCTTGGGATAAGGTTTTTTTATAATATCCCTTTGCCCTGTGGAGGGCAGTACGTTGGACAGACGGGACGATGTATTAATAGAAGGCTGAGCGAACACAGCTATAAAGTCTCTAATGTAATTTCCGGTCACCTCGGCATTCATTGCCGTGATTGTGAATGGGCAAAGAAAGAAAAAAAGAAACAGTGCGTACCGCTATATCGTGAAAGTACAGTCATTGCCAAAAACCGGGAACAAACTGCAAGGGAAATTATTGAGGCCTACAGCATACTGAAGCAGGGAAATGCATGTATCAGCACTCCTTCGCTAACACTACTGCAAAAAGAGCTGTCACTCCTTGGGGCTGATAATCTCTGCTGATTTCTAGCGTGCTTCTGTTGCTGTTGTCACATCTATGTTTTTTCTTGCACTTTGTATATCTTTCCACACTGCCGACATTTATGAACTTATACTTGTTTGATCAGCAATAAACCCTCAGTTATTAGTCAGCGCAGTGTCGTCCGTTCCCTTGTCTCTTGTGCTTTTCGTCGTTCGCACTGTTTATTTAAGATGCTTAACCATCTAGCCCGTCAAAACAGGTTAACGAAAAATGGAGATGTTCACAAAAGTGTTAGTACGTATGAGCTAAGGCCCGGACTTAAAAGAATGTTCGGGGGTTGGGTGGCGCGCAACCGGAAAGTTCTTCCTGTAGAATCACAAATCATCCTGACCTCCCTTTCATCAGTGATAGAGGTTTATTAAAGGAACGGCACGGACCGTATGAGCCGAACCTTCAAGGTTTCCCCATAAATCGGGGTCTCTGTGAGCCTTTCGTGACAGGCTGGAGTCCGAACGCAGTCCAATCGCGACAGCTGTAGATGTAGCTGCAAAATTGTCCGCAGTTAATGAGCCATTCTCACCAACATTATCAAATAAGGACCTTTTAGTGCGATAGCACTGGTACGGTCATCAGCACCGAAACAGAATCTTGTCACCGTACGTACGTGCGTTCTTTCGATCTTGTGCCGTTGCTTGGCAACCCGAGTTACTACCCGAGCTTACCCGAGTAGCTCGGGTAAGCTCGGATAAGTTCGGAGGAGCGTCGTGCCAGCTGTGCGAGAGGTTGCCCGGGAAGAGCAACATGGGTCGCACAATCCCTACCGGTGGCTGTGGTAGAAACAGCCACCTTCCAGTACAGTAGCGCATCTCTTAACCGCTGCGCCACTGCACCAGTAATGGTATGAGGACTGGCCGCCATCTATGAGTGTTAGATAGAGAATGATCAATTCTGCATATATAGGCATTAACCCACCAAAGATATCGCGTCATACCCTTAAGGCGGAGCTTAATTGTCCCCTCCAATTGAAGAATGAACACCTTATTTCGCACGTCTTCTCTCTTTAACTCCTACCGATTCTTTCTTGGTACAAATTCTAGCCTTCACAACGCTGTGCAATTTTAGTGCCGGCCGTTTTTTCGAGGTTGATAACGTAATGAGTTAGGCTTACTCGGTTGTGCATCACAAAGAGACGACAGGAACTGAACACGACAGCCATGCAGATATCTCATCGCCATTTATCAATCTAATTTTCATTACTATTGCATTATTGTTACCTGCTCTCAAACTGCTCCTACCTGAAACATGAGTTATTGTTGTTTCTACTCAGTCCAGGTGTCAGCGACGTGCGCATTTCCATAATTTGTCGAGTCAGACTCACCCAGAACTCTGTAAGTAAGTTTTGTAGCTTCTTTTAGATAGGTTGGCACAGCTCCGCCGATGAAAATAAAATTTCAGCGCTCTTGCGAACCGCAGCTATGCCGTCATGTCTCAACAATGGCATCTCCTTAGAGGGAGGCTTGTACATTTAGGGAAACGCAAGAACATCTCGGCATTTCTCAAGGGATAGGTCGGTTATTAAGCGGACTTAGATCTGGGTTAAGAAATCTGAAAATAAAATCTAAAAACAAAAATGCATCGCTAATAAATGTACTGGTGCATACTAAACTACTCTTATGCCGGGAATATTTTGAATGCAGTAGTGTACCTTTCCCTTGTATGAACCGCCACGATTAATGCGCTGAGGTTATGCATGCGAATTCTGCTATGCGGAAATGCAACTTGAACCAAAACTTAACATCCACGTTAACGCTTTGGGAATGTTTATATTAGCATAAATAAATAAATCCAGAGGTTATGTAAACTAAACTGAGACCAGGCGCCGACTCCATCCCCTCTCTTTTCTTTGTTACAATATTAGCGCCCCTAGTGGCCGGGCTGCTAATGCTGTTAGACGCTTACGATGCTGTTTGGGAAGTTCAAGGAGGGCCGAGTTTTACTTTTACTCCCCTCCTGGAGTTATCCGGTAAAGGCTTATTCTTTTCCGGTATACAGACCTCGAAGCAGCTACTGCGCATCTAACCACACTTTACTAACACCTGCCACGCTGGCTCGGCTGGTCTCGCGTTCGACTGCTGAGCATGTGTTTACTGGTTTGATGGCAGGCGCATTTCGTTGGAAGCGAGATGCAAAAAACGATAGTGCACTGAGATCTCAGTGTACATTAAAGAAGCCCAAGAAACCGAAATCTATTCGGAAACCTCCACTACAGCTGGTCTCGTCATCCAGTGTTGTTTCGCCATATTGAAACCATTCATATCAATCAATTATACTTTGTTTCTAAATTATAAGTTACGCATAATGTACAGAACTCCTGCCCGAAATTAGGGAATCTTTCACGATGAACTTCTAAATGGTAACAGACAGGGCCGTCGCCTATCTGCTTTGGAGCCAGTTTTTATAGGCTCCTTGCAACTTGTGAGAAGTTCTGAGCATTTTATTTTACAGCCACTGGCGACGCGACAATATGAGGGCGTCTAATTTTGCGGAGACCAACCAGCCTCATGTATTATATTTTTAAAGCCGAAAACCCGCGCGAGGCGTGCCCGTGGTTATTGATAAGTGCCGCGTGCCGCAACTGCTAATCAACGCGATTAGCCAATCAACGCGCCTTGCGAACTGAGCACTGTTTGCTCACATTTGTCCGTACTACTCTAACCATGGCGTTACCCTTTTTTGTCAGCATGTACAAGGTCAATAAGCGAGAAGCTTCCATACACCCTTGCGAATAGATTTCTTCTCTATCACGTTACTGCAAAACCACTATTTTCCTTAGCAAGTCTGAACCGCCCTGAAAAGTGCAGTCACGCACACGCGCACATCAGAGGGATGCCAAACCTCTTCGACCTGCTCTTACCGGTTGTTCCCTCTTTATTCATCTGTCCTTCTCGCTGCTTTATTATGTGCACGAATAAACGAGACGCTCCTCCTGTATAGCTAATGTTTCTGGGCGTTGTTTTGACATCTGCGGGGATTATACATGGAAGCTTATTATTCACCAGGCAAGTTCACCAGGTAAGGCGTTCAGTTAAATCTGGACGTAGCGTGCGGAAAGCCCGTAACCTGCATTCTGCTGGCCGTCCTATTTCCGCGTCTAGTACACGGAACGAAGTGAAGCGTGCCGGATTTTCACCTCTTGTTTGCTGCGCGGGTTTTCGAGACATCCGTCACCTTTCCACGCCCGAGGCGCACAAACTCGAACTATACGCGCTCCACAGGTATAAAACGGTGGACGGGCACAAGTAATCTCCTCAACGCCATGAAGCGCCCGCGCGTCTTCGTTTTGGAGAGTAAAAGGGGGAAAAAATACATCGAAATGCGTGAAAGAAGAAAAAGGAAAAGAAACTCGTTTGGAGTATTCACTATATTATAGGCCGCTGCCTACCTTGTTCCAAAAAGGAAGCGGGCCGCGGGAGGAAATAAAATGCTGCGAGCGCAATTTTCGTAACCGCCCAGGAAAAGAAAGAGAAAGAGAGAAGGAATTCCACAACCGAGCCAAGCAAGGGAACCTTCTTCGCAGCCTTCTCCCAAACTACTTCTCTTGGAGGAGGCTCGTTTAATTCGAGTTCCATTATCATCAGGGTAGCAGGGGCGCCGTTACTCCGCTGCGAGTGAGAACAAAAAGCAATTGAAAGAAAAAAAGTGAGATAGAAAGAAGAAAGGAAAGCGAGCGGCTTTCTTTTATCTTCGTTCGCTTTTCGCCGCCACCGCCGTCGTGTGCCGGTCGGCCAAGAGCAACTCGGGCTGGCGTGTTTTCGCTCGGCTCTCCTTTGCGGGGGAAGCTGAGGGATGACGAATTTACCTCCGTCACGCCAGCACCAGAAATATCGTTTGTGACGTCATTAGCGGGGGCGTGGACGAGGCTCGTTTTGTTTTGAGACAAAACGTAGGAATTAAGGAGGGCCGCAAAAGACGTCGTCCGGCGCGCCCCCCTTTTCCCGCTCTGCCGTTCCTCGTCGGGATGGTTGGTTCCGACTTGAAACTATAGGCTGTTGCGGAGTAATTACGTCTTCCGTCCGAAAACGCGGGGTTAAGAGATGTAAAGAAAATGGAAAGGAGGAAGAAAAGAAAAGACAAGTGAGGAGACATGCAACCATTTTTCGTAGCTGCGAGGCCGAGAAAGAAATGTCTGTACGATCTCGCGTCCTCCTTACGTCCGCCTTTCAGTGAAAGTGCCGAATAAACTTTAAAAAATACGGAATAAACCTTAGACAAGCACGTCTCATCTCAGCAGTTGTCGCGCCCTAAGCTCGCACCAGAATTCGAAATGTTGCGCGCGTGAACAAACTGTTCTCCTGAAGAAAATAGTCTTTGGGAGTTCTTGCGATTGCACAAGAGCGCCCGCTGAGCTTAGTTGAAATTACCTGAGAATTTTCCCGCCTATAGCAGCTTCAGTGCAACAGCCATGCGTTGTTACCGCTCACAAGTGTTAAAAATCTCAACCCACCGCCAACTTCATCTTGTGAACGCGCGCACAATGCGATATAAAGAGGATCCAGTCGAAAAATATATATATATACGAAAGCGCTGTAAAAAGGATAGAACTTCATTTTTTTTTGTGTAAAGCGATAAAAATCCGCTCCTCTGCAAAATACATGAGCATAATACTTTCCGTTCGTGAAAAGGGTGCGATTCAAGAATCGTAAATAAGAGGATGTCTGCGAAGCTCATCCGCTGGAAGTAACGACTGATTTGTTAATACACATCGGAGCCGCATGGCACTCTGTGAGGCACACCGCACATGAGGACAATCACTTGGCATTTTCTTTTATCATTTAACCTCCCTCAAAATAAGGCTTCGGCGACCGTGATTGAACCCACGGATTTGTACCCAGCAGCCGAACGCCACATAGACATCCACCGCACCTGATAGCCACGGAAGGTAACAACCCGAGAACTCAAGTATTAGGCACAAAATGAACGTTATGGAATTAGTCGCATGCTTTCACGCTGTAGTGGCACGTACAAAAAGAAAAATTGCTTTCGTTACGTCTGCCTTCTTAGCATCTACACATATTTTTACCAAACAAGGAGAATCTCTTGCGAGACGCGCTACAGTAGAGAAGACTCAGCTGCCTACTCAGGCCACCTCATTTGCTTCGAGGGACAATGGATTTCCAGCAATTCCTGTAAAAGAAAATGCCAAGTGATTAATCCGGGACCCTCATGTGCGATGTGCCTCACAGCCCGTCATGTGGCTCCTTCATGCATTAACAAATCAGTCATTACTTCCCGCGAACTCCG
This sequence comes from Amblyomma mixtum, assembly GCF_055824585.1. NCBI lineage: Eukaryota > Metazoa > Arthropoda > Arachnida > Ixodida > Ixodidae > Amblyomma > Amblyomma mixtum. The sequence continues at coordinate 289,394,999 of NC_143012.1, read as the reverse complement.
CCGCGGTGGCTCAGTGGTTACGACGCTCGGCTGCTGGCCCGAAAGACGCGTGGTTGATCCCGGTCGCGGTGGCTGAATTTCGATGGAGACAGATTTCTAGAGGCCCGTGTACTGTGCGATGTCAATGCACGTTAAAGAACCCCAGGTGGTCGAAATTTCCGGAGCCCTCCACTACGGCATCCCTTATAGCCCGAGTCGCTTTGGGACGTTAAACCCCATAAACCGACTACTTCCCGGGAATGAGCTTCGCAGAACTGCTCTTATTTACGATTCTTGAATCTTACTTTTTGCCCCTCGGACAAGAAACAAAAACAGGAAATTTCAGCCCACACCAAGTACATTATAGGCATATAACCTTGGCATAGTTTCTTTTCACTACATTACTCCACTCAGAATACGTGCGTAGGTTAGCCATAATCGGCACTACACAAATGACGACCTATGCAGAGGACTGCACTCCTAATTTTGCGTAAGTCGGTCATGCTTGTCGCGTTGTCATGCAGGTGTATTGCGCACGCTCCTAGAGACTTCAGTGTCGAAGCTTTTCGCTGCCGTGAACTGACACGTGAATTACCAGGAGATTTCTGCGCCACAGCCGATTTTTCCAAGGATCAAAGGATTCAAGGGCAATGGAATCGAACATTGCACAAGACCGATCAGACACACTTGACGAGAGCTTTGAACCGACAATAATGAAAGTACAAATAAATATGCTGCGTGCCGACACACGGCTACGGTGGTCGGACATACTCGGTCGAAGGAGTGACTGGGGCAAAGCGTACTCAAAAGAGAGCTTCAGAAAAGAACGCTTTACAATTTCCGTTCGTTTCAAACACGCGCCACGAGCTTAACAGGCGGCTTCAGCTGCGCAATATGCGCTCGAGCATGGCTGAGCGCACCCGAGGGAATCGCGTAACGCTTTCTTTTCCCAGACTTAGCGAGAAAAGTTAAGGACATTCCAATACGCGCAAAGCTCACGTACTACGCGTGGAAACACGCAGGCGCTCGCATGGGTTTCCTGCGTCTGAAAGATTTTCCCCTCTCCCTTGTCTGCCACCCAAAAACAAATGGCGGGAGGTTCACGTTCCCGATTGCATCGAAAATTGATTTTGAATTGTGGCGCAGGCCTAACAGCGACATTGCATACGTGCATCTTTCGCCGCTCCCGTCAAAGCTCGGAAGCACTGCGTCGAAGCGAAGGAAATACCAAGCGGAAAACGGCAGCCGACCTCGGATAGAATGTTAATAACAAAACAAGACAAAAAGCTACATCTGGCTTGATGAATTTGTGTCCAAATGCTTTTTTACTTTATCGTTCCGGTTTTCCATTCCACCAGCTCAAACGACTCGGGGGGCGACGTCGAGCTGCTTTCGAACCAGATTGAATTCTGCCGCAGCAATTCACTCCAGAAGACGTCAACATATGACAAAGAAGCCAAGAAAGAGAGAGAGAAAGAGAGAGCGAAACCCGGCTCGTTGTTTCGCTCGAGGATTTCTCTGTTCATCGACCACCGCGCGGTTAATAAACTGCGCTGCTTGGTCGGCAAAACACATCGGCAAGTTTGCTTCTCAATTTGTCAGCATCGTTGGCTGCATCTGTATTTACGCTTATTTTTTTTACTTCTTTCTGGAGGGCTCACTCGTACGCATGCGCTCCAGGCGTACATTTACCTCTGCCTTATTTTTTTTCTTTGCTTCGAGACTCTCGGTGAATTATAAATTGGTCCGCTAGTGCGGTCTGAGTCGACGTCGTTGACCAGTCCTCTGCGCTTGATACGTCGTTTGTCAACGGAGGCGATGGTCGCGTCGGCGTTGCGCTCCTGCCCTTCCCCGCGATTTAAGCGTTGTCTATGCTCTTTTTTCGCTAGCGACGTTTGCTTGTCTTTGGTGACATAGCGTTGTGCTCCTGGCTACAATGTGAACGACGCTTTTGCTAGGTCTATAGACTACAGACCGCCTGTACACTGCCTGCTTATTTACATTGCTGCTAGTCTTATAGCGAGGCTACAGTAGGGGGAAATAAACGCAGTACAATTAAAAAGAAAAGAAATCAATAAGCAACGCTTCGCGGGCAGAACGAAAATTTACTTAGAAAAGATTCTGTAAAAAAAGAAGGCACATTAGCGATAACAAGATAAAGGTAACGGGATCATCGGCAGAGGCAAGCCAAACTTCACAAAGCAACTTACATCTTGTACACTTTCATAATGTTTTCTGTTGCTTATTGGAATGTATCAGTATTGGTCGCTAGTGTGCCTGACTATTACAATGCTACTGAATGCCAATTAAACACATATTGTTTTTATGTGAATGAAGATTAAGACTAAATGCTAATAACAGTGTGATCCAGACAATTTCATTCACCAATGGTGAGAGGGAAGATCGTCTGTTTGAGCGCGTAATTACGACAGACGTAATATCGTAACAAAGTGTAGGAGACCCTTGAGCGTGCCGAACCATGGCGACCGTCATTGCTTGCTAGCATCGCAGGTGGTGGCCACCGCTAATGGAGGGCAATATAATCAATCGGTAAAGGAAGTGCCGCAAGGCGAGGCCCCTGTATAGTGACTGCTTTTTGCAGCCGTAATGCATCCGTCGGGTGAATGTGAAGTGTAGGCATATCCTTGTTTCAAATCTCGGAAGCTGATACTTCTAGGTTGCCCGAAAATAAAAAGTGACCAGGACGCCGGGATGCCCTAATTCATTTTGCCGTGAAGAATTGAGAACAAAGTATATGAAGTCTATCGGCCAAGCTAGGTTTTATTTTGCCGTGAAAAGAGCGCATTGAGAACAAGATGTATGAAGTGTTTCCATCAAGTTAGGTTTTCCGGGGCTCTTTCCTCTGTGTGTTTTTTTTTTTTGTAAACAATAACAAAAACACCAGAGCACGCGTTTAGAATATTAAGAAACACCCCAAATTAAGAAACCTACGTGGAAATGCGTCTGTTAGCCATGATTGCGGTTAGGCCCGTAAACCCACTGGATGAATCTATAATCGACCTTATTTCTTGCGGTTTTCGTAAAACACTCCTGAGCGCCTGCAGGCGTGGTCTTTGTACTTCGGGCAATGGCTCGAAAGCTTCAATACGTGTGAACGAACTCGCATTTTTCTGCCCTGATGACAGCAGTATGGCGAACATGTTTCGGATAGAGCCCTTGCTTTGTCTCTGGAACGCAAACGAATGCTTTAAAAGGTTGAGTTCTTGTTCCAACTTTTATTACTAGATAATTACTGACTGACTATGCTGACAAAAATTGCTCGACCTTTCGTGGGAATGCCTTCACTTTCCGGAACTGTGGGCAGTGAGCAGCAACGCTGGAACTTCATGCTCAGACGTCTGGCATGCATAGCTTTTCAATTTCCTGCAAATTTAGATGGCTTTCGGAAGTTAAACATTTAACTAACGGCAGGTTCATCCCTACGCTAGACATTCAGTCGAACGCTTCCGCTGAATGCTGGCGGCTTTGAGATGATGTTAGACTTATAGGCCTATGCTCCACTGTGACCTTTTCAGGCCCCCTAGTGCCGTTGGGCTTCTCGTTGTTTCTTATATTTTTTTCAAAATAACCCTAAGCGCGTCCCATAGTTCGAACATTACTTCAGGTCAAACACGTCAACTTCGTGACTAACTTATCAACTGCTGATACCTCTTCCCATCACTCTTCACAAGTTTGTGCGAATTTATGAGAGAATTTTTTTTATTTTGATACGTTTTCGACTGTCAGGTTTTCCAGCGGGTACTTTTATTTTTTATAAAATGAAAATCTCGTAAAAAAACACACACACCTACTCTGCGTCCACTGCCATTGTACCAGCCTGTAAACTGACCATAACAAAACATGATCTACGGGTACAGACTCGCAAAATTTTCATTTCTCTTTGCTCCAGATCATTATTGTATAAGTTAGGCTATAAAACATAGCATGTGGAACAATTCTTTGCCGATATGCTGCTTTTGTTCTTTCTCTTACTTGGAGACTTCGTGGTGTATGGCTAACCATCGAACGCTGTCTTATTAACGTCCAAGATGTCATCTTATTCTCTGGCGCCCTTCTACGAACATATAACAAACACTTTGACTTGAGTTCTCCCCTACTGAGATGCTCCTATGGCTGCGAAGCTTGAGGAAAACACGTGGGGCCGCGTCACCTGACCAGCTGTACAGCCAAAACTGCACGTAGGACCGAAGATATGAAAATTCTCCCCGTTGCTTCAAAATAATTAGGTCAGGGTGAGTACTACTGGCGCGGCGTGCGGCTTTTATGCCCTGTTTGCCATTATGCCAGCGAATGGTAACGCCAATAGCTGGTCACTCTGAAAATGAACTCTGCCCTTATACCAAAGCTATGACTAGGCCAAGTTGTTTGGGTCTAGTCGATGAGTTGGCGCAGTGCCTTTGTGTTTCTCCTTTCTGTTTAAAGTAACAAGTTTCAATAGCACGCATTAAGGATGAAATCTGCCCTTATATCATTTGCTTACTGTAATAGAGAATATGAAAGCTGTTGAACTGGGCCGGCTTGCACATGACGCCCTTTCCCCATGTCTAAATATCAAGGAAAAGAAAAAAAGATGGGACCACGACTAAATCTGCAGCGCAGCTGTTTTGGAACCGAGAAGCCCATAGTTGGATTTCCGCCTCCATCTGAAATAAATGCTTCTCTCGGATTGGTTACATGTTGGCATGTGACAAGCAATACCCGACCGCATCTCTCAGGAATGTGGAAGCTTAATTTGATGCCTTTGTTAAGATGAGCATGTGCGAAAGCTGAGCAATAACCGATTGACTGCTATTCTTGAGAATATTTTGCTTACAAGGCGGCCACACTTAGTAGAGTTCGAACCTACGACCTGCCGCTAAAAAGTGTGCCCGTCAGCAATTTCCAGGGGTCTTCCACAGTGTAGAGATCCAATCGTGCCACACGTAACAGTCATCGTGGCACCGCCGTGATTCTACTTTTAGAAAGTGAACTCTGACGCAGGCCTTCCAGCTTTTGCTTCAAAGCGAAAGTAAAACAACAAAGTTTAAGAAGCTCGCTTCTGCCATTTGTGGAGCGTGCTTCGTTTCTTCTTTGTTTGAAGTCGAAGCCATCTTCACCTGCCCATTGCAATAAGGGTTATATCTGGGCCGCGCACAATTCCACTTTTTTCTTTTTTGCCCGGCTCCAACTTTAACCGCACAATGTTTCGTCGATGCCTTCCACTCTCCGACTTCTTTTTAAACATCTTTCGCCCCGAGCCATTAGTCCGCAATAAATCTGCGGCACCTCGATACGGCCGCGTCTCATCGCTCTCCTTCAATATCGAGCGAACAGCTCGCCGAGACGGTCGAAAGCGATCGAATCGCTCTCCTCCAGAAGAGCGCCCAGCTTTTTTGTATAAGTTCACGCGCGCTGCTTTATTGGCTTCGGGCTTTCTACATTTTGCACTCTTCCAAAAAACGAGGTCGAAGGTACCAAGAGAACTCAATGGTGCACTGCACTTTAGAGCGGAGGCTTACGTGCACTATAGTGGAGCTGATGTCCGAAGTTTGTCACCTCAACCAGTCGCAGGGAAAACTGGCCGAGTTGGAAAGGGTTCGTCGTTACTGTCATCACCATCATCAGCAGAAGCTTGACTGCGCCCACTGCGGGAAGCGGTCCTCGCCAATTAACCCTGTCCTTTTCCAGTTTCGGCCAACGCATCCCCGCAAACTTCTTAATCTCATCCGCCCGTCGAACTTTCCGCCGCCTCCTGCTACGCTTGCCTTCTATTGGAATGCAGTCCGTTACACCTAACGAACATAAATTATATTGCCTTACATTACATGCCCTGCCCAAGCTTATTTCTTTTTGTTGATTTCGACTAGGGTGTCATTGATCCGCGTTTGTTCCTTTACCCACTCTGCTTTCTTCCTGACTAACGAGCCCTAACTGCATACATCTCAGTGAAAAATGGAAAACTGGTACAAATCTAAGCGGTTCATCGTAATAAGTGTACAATTGCACATGACGTGCTTAGCGCGAGTACTCGGCTGCATTTCAACGAAGCCTCATCCTCTCTGCCCTCTTCCTATCTCTTAACATTAAACATATTATTTTCCTTTCCATAGCTCGTCCCTTGTCTTCTGTTTGAAGTGGACCAGTTTGGTTAGCCTCCACGTCCCCCCCCCCCCCCCCCCTTTCCCAGGCGGGTGCCGGGAAGACATTCTGATATATATATTTTACTTTTGAGGGACACTGGTAAACTGCCATTTACGATTTGAGAGTACCTTCCAAATACGCTTCACCCCATTCTTATTCCTCTAGTTATTTCACTCTCGTGATCTGAATCTGCGCTCACTACGGGCCCTAAGTCGGCGTATTCCCTTACCACTTCAAGAGCCTCGCTATGCTCTCTTCCTAGACTGTTGAACATTAGTTTTTTGCCTATTATGGGTTATGCCTACCGTTCTGATTTTTGTGTCGAAGTCTTGATCATGCATTGCGAGTCATCCCCTGAGTGACTTAGCAAGGCAATCTCAATAGCGGATCACAGACTGCCAAGGTATTCTCCATTAGTTCTAAACCACAACCGGTCCCATTATAGATCTCTGAACATCTCCTCTAAGCAAGCGGTGAATAGCATCGGAGAGATCATGTCTACCTGTCTGAGACCCACCCTTATTGGAAATTTATTGCTGACTTTATGGAGGACTATGGTAGCTGTGCAATCATTATAAATATCTTCCAATATTTTCACATAACACTCTCCTACACCCTGATTCCGCAATGCCTGCATGACAGCTGACGTTTTGACGTTAAATCTTTCTCGTAATCTATCAAGGCTATATATTGTTACGAAGAAGATGACGAAAAAGCGGGATGTGGCGCGGGACATTAGCTTGGCAACAAAAAGTAATCCATTAGCTTGGCACCAGTTTACCTTCTTTGAGTTCTCCTCACTGAACCCTGGCCAATCACCCGTCGTGGGTATGTGCCATGCCACCAAGGCAACAACAACAACAACAACGGAGCACTCGCGCTACGCCCGCAGCCATTAAAAATCATGTTTCATCGGTCATCATGTCGTTCTGTTCCTTGGCTTGCCACCACGTATTATTTGGTGTGAAGTGCGGAGTACATCGCCATTCTGGTCCCTGGAGCACCGCCGCCTTCAGCTCGCCCTGGTCGTCGGCCTAGGGGACATGGACTCCGCCGCCCGGCTCGCCCCAGCTCTCCTTGACCAGAATTGACCAGCCACTTCCCTCCGCCCCGTCCCCAGCCCCGAACATAAGACACGGCGACCAGGACCAGACCCGTTATGACCCGACGACGACAAGAACCAAGACGGCACCCCCGCCCAAGCTGTCCGGAGAGTCCATAAACCTTCACCTTCGGCTCTGGACGACCGACCGCTGGCCCCGAAGCTCCGGGGGCAACTCTTCAACAGACCATCTCATCCATCGTGGTGGCAAGCCTTTCACCTTCTTCTATCCTTTCTGGCCATCCTCACCGTCAGCTCATGCTTCAGAATTCACGTAATCGATCGGGACGATCGCTCGGCGGCCCCGGGTAATGTTACGAAGAAGATGACGAAGAAGCGGGATGTGGCGCGGGACGGAGCACTCGCGCTACGCCCGCAAGCCATTAAAAATTATACTTCATCGGTCATCATGTCGTTCTGTTCCTTGGCTTGCCACCACGTATCAATATAAGGATTGGTTATATTCAACGTATTTCTATATCACCTGATTTATAGTGTGAAAGTGGTCAACTGTCGTGTAGTCTTTAAAAAGCCTGCCTGATCCCTGTGTCAAAGTAAGTACAAGACTGTCCTAATTCTACTACCAGTTACCTTAGTAAACACATTGTAGGCAAAGAACACTAACTGATCAGTCTTTAATTGTTCAAATCCTTCACAATTTTAAGATGGTGTTAGCGTTCTTCGAAGATTCCTGCATGTTGGAGGTCATAAGGCATAGCGTATACGTACTCAGATGCAACTCAAGAACGAAGAGGCTAATGCACCCTAAAGAAAGCTCTCCAGCTAATGGCGTCGACCGATTGTCATGATGTCGATGTTAATCCGTTAATCCTTAGTTAATCCATTTGCAACCCCCTGGAATGTTAGACTGCCAGGCGCCAGGGGATTAATCACGACATTGTGAGAACTGATTGACGCCATTGGCTAGAAAGCGTCCTCTGAGGAGCATTTAACGCTTCATTCTTTAGTTGTATCCGACTTGAGCGCGCTAGGCGACAAGAATAAGATCAACGAAGCAAATCACAGGCGCTGATAATGTTGAAGTCACTCCCTGCAAAAGAGGGAGCTTTTCAGTTGTGATCTGCAGCATGACACAACAGCACGGTGTTAATCGCAAAAAATTCGGCACGACGCAACGACAAAGCCTGAGTAAATCAAGCAGTTCAGTACGCTGGTATACGCTCGTTATCTTGAGGAGATCGAAAACGGTCTGAATGCGGGAGACGGAGACAGTACTGAAGCCCTTGCGTGTGCTTGCGTCTCCAACGATAGTGCCGGCTTTCGAGCCGTTCTACGAAAACAGTGACAGGGTATTGAGCATCAAAAAAAGAAAATGCGAAGTATTCGCTGATCGGAGTAGCCTCGTAATATGAGGCCCGTTTGCAAAAGCATTTTTTTTTCTCTGGTGACTTCTGATCACAACGTATTGCGTACATACACGGTGTTTCACCTAAAACTTTACACATTTTTTTCAAAATAGGGTTTTTGAGTTAGAAAAACACTTTTTTCGACATAGCATTGTCTACGGTGTAGTACGTAAGAATACAGCAATGACGTGCTTACTAGCAGGCTAGTTTACTAATATTGTATAGTTAACTGTTTACTATTGCTTTTAGGCTTCTTAATTATGGAGAGGCGTGAAGACCAGCGTATTCCACATCTAGATGAGTTTTTAAAATTTCGGAAACGCGGCTACTCTCAGCGCTGTGACGCAACAAATTTTTGCAATTTCAACGAGTTACGTGCACTGGAAAGGTTGCTTTGACTGAAAGCTTCTCAAAAGCGCATGTAGTTTGGTGCGATGTAGCTAAAATTTGTTAGGCCGCAGAGCCGAGGGTAACTGTGTTTTCAAAATTCTAAAAATTGCTATGTATGCTATTTACGGTGGGCTACATGCCTCTCAATAATTAAGGAGACTGACAGTTATAGTTAGAAAGTTAACTATTCAGAATTAGTTAACCAGCCTGCTTGTTAGCACGTCTAGCCGTACTCTGATGCCCTACACCACTGCAAATGCTATGCCGAAAAAGCGCTCTTCCAATTCAAAAAGCCTATCTTCAAAAACTGTGTAAAGTCTTAGGTGAAACACCCTGTATATTAAACTGCGTACTGTCACAGGAAGATGGAACACGCTTACACCTGGCAGAACTGGCGCCCACTGACACTATTCAACACCTGTATTGAGAGCAGGAAGTAGCGCGAAGCCTGGTCTTAGCAGCAGTGATGCGCACCACGAGCATGTAATGAGCAGGTGCAACATAGTCCGTGCACTACAGGCGGGAGGGCTAACAGCTTCACCAGAATGTACAGGCGGCCTGTAATCCTCCATATAAATAAAAGTAACCTAGGCCTTATTCGGGAGGGAAACGACCTGCGGCGGATAATGACAACGCAGTGAGAACTCACTGAGCAAGCACTCTGTGGTCTGGTTCACGGCAATTTTGAGTAGCTTTCTCAGCCCCTCTGCATTTTAATGTTGGAGCTATCCCCGTTCATTGTCATTGATAGCTCAGCATACATAAGGAAACAAAGCTAAAAGGGGTGATTGTAATAAATACAAATGGTCACGTGTTCTTTCATATACCCAATGGAGCTCGGAAAACTGAACTAAACCTGTAGCTTTTCACACTAAAGAGTACGCCAACCTCAAGTGCCACAAGTCATGCTCCCTGACATTGAGAGCATTTCCTGTATCTGTCAAACACTCAAGGTCTCGTCTTTTAGAGAACGGGGTCCGCAAGCCATGGTTTCGTCCGACGAGTGACACACCCACAGTCAGCATAAGAGACCTGTTTAATCTGCACCAAACCAACGCTTCCAAAGGGGCACAACACAGGACTAGCAGCAGAAAAGAGCCTTCGGTCAAGGCTCTTGAGAGTGCAGTGCTATGGATACAGGAAAACGGGCGCTAATACCTGAGCGCGGCAAAACAAACGCCGAGGCGCGAACGGGACGAAATGGCAGATAAGGGCCCGAATCGGCAAAAGAAACCAGGCTGCTCGCGTAGCAGCCTCTCACGCCAAACAGCTATTCCACCTTCGGGCATGCCGCTTCCATCTCCCGTCTTCATCCCGATAAGGTGCCGCCTCGTCGCCCGCCCCTGCACATCCCGACTGCTCGTGCTGGCCGCCGATTGCGTGACCGCCCCCAGCAGTGCTCACGCCGTAATCCCTCGCGCACAGCTCTAATCAAGCCATCTCCGCAGCGATCGCAAGCCACATCTCGCGAGTAAGAGTTCAATCATGCGCACTTGCGCTGCGTCCGCACGCACATAGATGACTGGAAGCCAGCAGGCACAGTTTGAATGTATAAACCGACGCCGTATAGCCCCGCAAGGCATACTTTTCGCTGCAACTTTCACAACGATTCATTTGCGTGAAACGAAAGCTATAAATTCGCTGAAGGTTATCTTTATTTGTTCATCGGGGTTTAACGTCCCAAAGCGACTCAGGCCATGAGGGACGCCGTTGTGAAGGGCTCCGGAAATTTCGACCACCTGGGGTTCTTTAACGTGCACTGACATCGCACAATACACAGGCCTCTAGAATTTTGCCTCCATCGAAATTCAGCCTCCACAGCCGGGATTGAATCCGCGTCTTTTGGGCCAGCAGCCGAGCGCCGTAACCACTGAGCCACCGCGGTGGGGCTGAAGGTTATGTGATATATGACAATGCCTGACGCAAGGGTTCCAGTATGCTGCTGGCAGGCTGCTCACCTGCCCGTCCAGGTGTGTGTGCGTGCGTGCGTGCGTGTGTGCGTGTGCGTGTGCGTGTGCGTGTGCGTGCGCGCGTGCGTGTGTGCGTGTGTGCGTGCGCGCGTGCGTGTGTGCGTGTGTGCATGTGTGTAAGCCTGCCACAAATCAGGCTTCCGACAAAGAAACAAACACACAACAGCTAAATGCGGGGAACGGCCACTGCAAGTGCTAGCGCACTAAAAATCTGGCCGTTGATTGCGTGTGATCAGAAACGAAGCCGGAGCCTATAGTATACAGCAACCCGCCGAACGTGTCTGGAGGACTCTCAATTAATCGCGAGTGGCTGCTCGGGAGCAGCGGCCATAGAAGGGTAGTGGCGCATCGCTTGACTGCTGCGCCACTGCGCCAAGAGTGGTGTGAGGACTCGCAGGGATCTATGAATGTAAGTGAAAAAATGACCAGCATATATGGACATTAACCCGTTATCGCTATCCGAACAACTGCCATTTGTGAACACGGGTTCTGAACACTGAAATCTTAGCGGAAACCGAACTGCTAGTGCACCTAAGTCATATTTGGAATGACTCCTCAAACCCATCTTCATTTTTTCAACAATATTGTATTCGCTTTTTGTTGACAGAAGGAACTGAATATTCGACCACTAAAATACTGAAATTGCGGGTCTTCTTTGTGGTTACCTAGAGCTAGGCTGATGAGGGGCTGCCTAAGCCACCGGCTTTTTAATGAGATTAAATGAGCCTCTCCTTACTCCTTTAGAGCTCATTGCTTTTCCAAAATCCAGGATCCGGGTGTCACTGTGCCGCAGGTCAGGTATGTAGACGCCGCCCGCTCGCCTGCCACCAGCTACGATCACATTGTAGGAGGCAGGTCCGGTTTGAGACCAGTGCCACGGTCAGATACGGCACTGGCTCTTTCTGCTCCTGGATATTCTCCAGTCTAGCACTCCTGGAGAGCGACTTCCCCGCGGTGCAGTTGTTTCACCTTCAGTCTCGTGAGCGCCTAAAAAAAAATCGCGAAGGAACAGTCTGCCTTTATGCTGTAACAATGTGAGCTTGCGATCCCTTCTTGCTATCCACCCTGTGCTAGCGCTGTTTCTACTGTTAACTACATGAATTTAAGTTCAAGACCATGACTGAAGAATGCATACGTCACAGCGAGAACGGTTGAGCATCGAGGCTTTGGTAGGAAAAAAGTTGGAAAAAGTCGCTCAAAACGTAAAAGCTGTCGATAAATAGCTATTTATGTAAAAATTTCAAATTTCGTTTCTTCATAGTTCACATCGAGAAGCCAATTTCTTGCGAACGATTCGTGTTTACTGTACAGAGAACTGATGACAGTAAATAGACGGACAAGGAACCTTAAGTCATTTTAATACGACGCTCTACTCAAACAACAGCGAGGGCAAACAAGTCTCGACCGTGTCTTATTAATTCCGCATTGGATCCATAAATGTTACCGTTAGCTTTGTATGTGGCTGGACATATTCGCTTAGCAACGACACTTCTTTTTTTAAAGCACTTATTTAGGGTCAGAACGCAGTGCCGGTGCCTAGGGCTTGACAGAGGTTTCTACAAGACGCTTTCTTCATCCAAGTTGGAAAATTAAAGATGGTATTTCTGGAGACATATGTTCGCTTCAATGCTGAAGCTATTTTATTCCTGTTACTTAGTTTCGCACTTATGTTCCTGGTTTCCTCGTTCAATACTATAAGTCGGAGCTCGGCGCTGACTAGAACAGGCTTTCAATCGTGCGGTATCGATCCGCGAAGAGCGAGGTTCGACCCAGTTTCCGCTACGGGAGCAGGACTTGTTTTTTAGGGCCCAAAATTAGCTGTCGCACTCTGCCTTTATTTCCGTCTGGCCTAGCGATGTTCCGTGTCGTCAACTTTCACCTTTGTAGGAAGCATTTATCGAATGGTTGGGCTCTCACTAAAACCTCTCGCCGAGAAGGTCGCGCGGAGCAGCAAAGTGCGAAGTTGTGTCTGTGTCTCCATTTCATTTTTGTCTTTATTAAATACGAGAGAAAAGTTCTGAATCCGCTAATGCAATGCTATAGGGCGCAACATTTCGAAATATAATTTCTCCATTTGAACGAAAACACCTCAGCACGTGTAAATCACAAAAAAAAAAATAGACATGGCATGCCATCACAAGTGATATTAATAGCTGGAAAGTATATCTTTTTCAGTTATGCAATATAGCTGGCGTCCTCAAACAAACTAAGAAACAACGGCTCCCAGTTTAAGGCGTTAGTAATCGAAAAAAATTGCCTCAACTCGTTGAGGCGTTGCGCCACGTCAAGTGCCGCCGAAGGACAGAGCTCCCATCTTTGCACTAAAGTTTCGAAACTGGGAAGATCTTGTCACCAGAGATGGCTCGTCATTTATTTTAGGCCCCTAGGCTCAGACATCTACTCGTTGCTGGGCAACAAAGCTTCGTGGCTAATGTCCTCGTGACGAACCACTCAGAAGTCTTTGACCCTTGACTATAAAATGCGTAACTATGGTTTTCGCGCATTCACAATGCTATCAGGACGATAACTTTGATCTAACAAAAAAATATAGAATTTACATCATTGCAGGCGTAGAGCATAAAGAGGAGACTGATAATATATCGAGTGTTTCTTTATCTCTTTACAGATCGTTATTTTACACCTCCAAGAGAAACGTCGGTGCGCTTACTGTAATCAGTGTTTAAACAATTAACTAAAGTTAAGTAATCAACTTTTTTACAGTTCATTTTAGGCACCAACATTATATTAAGAAATTGAAGGTTGTCAACATAAAAGCTGTGTAGAGCAATTTTCTTTATCGGCAGTGCAGTTCGAAATATTTTACGTCAAAAATACACCAATTTTTAGCTCGTAAAGTTGGTGCACATTTTTTGGTGCTCCGTAATGCACATTTTTAAAATAGCATCGCTCGCATTTATAATACAGCAAATGCGGAAGCCGTTTCTCTATTTTACGCCGTGAAAGTAGCTAACTTGATTTCCGCGGCAATACTATTCTCAGCGACGCCATTTTAAAAATTTGCATTGCGGGAAGCCAACTTGACGAGCTAAAAATTGTTTTTTTGATGTTAAATATTTCGAAATGCATTGCAGATAAAAAAAAAATGAAAGCTGGACTCAGCTTCTACGTTGACAGCCTTCAGTTTCTTAATGTTGGTCCTTGAAATCAAAGGTAAAAAAATTGATTGATTAATTTTAGTCAATCACTGAGGACTGTCACGTACATATGTCCGCATTGCTGTAAAAGCCAGCTGCACAGACCGCACCGACGTATCTCTCGCAGGGTTTGAAAAAAAAAAAACGATCTGTAAACAGTTAAAAAAAAAACCTCGGTATATATGGAGCATTATCTTGAATAAAATTCGGTTTGTGATTTAGGGCGCCGGTGAACATACCCAAGAAGTGTCAGAAATCAATGCTATCGTCCCTCGATACATAAAAAAAAAAATCTGTTTTGCACTCTGAAATGACTGCATTCAGTTACTGGCAGACGTGTTCTGTTAAAGCCACGCTGATGACCATAGAAATATTTTTTCAAAGTAATAATTGGGCTCTTTGTCGTTCGGTAGGAGTATTCAGTTGCAAAATGCATTCATTTTTTACAAATTTGAAGCTAAAGTTCAAATACCTTTCTCGACGCTTATTTCAATTTATTGGGTAGGTGATGACGTCGAGTGCGCCGTGGACTCCGAGATGGTAGTAGGAAGGCGGAGGAGAGAGGTGTGATCTAGCCTCGCAGACCCGTGCAAAATAGGCCTTGAAGTAACTGAAGTTTATTTGTGAAAAGTGCCTGGGGTCGCAATACTGGCGTTTTATCACCCGTTCTTTTATAGTTCACAAAAGCTCCGTTTTAGTGAAATTAGCCCATCTGCTATTAAAATGTGGCAGCCTATCAATACAGGCAAATACCAATTTGTCCTTAGTGTCCCATTGAAGTCTTAAGCTTGGGTTATAACCGGTACCCTCGTAATACATGAGATAGCCTTTACAGGCTGCACTTTGCACGTCTGGAAGACTGTCCCGTTTTCCGTACGAAACCGTTTATGTTTGCGTGCATGTGTGCGTGTGTGCTGTCGTGCGTACGGACGAATGGAGCACCAATTACAGGCGACCATGTGAAAAAAAATAAAAAAATAAAAACTACGACAGCGTTAACGGGTCCCGTCAGCAGTTCCTCTTGCCCACGCTGACTCGGACACTGTTTCCTCTTTCACATTCACCATCATTATCATAAAGACCACACGACATACTGATAAAGCTCCGTTTTAATCAAACATCCCTGCGTAGCGAAGTGGTAGCGTGTCTGACTTCCAAGCCGAAGGTCAAGGGCTCGGTTCCCGATTCAGCATCTCAGTTCTCATTTAAGAGCAATTTATTTTATAGTATACTTAGATGTCCTAAAGTCGTTAGTATCAAGTTGTAACCTAATGACGAGTTTTTAGTGCTTTAATCACTTTTCAGTTCCGGGGTTCTCTCTCACGCCGCCGTATTTTCTGCAGAACTGGAGTCTTACGCTGTAGCGTAGAAGCATACATGGACTGTTCTGAAAGTAGTAGGACTCATTTTTTTAAACAAAACATATTCAAGAGAATAGTACAAACGATTACAAATTTTCAAGGTAGCACCCTTCCGCACCTACACGCTGCTGCCAATGAGTTTCACAGTTTTCGTACGCCTCCAGGAACGCCTGGACCGGAATGCTGTTTAGCTCCCTCGTCACGGCCTGTTAAACCACCTGTACCGATCCGTGATGTTTCCCCTCGAGCGTCGATTTTATTCTCGGGAATAGCAAAAAGTCTGGTGGGGCCAAGTCGAGGCTGTAGGGGGGCTGAGGCAGCGTTGCCGCCTTGTGCTGGGCAAAAAATCGGGGTCCTCATTCACATCATGAAGAAGATCCTACCGGCTGCCTTTTCCTCCTCTGACAACACTCCCGGCACCAACTTCGCGCACGCTTTCCTCATGGATAAGTTTTCTATCACGATCTCAAAAACTTGGGTTTGAGGAATGCTCAAGTCATCAGCCATCATTCTGATACTCATTCTACGATCACTGTTAAGTAAACGTTTCACTCGCCACACATTTTCGTTGGTCTTGCTGGTCGAAGGGCGTCTGGAGCGGTCGTCTTCCTCCACTCTTTCCTTAACTTCTCGGAACAGCTTAAGCCACTCAAAAAACACCTGATCTACCCATGAAAGCCTCACCGTAGGCCTCCTTAGTCATGTTGTGAGTCTCTTTGCCCGTTTTACCAAGATTTACTGAAAATTTTATCGCGTATCGCTGATCCAGTAAACGCTCGATGATTCTGCGTGACGAGACGTTTCGACAGGGGTTCACAGTACAAGCGACCGCCTCTCTTCAACGGCCGAGAGCCGACTGCCGATTTTCCCCAGCATTCCCAATATCCTCTTTCAACGATCCTGCACGCGCAGACCACCTCTCGTCCGCCCGTTCGCCCAGGAAAAAACCAGTCCTACTACTCTCAGAACAGACCCTGTATGTGGCCCACAGCTCACGTCCTGAGTGCGGCAGTTGGCGATGTAAAAGAAAGACCGGCGAATAAGGCAAACTCTTCGAAAGGGAGAGGTAGCTTGAGACGCGCTGAATCAATTATTCATTCCAACCGGGGAGAGAATAAAAATACGAATTAATTGACAGTTGAGTTAAAGGAGTCTAACTCTATCAGGGGGTGAATACGTATACCTCAGGCATATCAAAGGCTCTCCCAAAGTTCTACAAGGAGGTTTAAGGAAGGTTCTGCTGGTCATAAAATGAATTGGAAGGCAACATGACGGCTGCGAATGTGCAGCTTTCTAAGAGTCGGTCTTCATCCCACTCTTCCACGACAGTGCGGAGAACCCGGACTGTATTTTAAGATATGGTTGATTTTAACCTAAAGCCCTAAAATGGGATCAGAAAGTCTGATATGACGAGCAGTATTTCCCTGCTGCAAGCGTTCTTCTAAGGTGCTTGTCACGGGCTGTTAACATTCTCTTCCGAGCGTTGTCAAAAAGGGGATGTTTATGTTTAGTATGGCCGCTCCACTGCAGCACTGACGGCAGCCGAAGAGATGCTGCCTAAACTGAGTCGGCTTTTTACTTCTCTTTTAGTATTTAGTAGACTATTGAAGCGAATTCGTCTCTGAGGCCTATGATGTCTCTGCTTAAACAATACTCTCTTTGAAGATCATGACTTACCCCACATTCTTGCACTTCTCAGGCACACAGTGCACAAGCGAGATTTCTAGCGACGCAACCCGCCGTCGCAGCTCTACTGATACTAAGGCCGAGGTTGACGTCTCGATTCCCGTATGCGGCGGCTGCATTTAGATAGAGGTGAAATGCAAAAATGCATTTAGGCTCACGGTATAGAAACCCGTATGGTCGAAATCCGCCCATTATATTCGTGCCACATTGTAGTCCTCAGTGTTGCTAATTACCTCCTGGAGCAGTGTTATTCGTGGGGGACTAAATTTAGGGAGAAAAAAGGGAGTGTAACAAGTTTTAATACAAAAATATATACTTCGTTTCTACGTCTGGTCGCAGAGCACCGTGCTCCTCAGGTCACCACCGTCCGACAGTCTTTCAAGAACAAGGCTGGTTCAGCCAGAACACCCGATAGCGTTATCGCGCTTGTATAAGAATGCCCGAAGACAAATACTCCCGTGCGAGCAAGTAGAAGGGGCGGGGCTAAGAGCGACGCAAAGCACCTTTATGAGGTTCACTGCTCGCTTTCGCAACGGTTTCTTTCGAAACCCTTTGCTTCTTAAACTCGAAGACGAAGGTCGTATACACGAAGAACAAGGCCCCTCGCTGGGAGAAAGTCTGCGCACCGTTTCATCACGCCATCGTTGAGCAAGCGAGGAGTTTGGCCGTTGAGACTTGGTGCGAGAGCACACCCTCTGCCTCTCACTCACTCCATACGCACGCACGCACCAGTGCGCGCCCCGTTCACAGGGGGCGCAGAGGTGCACCGCTCTCACCAACGACCCATCGGCGAGGAGCCGACTGATCTGGAGATTTTAGCCGCTCCGCGGTCCGCGTGTCCGGGGCAAAGATTCGATTCGCAAGGGCTCCGTCCCCGAGGACGGCGCGTCCCCGCCGGGGCCGACCGGACAACGCAGACTTGAGCCCGCGGGACTCCTTTTGATCCCGGGCCGCCGCCCCTAGAGCTCGTCAGAAAAAGGAACCCGCGCTGAGAACTGTACTGCGCTGGGCCCCCTTCCACCCCCCCCCCCCCCCCCCTACCTCCTTTTCCTTTCTGGGTGCCCACGTCGGTGCACGTATACCCGCACAGCGGCTCTGCGCGATGATGACGGCTTCGGATTATCAGTGCAGCAGGCCGCGGCCGCCCCGTTACGACAGCGCCCCGACAAAGCCCGCTGATGACTGCTCATCACGACGGCTCTCAAATTAATCAGCCTGTCTGAGTCGCAGGGAAAATAAGAGCAGGCAACACACGAGCCAAAACACTTCCTGCCAGCCCCCTTCTTGCTGTTTCCCTTCGTGGGAGCGCGCCCAGTTGGCTCGCACCCGGTCCTGATTGCATCCTGGCCCTTCCCACACAGAGTGAACCGGGCCACGCAGAGTTTCGCTCTCTGGAGGATTCCACCTTTGCACTATCTCGCTATCTTTGCGCGCGGGTGAAGGTCATGTTTGGAAAATAAGCGGTAAATAACAGAGAAAATTGCGCATGACCCCAACTCGTACGGCGCTATTATGAAAATGCATTCGTTGTCAGCCTTTCGTGAATGTTCGCGAGCGCTGGCGAACATTTTATTGTTTTGCATCGCAGTGCGTGCGTAATGTCACATGCTGCGCGTTTTCTGTATTAGAGAGAAAAGAAGCTCAGAAAAATCGCTGCATCGATTCTTCACTCTGAACGCCGTTGCTGAAGAAATGTTAACCTGCATGCAAAAAAAGTTAAAGACCGCCATCTATGTTGCAAACATGACGATAATTTACAGCGACAGATTTTATGCGCCCATTCTTGGGTTTCGCGTCAGTGTAGTAGTGATAGTAGTAGTTGGTAGTCGGTGTAACCGGTTGGTGGTTTGCCAAGGGAGCCGCTCGTAGATTGGCTACTATGGAAGGAAGCGGGTATGGCGAGCGGAGGAATGCGTAAACGCAAGGTGGTTACCACCGGAACCATCCCGAGAGTGGTTGCTGTTGTAGGAGGCGGTTATAAAGCAAGAGTGGTGGAATCTCCGACTGGAAGATGGCTACCGGGAAAGGAGGAGGGTATGTAGAGTGCGAGGCACGAGCAACCGAATATGTGGCTATCACGAGAGCCATCGAAACAGTGGTTACCGTCGAAGGAGGGAGAATGTGGCGAGAGCGGAGGCGCGTAGCGCGTTCCCTGTGCGGCGGATCCTGCGAAACACGCCACTCGAGGAGTGGCGCGCCTAGAGCTGCATTCTGGAGAGCAGCGCTAATCGAAAAACTAAAAACAGTGCTCGATAACTCTACATATATGCATGAATTTCTCAAATTGTTTATTTCAGTATGTCGTGAAATAAAAATAAAGGCGGCTGTACCGACTGCCTGCCTTATCCCGGCTGCTCCAGGAAAAAATTTTACAGACAGTAGCTGCAACGAACTACCCTGGGCCACCCTCAAAGAGCTGACTATTTATGCGAGCTGCTAGTTCGTAAAAATGTCGCTTCTCTTTCAGATTTCTCATTTCGCGAGTGATCTTTCTTAGCGTCACGATGGCCAGTATCACAGCACAGAGCATCATCCCTGAATCTCTCGGCATTTCCGCCATATGTGCAATCTTAATTCCAGAAGGGTCAGGGTTCAGGTAATTACACCCGTTGCGAACTCCTCACGCAGGCAGGGTTTCAAAGGTCAGCACACTGATTGGTCACATTTTGGTAGTCTGTTTAATGTCGCGCGCTGTTGTCAAAAATAATTCTCAGCACTGAGGGCTCGAAAGTTCTAATACGCTATCATTAGGTTATGCTGCGGACGATGGAGAGCGCCTTAACCTGCTGGCCTTGAGCAAAACACACACAAAAAAAATAAAACTCTCCATGTGTGGCGATAATTAATAGGCTGCTTTTGTAATACATAAGATGAGAGCCCCTCCGCATGAATGAACCCTGCTAGCGCTACGCTTCTTGCCCTCCTGCCTACTCCTGCCTCGCTGACCCGTGTCTCCAATGGAGACAACGTCACCAGTGTCTGTCATCCGTTAACTTTTTCCATTTATCCTGCTTTCCACCGAGGTTACTCACACGAGAGGACACCCGCCCTAGGAGCTATGGGCATCGTTAAACATCTTGCGCATTTAAAGCGTCTCGACACAAAGCCTCGGACCATTTGTGAGCTTGATCTTTCCGATGAGAAAAAGCAGAGCGCGAATTTCGAGGCAAAAAGAGGTGATTCGCCCGAGACATCCTCTACTTTTGAGCCGCCTTCTTCCACCGGTGATTGGCCCCCCATCCGCCGAAACTTTTCTCGAAATTTCCCATTCTCGTTTCCTACTATGCTAGAAGTGCGCTTTTCTTTTTTTCTCTCTCTCCTTTTTGTAGCTCTTGTCACGTGCGTTGCATTCTCCAGGCAGCTCACGCTCTGACGCGCTTGCATAGCCTCAGTGACTCGTTCCTGCTCAGGGAGCAGCAGCAGCTTTACGACCTTCATAGCTCCTAACTGCGCACCATAAAATCTTCCGACGCGCGTACTTGCTTCGTGAGTAATATCGGACACGAAGCAAGGAAACAGCGGTGGAAAAAAAAAGGAACGAAGGACCACCCTCGCCACCAGCTAGGACTTGCATGGCGTTCGGGAAAGACTCACTCAATGAGTACATTTCGCCCCTGGCGGAGGCGACTGGCCGCACGCTCCCACCCGGGAGCGCGAGGCGCCCGATGCAATCCTATTCGCGCCGTTGGTTCGGGCATGGTCTTGCGCAGGGATCGTATAACCACCTAGCTTTATTTTTCCGCATACTTACGTCTTTTTGCTGCTGCGGTGCATTTACTTTGCTGCTTTCATCTTCCTCGTAGGCTCGTAAAAACGCGCTCGCGAAATTTGCCTTTTATTCTGTACGGGAAACCCTGTGAAATAAAGTGCACTATATTTTTTTTTAAAGTTTATGGACTGTTCTTCAAATGGTGTTAATCGGCTTTCTTGAGTGGACTTGCAGTGAAATTGTCTCCAAGCTTGATGAAGGCCTTATCTAGGTTTTAAAGAATATGCCGTAGGTACAGAGGCCGAGAGAAAAGTCGCACGTGGCTTACTTGAACTGCCAAGCTTGCAGCTGCTAATGTGGCGGCTCTGCCGTTGCAGCACTGCCTGAGGACCAAGGTATACTGGATCGGTTCTTCGCGGATGGTGCCTTATTTCTCTGCCGTTGTCTTTTGGCTGCCAAAAGTTGAACCGAATTTCATTTTTTCTTTTATTGCAGTTTATTCCTCTTTCGGTGTGTGTGTGTGCGTGCCTGTGTGTGTGCATGTGTGTGCGTGCGCTTGCGTGCGTGCTCGCGTGCGCCTGCGTGAGTGTGTTTGAGCGCGCGTGTGTGTGCGTGCGTGTGTGCCCGTGCGCGCCTGCGTGCGTGCGTGTATATGTACGCGTGCGTGTGTGCGGGCACACACACACACTTACATCCTACGGAAGCCCCATACGCCATCACTATCCATCAACGTACTCCAGAAGTCGTCCACCTACTACACACTCACCCACCTTCACCCTCCAGAAACCTTTATCCTCCAGGAGTACACGCATCACCGCAACGAAAAACTTGGCAGTGGTTTAGCTTCAGTTAAACCTGGAGTATTGCGAAAGCAACGAGGAGAGAGAGAGGCGATGAAGAGCTCGCGACAGCGGCGGCGGCCTCGGCACGCTAGCTATGCGCCGCTACTGCGCATGCGCAACTGGCGAGCACGACGGCGGCACCTGAGTCACCCGCGCAGCGGCGGCGGCGGCGCGTCAGCTGTGCACCGTGTGACGTCACTGCTCCTCGCGCATGCGCAGTATGACCTTTCCTCGGCTCGGCGAAATGGCTCGGCGACTAGCGTAGTGTTGCTTTCGCAACAAAAGCAACGCAATCAAATTCAAAGATGCAACGGGAAGGCTGCCAGCATAAAATAGTAATGTGCAACCAATACTGCAAATGCAGTTTTGTCGCGTCCTAGGATGCATTTTGAGCATTTTTTTTTTGTTTTGGATCATTGATTTAAACTCACGACTGGTTTATTTCAAGAAAATAATGTGCCAGCATCGAAATTGTGAGGTACTTATCTGGTGGCTAATATTTTTTTGGTAACTAAATGTAACATATTTAAATTTACCATAGAACAATATAAGATATGGTCATCTGCAATTGGGCAACAAGTAGGTGATTATAAATGCATAATCACAAAGTGCGAGAAGTAGAGTTCTCCTAACAGGTACAGCCTTTGGCAGAAGTAAATAGCCCTCCGGCATTCCACCGAAATGTATTGCATCATCGACATCCCAAACCTGGTGAAGGTGAAATGAACTCTCTTCTTCACCTCTCAGATGCTCAGTGCTACTACGGCTCCGACAACAGCCCCGTTACGCCACTTAAAATAAACCCCTTAGAATGTAATTTTTTGGTAACGACTGTACATATCAACATAGAGGAAATAGTGGTTACCTTTGCGAACAATACCGCAAGCACCAACTCATAAAAAAAGATGTGTTGAACACAGAAAAAAAAAACGACAAATTTCTTTGTAACCAGGGCTCAAGTGGAGCCCTTGGCCAAAGGAAGATTCAAAACGTGCTTCACATAGCGAACACACGCCCAGTGCAGAGTGCAGCGCTAAAACGGGACGCCAGGGTTATAATATAACTTTATTCCCGTCAAATCTTTGGGTTGTTAACAAATCTGAAGTTGAAATCAAAGTGCAGCTTATGCAGGACCTTTTTTGTGTTCTGAAAATAAAAAAAAAAGTTCTCAGTGCTTGATGTGGGCACACAGAGCGAGAAGGAGATCCTTCCATAGAGTTTCAAAGCACCTGTACAAACAAAAATAGCAAGAATAAACAGCACACATTTCTGAATTCTCGCTGAACCGCTTTTGGAGACGACACAATTGAAACTGACAATAGCACACAATGGCGCTGTACTGGACGCTTGCTGTAGCGGTTGTTTTTTAAATCTTTACGCCATAAAGCTTTTGTTGGCATAAATCTCATTTTCGGGTGCTACTTGTCTACGTGCTTGCGCTGGTTACAAAGTGCGATTGATAGTTGCTCCATTTCGAGTACTGATGACAAACTCCAAGGTAGGGAAGTTGACACCACTTCTGGAATTCATTAAAAGCAAAACCCTGTATCAGAACACTAGCTTTGCAACTGGGCATCATTCGTTAAATGCGGACGCCGAGAGGGATTTACCGAGTAGTTTATTGATTTGTGTTGAATGCGTACTTGTTTGCGATGACTCTTCTTTTTATTGAGAAAAGCATGCATGTAACTGGCATTCACCACCTATGGGGTAAAAAAATGCAAAAATTCTGAACGGTTGGGCAAAATGGGAACAAAGGTGTTAAACCTCACTCAACGTGCTTCGCAACAGCGACGTTGTCGCCGAGGTTGACGTCTGAGTGGCCTCTAAAGCACAATAAAATAAATTACAAGTCGGCTTTTGCAGAAAGAATCTGTCTAAAAAATTGACGAAGCTCATTATACTGTCCGCAGAAACAGCAGTCGGTATATCTGCCTGTACACACAAGGAATGAATAAGGATGATGGTTGCTATGAATGCATTGAGTCCACACCACGCCACATCGACCCTTCATTTTTTTTTCTTCTGGCTACACGGCAAGGTGGTATAAAATTAATACAGAAAATGTGCATACACTGGCACTGGCTGCAATGCACCAAAAATAGGACAGTGTAGTATAATAAATGAAGCCTGCTGTATTAGAGGAAGCCTAATTCACTGTGTATATCGAGAATTCCACCCCAATGAAACTTTAAGGAGTATAGCTTCTTCTACGGGGTTTATCTTCCTGAGCTACCCAATGCTCCGTTCATAGTTCGATAAAACCTGCGCAGTATCTTAAGGTAATTCGCGGAAGAGTTGACTGGAAAATCACTTCCGGCATGTGCGGTTATACAACTTGCTTTGCAGTTACGGCTACCCATCGCAGATGGACCCGAGCGCAACGGTCTTCAAATGAGAAGAAATTATTACTACAGTAAAGTGCAGTGCTCGGTTAATGACGTATAATACACTAATTATGGCGGCGTTTGCCACGCGCTTTGTTACTGACATGACCATAATCTTCTGGTTGTAATAATCTGCACAAGAACACCATCGCGATCTTTATGGACGCCTCTAGAAAAAAAAGCCCCATCACAAGTCTTCGCGCTGGTTCAGCGCACATGCGCACTTTCTTGCGCCATAGTTTCAGCAGAAGCCATCTTCTTTTTACGCCCCTGTCGGATCGCATAAAAAGAAAAGTATGGAAACCTATTCGCTATAAAGTTATCGGAGCCTGTCTTGATGATGAATTTTTTTTCTCTTTTCCTATCTTTTCTGCAGCGGCGGCGATTCAATTTTTTCTTGGCGTCTGCCTTCGTCCTTCGAAAAGAGTTGTTTCTCGAGACGCGCACCAAAGGAAAAAAAAAAAAAACACCCATTTTACCGTCGTAGGCACGGCGGGCGTAAAGATAGAATGATTTCACGTTCCGGAATGATTCAGACCAGCGGGTTCCCGACGTCGTATATATATCCATACATACGTATATGTTTATACGTATCGGCGCAGCCCGTGGATTTATTCCTTTGGCTGTCGTTGCCGAACTGGTACTCCTTTCGTTTTCTTGCTTAGTGACAGCCCAGAAACATTTATGTTGCCCACTCGTCTCTTCCCCTCCAAAAAGCGTTCCCTTCCTCCTTACGCGTCCCGAGGTGCCTAATAAGTATCGCTCGCACCGGGCTGACATGATGGATTTCGAGGTCTGCCCGGCAACCGGAGTCGCAAGTTAAGTCAAAGCCGGCGAAAAAGTCGAAGCCGAGGCTGTTTCGGGAAGAAACCTGTCCCTCACACAAGCATCCGATCTAAAGGGGAAAAGGCACCCGGCTCTGGCAAGCCGCTCCAGGCCGCATATAGATTGGCCCTGTTTTCGGGATTCCTAGGCCGCAGTGCAAGGCTCGCTTGGCTGACCCCGCTCACTTCGCGCCATGGTGCCACTGGCGGATATTATAACGTTTCGGGCGTGGCAGCAGCAGCAGCAGCGGCGGCGAAACACCAATCAGGAACCGCTGCTCAGAAGACGCGAGACAAACAAGAAAAGTCGAAGGAGAAGTGGCGATCAGCGGCCAAGTAGGAGGCCCGATGCAATAACAAGAAGCCGTGGCGTAGGCAAGAGGCGCCTCTTCGCTACCTTCGCTCTGTGACGAATGGCAGTGGAGTTGAACCCGGATCACGGCTGCTGCTGGGCAACGGAGATCGCCCAAACCACCGAGCACGGACGGCTTCAGCCGCGAAGCGATGTTTCCATCTGCAGTCCCAGTGGACGGCATACACTCTTCGGTCGTTTTCGTTTTGTTGAAATTTTGGTGATTTAGACGCGAAGGAGTGTTAGCATTCGGCCATTTCCATGTCGTCTCTTTTTGTTGTTGTTGTTGTTGTTGTTGTTGTTTTTGTTTTCGATGCGAAATTGACCGGCCAAGTGGCTAGTGGTCAGAGCACGATGGGAAGGCACGGCCCATGTTTACGTGCTCGGGAGTGTGCTTGGAACGGGATGCGCGTGCAGCCTTCGAACTGGCACAAAACGTTTCTGTCTACTTTGTAGCGTGCTTGTGCCTAACAGCTCGCGTTTAGGCGATTCGTTTGCTGGAGACGGGAAATTTCGGTTAGGCGGCACAAACGGCTGTTAAGAGCATTGAGAATCCCTGACAAGTTAAAATGGGAAATGTTCTTCTGGGCTTGTATAATTTAGCATGACACTCAAAGTCGATCGGAAGTTGAACTTAAGTGAAACTTAAGCAAACAGAATTTTAGGCGATTGGGTTATCATGTTAGAAATAGTTCAGGTGTGGATTTGGCTTTGTTTATGAAATCAAGAGAGTCCGGCGCGAAGTAAAGCGCACGCTCTTGGCCGCTTGCGTTTTGAGAAAGAAAGAGGGTGGAAGTACAGCTCTAGTTTTCATTAATATCAGTCATGGCATCTCCGTGAATCCCTGCTGATTGTGTGCTCTCTCGCGAACAGAGAAGTGAGGATTGCGTCACGTCAGCAGAACAGCCAAACAGATGATGGTGGGCTCGGCAGCCGTGCCACTGCGTGGACGAGTAACCCTCTTGTCTTCGCCATGCAGGTGCTCCTTCCTGTGTTCACACATGTGCTGTTGCCTGTTCTGGCTGCTGCCTGCGTCGACGCGCGGCCACGTTATCAGCCCCACTACGGCAGTCAGGAAGCTGATACCAACTCCATAACAGCGGCTGACGTCACGTTTGCCTGGATTTCGCCGATTGGAACGGCCTTTCCCACAGCATCGCCGCTATCACCTGCCCATCCAATTTTTCCAAAGCAGTAACAGATTACATTATATGTTGAACCCACATGGCAACCATTGTACTTGATTGGTTTGGTTTATGGGGTTTAACGTCCCAAAGCGACAGGGGTATGAGAGACGCCGTAGTGAAGGGCTCCGGAAATTTCGACCACCTGGGGTTCTTTAACGTGCACTGACATATCGCACAGTACACGGGCCTCTAGAATTTCTCCTCCAAAGAAATTCTAGCCGCCGCGGCCGGGATCAAACTCGCGTCTTTTGGGTCAGCAGCCGAGCACCATAACCACTGAGCCACCGCGGCGGCCAACCATTGTACTTATTTTTCTGTATAATCCACCCCTTATGTAATACCCCTGCGGGGGTCTTTAAGGTAATAAACTGAACTGAACTGAACTGAACTGAGCATAAAAGCAAACAATCTGCGATGCTGGTTAGTCTCGTCCGTTTCATCCCTGCGGTCTTTAGTGGGATGCGGAACGACCGCTTGACCGACGCATCCGTGATATTACTAAAAAAGAAAAACAACGGGAGGACTGTACGTTAGGAATGGAAGGTGACAGCTCGTGCTTCTGCAGCGACAATGTAGGTGCGGATGCAACGTCGAACGCGTGAAGTAGATTGAACCACTTACAACTTGCGTAGGTATGCGCGATGCGTGTGGCTTTTCTGCTCACGAAGAATGTCAGTTTCTGTAACTAACAAAATTAGTATAAACTCGCACACTCAATAAATTTTTCTCTTTACCCCTAAATTTGCCAATACATCTCTAATTTCCAAACATTGCACCCTGTTGTTTATTGCGCATTTCTCATTTGGCGATAAGCTGCCATCTACTAATTCATGCGTTTCGTGTTGTCATTCTATATTAATTTTTCTTGCTGCATTTTATTGCTCCGTGTTTACATGCCGTTGCTTATTTCTGTTCGGTTCAGGCTGCATGGACTTCTCTCATTTAGTATATGCGAGCTGTGAAGCAGGACAGCCGGCTTCCTCCCTAACTGTGCATGATTTATTGAGATACAACGGCACTGGGTCGCATCAGCAAAAACATATCCACGGGGCACCCAACATTGCTGAGCCGAAACCCGAGAGAGGCTCTACCAATGTTGTCAGATTTGTCTTTGCCGGGGAATGCAGCGCTAAAGTTGTTACGGTTCCCAGTGTAGTGGGCGTTTTGGCTTTGCGCATTTAAGGTGCCTCGGGTGCAT
The DNA here is from genome assembly GCF_055824585.1 of Amblyomma mixtum. Lineage (NCBI taxonomy): Eukaryota > Metazoa > Arthropoda > Arachnida > Ixodida > Ixodidae > Amblyomma > Amblyomma mixtum. The sequence goes on along the minus strand of NC_143012.1, from coordinate 289,367,349 downwards.
TTCAAAACCCTTAGTCATGCCATTTTCTTCGTTGACTGAAAGGTAAAAAAATTACCAGGTTACCACCAAAGATGCTGTGAATTTCTGTGATAGTTTTAAGCTAACCCCACTTCACTATGCTGATGTTGATGAATGAGGCGGTTAATTGTAAGGTTACCACGAGAATTCGCGACGTGCTTGAGAGCTTAGCGCTAACAAAACATGCAAAGCCCGACAGGTTGGCGTTGTATTAACACTCGACCGCGTGAGTGGCATCGTATTTGTTCACCTATCGTTGTGTGGGGCGGTTTCGGCTTCTCGGGCGTGCGCCCTCTGATGCTGCTGCCATTTTCTCATCTCGGCTTCGCGAGCTGGGACGTCAGGATCTCTCGCCTTGCGCTCGCCTTCGCTGCCACGTCCGCGAAGTTATTCCGAACATTGCTTCGGACGACCCGTCTCCTAAGGCATGGTAGCGAGCGACCGAAAAAGACCTTCTCACCAACCGAGCACGATGAGCTACGCGATGATCACGTGATCGTGAACGGCCGTGTAAGAAGCGAAAATGAGGACCGAACCGCTAAAAGCCATAGCTAACAGAATCGTGCCCTCCTCTGTTGCTCCCGCCCTCTGAAGAGAGACCTTCCGTTCGCTAAAGCGTGCTTCTCCGCAGAAAGAGAAGGCTTGAAGCGAAGACCACTTCTGAAATCTTCATCCGAAATCAAAACGCGCCGCTACGCTTGAAGTCTTATTCACTGCATTGCAGCACTAAATTATCCATTGCTATTCATGTGAAATGTTACAAAAAGGAATACTAAATGTCGAGAGCCAATAATGTTGCTGTCACGTGTTACTTGTACATTGAGTAACGTATTGTAATATGTGTGAACGGCAACCGGAGCTTGGGTCCTCGACATACCTTGCGATCTTGGCTCTCTCTACCATTTCTTTGATTTATTAAATTTATTAGCAATGCACTCAAATGGAGAAATCATACGATTGACCCCGAAGGCACTCTGTCAAGAAAAAGTCAAATTCAGATATGTTGTGTTAACAGTTGCTGCTATTCATTTTGACGCCTACGCCGCGCAACAAATGACCCTTCTTTGCACCAATTTAAAAGCGACGATGACCATAGATAATCTGTTATGGGAGGGATGTACTGCCGGAAGTTGGCACGACATTACACAAGTCTCTGAGATCCCACATAAAAAAAAAAAAAACTCCTTCTTGGTTCGGGCAATAAAAAAATCATTAACGATGTCGTTCTCAGCGCCGTTTTTCTTTGTCGGAAAGCACACAAATCATACCCGCTGTTAGAAAGCGTTATCGACAGGCTAGCCTAATAACACCGCTAAAAAAAAAACTTAGGGGAAGGAGAAAGATGAGGTTCCTTAGCCAGACTGCCTCGAGTCTTTGCTCCTTCTCATATATATCTGTACATTTTTTTTAATCTTCGGCAAAAGTCATTCCCCAGGAGGGCATCCGTGAATCACAATGGAAATTCCAAACATTGCCGGCATGGTACGATGAGACGTTGATTCGGGGAAGCGCGCTCCCCAAGAGGCGCGTGCCCGAGAGGGAAACGAAAATGGGGGAGAAGCGGCGGTGGCTCCTTTTCCTTCTACGGCTGTGTCCCTCTTCGTTTCATTTATAAATGTCGGGGCATTATTATGCTGGAGTCCTGGTTGTTATTTCTCTTCCCCCCCGGGGAGCTCGATTTATGTTCATAAGCTGACACGCGCACCGGCGAAAAGAATTACTGCCTTTCTCCCCGCTCCCTGGGACGTCTGTTTGGCAAAACTTTCTCTCCGCGAATCTGCTGCGCCGAGAGCATTTTATCACGTGCTCGCGGCACAATGGAGCCCAGCGCTTTGCAAAGCAGGGCTGTCCTATGGGAGAGTGATAGCGTCAGGAGCGATTTACTCGGCGGTAGGGCCGCTCAAAACGCGAACGCTAATCGACGTGCTTGGGGGTGAGGACTGCAGGGATTGGAGTGCTTCACGTGGCAGGTGACGAAATCACAGAGCATTTTAAAGAGCTTCACTGGCGGTTTGGGGTATTCTGTATAAGGGAAGACGTTTTAGTTGTGAGATAAGTGATGTTTTGAAGGCCGCGTACAATGTTGTGTGGACCAATGTGTAGGAAAGCTTTAGGCGGATTATGTGGACAGTGTCGCTCCACGAAGACATTTTTATAGCGGTTTCCAACGAGTTCATTGTATTTCATAACAGTGCAGTCGCACGGAGATTGTTTTGTTGCGTGCCTGTAAAGGATGTTGGCGACTGCAACATCATTTGCTTCATTGAATTTTGCAGTCTTGGCGCTGTAAACATGCCGTCCCCGTGTCTTTTTTTTTTGCCATTATTATACCCCACCGCACGTCGCCTGTTCAGGTAAAAGATGTTGCGTACCGCCCAGATTTCCAAAACTATCGGCACTTTTTTTTTTTTTCATTTTCCCTGCTTTTGGTGCAGTTTACCTGCAGTCTACCAGCGCGGCAGTTCCAGAAGCCGACCTCCTAAAGAAGCGCACAGGCCTAGAAGATAACGGTTCTGCCTGGCCTGGGCTTGTGTTGCCCGGCCCAAGGATGTAAGAAGTAGGCCTGAGATCCCAGCGCTCAGCGTCACGCTAATCTCATGGTGCAGCTTACTCTGAGGAGAGCGAGACGCTGAGAGGCAGCGGGTCTTAGTCTGCGTCGTTTGCCAGACGAGCTGCATCGCGAGCTTTCTTCCGGCATCTGCTTCCGGGCTGCGGCGCATCTGCCTCGAGCTAGAAGCAGCAGCGGCAGCGAAGGCACCAGTGGCCCCGCGCCATAATCGACTGTCCGACTGGGAAGCGCGTCGCGGAGCGCGGATTCATTCCATCGCCGAGCCGGGAGAATGCCAGGCGTCTCGCGGGATGCGAGAACGGGAAAGAGGCTCGCGCATCCGGCCTCGGTTCATCTCCAGGGCGGTGATAAACTGAGGTATGGACGCGTCAGCTGCGCCTTGGCCGCTGCCCGTCCCCACGCTCCTCAAGCTCCCTCACTTCCCCCGATCTCGAGCCCTCGGGCTCTTCGTTCCCCATAGCTTCTCTCGTAGGGAGAAGGCCGCCGCTGTCCACACCCGACGATATCTATCTCCTCGGACTGAGATGTATGGTGCACCCACTATCCCTGGGCTTCCTCCTTTTAATATCTCCCCGTCGGTGCTGCCACGCCTGCGAAAGAGAAGAGGAGGAGAAGGGCGCCACCATCGTTTCCAGGGGCAGTCCCAGGGACCCGTCCCGCACGGCGGCCCCGACGTTTCGGACTCGATCTGTCGCTGCCGCTGGCTGCCTTTTATGCGGCTATGCCGGAACCGGACGCGAGAGTTCGTTCGCCTTGCTTCCGATCGGAAGAGTTCTAGCTGCCCTTGTGTCGCCGCTGCTACTCGCTTCCGATCATGTTCTCCAGATTGTTGTTACGAGAGGCCCCTCACAATAGCCCGAGGCCCGACGCTCTTTTCCTCTTGCTGAGACGGTTGTTCTGGCTTTGCTGGAGCGAGAAGAATGGGTCTCTTGTCAGTGCGAGCGGTAAAATGGTGGTTACTTGTTAGCGATATTATTTTACTTATAAAAGGGTCAGTCTACTCACCGAGATGAGTGTATAAATAATGGCATATTCTAGTAGTTGGCACCCTATAACATCAATAACGAGGGAACTGCTCCCGGTTTAGGCAGGAATTTATATTTTATTTCGGCGTTAAAAGTCGCGTAAAAATGCATGGTGGCGACCCCAAACGTTCATTTTGTTCAAGAAGGTGGTAGTCTTTTTTTGTAGAAGCATAAGTGAATATACTACGTACCATTTGTATGCCCCAATGTGAGAGAAACGCACGTTTTGTTCTAGTAAACTGTAGAAGGCGTACCGCTCGCTTTTTCTGTAAATCACATGAATATTTATAGTTACACGTACGCAAAACGCAGGCACATTCCCACTTTTAGTTCAGCGAATGCTAGCAGAGAAACTCAGCCTTTAGTAGCGCCATCTGGTTGTCAGGACGGGAACCATTGCAGTAAACAAACCGACTCTCCACTTAAGCCTAGAAGCGGCAGAATCGTCATTCTAATTATTAAAATAAAGCAAATTTATCTCTTCTATGTTTTCTTATAGGCGAGATGAGACGAAGCGAAAGACCGGCTCCCCATTTATGGCCAGTGAACGCACTGAAAAAGGCAGCAACAACGAGAATTCAGTCCGAAGCGAGAGGTCCGGCTTCGACGGGCGCCGCCATGTTTGTCGCCGCGCGGCGGAAATCCAGATGGTTGCCAGATGAGACTACCATCTCATACAGATGTGTTCCCACATCAATAAATTCTATTTTAAAATATTCTACCGCACTTCTTGGCACCACAGCTGCTAAACGGTAATTTGAATAAAAAGCTATCGGTTGCCGCAAAGAAAATATAGTCGATGAAATTCAGTAAATTGACCCTTTAAGTAAACACGGACACTTCTTTCATTTACTTTTCTCTCACTTGTTGTTAAGAATAAATTTCGCGCCAGACAGTGTCAAGGACAGTGCAATGAAAGGAAACACAAGCGTTCCTTCTTTCTCTTCGTCCCGATGCGGGTATTGTCTTCAAAATGAAGCGTCACCAACTAGGCTTAATAGGCACAGCTCTTGCTTAAAAGGGTGGGAATGTCAAGAGAAGTACTACGAGCTGTTATGTTAGGAATCAGTATCTTTTAGTGAAATACCTGCTTAGGTGTCTTTTGATACCACTAATCTCTCAACAGAATGTATTCGCAGCAATTAATTATTTTTTGTTGTGGAGCTCTTTTTTTTGCGTTTACATTTCTTTCTCTAAAGCCCCCACTCTTTGAGGCCCATGAAGTCATCTGTCAGCCATGACCTACTTAAATTCTATTTTGTAAACTGATTAGCTGTTTAGAGAGCGCGTACTGTCATGTAAACCTCATTTTTACAACAATTGAGTGGACTTAATGTTGTGCTTTCCGTGCGCAACTTTTTCGTGTACCCTCCTCTGCACAAAATCATCTGTAGTCCGCTTCCCTTTAAGTTGGAGTCAATTAGAAAGCAACAAGCAGCATGGAAGAAAGCTGACACCAGCAATGAAGACGAAGTGCTTTTTCTCTGTGCAGTTTTCGCGCATTCTATACGAATGACTGTTTGCGCCCGTTGCAATCAACACAGTCCGCAACAGCTGCGCCATACAAGTGGCATCACAGGACTCTACGGCCACTGGCTGCAGTCAGTCAACGGAACGCCGTCAAACACGGCGAAGTGTAGAAATGGCTTCCCAAATGGCAGGCGAAGAATGCAACAAAATAACACAAAACAAGCCCACCATTGCTCGGGCTTCAGTCCGCCGCGTTCCCTGGGCGCATGCAACCCCGTGCTCGAATCGTCGTCGACGACTGAGTGAACACGCCTGCTCGGTTACGCAGAGAGAGCGCCACCCGAAGTGAGAGAGGGGAAGAAAAGGGCTCGCTGGGTTCAGGCTGCGGTGCCTCGAGAGAGGAGGAGGAGAGGCCGCTCGGTGCGACGGCACCAGAGTAATGCGATCCGACTCGTGCGCCCGGCGCCGCAGCCACGGGCCGCAGGGTCGCCGTTTATCTACGCCAATGAATGGTTGGCGAACATCCAAACCCCGGGGCCGGAATCGGGTGGCGCCACGGCCTGTCTGGCTGGCTGACTGCCGCCGCCGCCAGCGACAACGACTGTCACGTTAGATGTTCCCGGGCACTCGATTGCAGCGCATCGGTGGATCCGCATCAGCTGCGGCTGCCAGGCTGCCGATGCGCACGGCGCGCCGCATCCATCGACTCGGCGGTGGAGGGGGGGAAAGGGGCGCTCGTCGTCGTGATGAATTAGTCCCGGCTCCTTGTAAAACACTGTGAGTCACGCCACGCGCGGGATCGTTAACGTGCGTTTGAAACTTGTGCATCGCTGTTGGGACGTGTTTGAATAGTCGAACGTCGTTTCCTTGAGTGTGCACTGATGTGACGTGTGCGTCAGGGCTCGTAATTACCACGGGCGACAGCGCTGAGGGGTTTAATCTGTTCGTTCCATAAAATGGAACAATGTCGCTTCTGTTCTAGAGACACTTGCAGACGCGTGCGTTTGTACTTTGCTAATAGTTATTTATAAGCCATATTTTTCTTTCCTTGTTTCTGATCAACATTTACAGAGCTTAAGAAAAGAATCGCTGCACCCATCTCACTAGACCCAGATTCGCTTATAATTAACAATATTTTGTCCGTTTGCTTTTAGCTCTTAATTACTCAGCTGAGTGTCTGAACGCTTCCACTTTATTTTGGTGATGATGAGGTTCTCTGCATCTCCCACACAGAATGCCTCGATGCCCATGCCTCCACTTTGCTGGCCCTTCGAGGCTTCCTACTTTCAATGGCATTGCAGCGACCTCCGTTGACAGCGTCTTGTTTTATTATTCATGTAAAAGTTAAACAGTAATTACTCTCGTTTGTTCTTTTATGCAGTTCGCAGACAAAGAGCACGTTTTCCTCTCCCTGGGATAGCAAAACTCGAAAGAGAATTAAAGTGGGCAGGACTTTCAACGGAAAGGGCGTGCAGTTACGATGTTGGGGTTTGCTACTGACGACCTGTTACGGTCCTGGAGAAATGCGCGGCACCTGCCTGAACCGAAGCAAAAAGGGCTGGAATTTGACGCCCAGCGTTTATGCTTGGCGTTGCGATTGAGACACACCCACGAAGCAAGGCAACAATAACAACAAATATATTCCACGGAATATACACGTGGGCGATCTAGCGCAAGCCATCACATTCATTCATGGAATGAGAAGGGAACGTTGCTAGCAGGGTGTTTTGTACACTTCTTTACACTTTATTGCAGTACGTCCATGACAAACATAATTAAGCTGTGGTGATTATAATTGCAGAAGTCACATTTATACTCTATCTGTTCACAAGCAGATTACACACAAGCGATTACAATTAAATTAATGTCAGAGTGGAGCGAAAGGTTCAAATTTAAGTTTGAAATGAGTATACATCGACCTAGAGTGCAGCGACAGTTGATTCACCCCGACAGAGAGTGGTTCTCCAAGGCGATGGTCCTTCCGGAACAGCAGGCGGGTTGTCCGGGGAGGTGCGGTGTCGTCGGCAGCCTGGTGTCTCGGGAGTCCTCGGCAGCGGTTGCGCCCCTCGGAGAGCGGAATGAAGCACTGAAGCGGGAGACGGTCGGGCCCCCTTTTGCAGGCGTTGTATGCGGATGCAGGAGACACTCGTGGACATTGCATTTTGTTCAGCGATAACCTGACCTCCAAAACATCGAGCCCGTTGCAGTGGGATCAAAGTTACTTAACAATCAAAACAACCGCATGGCTTTGACTCTGGTTCGGGTCACCTTGCCACCGGAAATGTAAATCACGAACGGAACAAGAGAAGAGTGCTCCCTTACTTCCGTACTGCTAGGGGCACCTCGAAGGGAAGAAAAGAAAAATACATGCAAAGCAAGGGAGTTAATTAGATTCGACACGAATGCTTAATACTCTGCGCATGTGCACACGCACGATGAATAGAACTACTTTAGATGGCTTAATGTGTATAAAATGTCACTTTTGTGACAGGACTGCTTTATCAGCCTAAGGGGTGCTGAAGTGCTGTTTGGCGCTCACTTCGTGTTTGTAGGAAAAGCAGACACCGCACCATTCGTTATAGCTTCGTGTGCAAACTAATAAAGATTCCTGGAATCCAGATCAGAGAGCGCAGGAAAGGTGGCGCGCTGTTTTTGTCCCCAGCGGCCCTTCGCATTGCGATTTGAGTCGGTAGAGTAATGTGGTACTCCTGCAGAAAGTTTCGAGGTTTTGCACAGAAAGGAACGTGGCGTACAGCGCTTATGTATTAAGAATAAAGAAGGCGTAAATGAAGTAAAGATATTAGCATCACTGTCCACTTGAAGCTGGAGGCCAAGTACAGCCAAGAAAACAAAACAAAAAAGATAAAGAATGAAAGAAAATAAAAACATACATACGGCCACATGATTCGTCCAATAACAAACACCAAACTTGGGAAGACATCACAACATGAGAAAATACCGATGCAACACAACAACCGGACAATCGGCGGAACATGGGGCACTAATACTACGTCAGGAAATTCGCAACTTTAAACCTAATATAAAGTGTAGCTGAAAAGAGGGTCATAAAATACAAATTCTGACACAGCGAATGCTGCCACTAGTGAGAGGATGACACCCATTTTGAGGCTGATGTCTACCACAGCGCACTTCGATGTTCGGGCCGCTTCCTTGCCAGAGATCAGTGAATACGCCTCACCTTCGAATCAATAACGTTTTGTGTCGGAAGCGTCCAATTTCATTTTTTTCCGCCAATTTTTTTAAACAATGGAATCGTTGCTTTCCATTTCCTTTCAAGTATGCTATCAGCGTTTGCCTGTTGTGTATGTGTGGTTTTGGGGTTGTAGGGTCCATGTGTACGCTATGAACACAATTGCACCTATATGGGAGTAAAAAGGGTTTAAGCTCTCCTCCAGTGCACTTTCTTTTATAAAAGGGAGCGCGATAGAGTGCTGTTTTCTCTCTTTTTACTCCTTTCTCTCTTTAGCGTAAGACCTTTCACATGGTTCACGCGCTGATAAGCTGCTCTTTTTCGCGAGCGTCCTTCTGCCCTAACCAAAGCGAAATGGGTACCGGCGCCTTACATTTTGCGAGTGACCCTTTGAAGAAGTTTTCTACAGCAGATTCAATAGTTTACTGCCTGAAAGCTTGATCCGATGTCGCGCTCTTTTCATGACGTTTCCTGGTCACTTGGTTTTTATTTTTGACGCACGACATCAGATGTGAGCGAGCAGAGGCAATCACCCCGACATGCCCGCCGTTCGCTCTCAAGAAAAAAAAAACGCACCGTTAGAAAGGTGGACATTCCACCAGCGTTCCCGCCCACATAAAAGCAGACAATCAGACGATGCTCGTAAACTGAAAAAAGCCATTCGCTTCAAGCACAAATACAGAGCGCCCTGATGGACTTCGACGGAGGTCTTTTGCGTTAGGCGGGTTTTCCCGCTGCGTCTCGAGATTACCTGTCGTGGGAATGAAGCCGTTTGCCAGGCACCACATTTAAACTCGCGGAATAAAAGAGACACAGTGTAGCTGCCCGGGTAAAGCGTTTTGAGACCACCGCTATGAAAACGCGTAAGAGGTGGTATGCGGGTGCACGTTGAAGTAAAGGGATGCCTATAGATTTTGGACGACAGAATCATTTTGAATGCTTGAACGCAAGAAAGCTCATCGCCGCTTCAGTGAATGTCCGCTGTCGCTGATTAATTTGTAGACATGAAAAGCGTTCCGCTTGTTCCTTGTTGGCTCCCATATGAACTTGTCGTCACCAATGCATGCGCAGCAATGAAATAACTTTATTGCACTAACGAGTCGAAGGGTCTAGACAGCAGATCCGATCGAGAGAAAATGCACTAGCCCATGATTTTTGTGCGCGTTACTGTGACCTTATTGGTTGACAAATAAATTGGTTTAATGATTATTTGACTCACTGGTTTTGCCCAGCTTTGCGTTTAGCAAGGCCATTCTAGCTGCCGAAATGCGTTTTTTCCCTACTGTTCGCCTGTACTTGTTCACAATACTCGGACGTCTATAGTGAATGGGCAGCGCGCTACAGTTACGAAGCGCAGAAAGACGGCGGACAGAACAGGCGCTTTACCAGAGTCACAGGAACTTCGTAAGTGTTCTAAATTAAGCACGCACAAAGTCACACTAACTGGATTTAGTAGAAGCTTTCATCATCATCATCATCATTTGTTAACCTTTAAAAGTTTCATTAGGACATTACATGAAAAGGGGGGGGGGGGGGGGGGCAGAAGCGTACAGCAGTCATACGAACATATGAAGCCTTATGTAGCAGAACACTCCACCCATGCTCGAACATCAAGTTCAAGCCACCCGAGCGCGAATAAGGGCAAATCTATCTTTACATTCATTCTCGGTGTGTTGCGCTGCCTGTCAGGGATGAGTTACATAGGTATACCTATTGAGGACTAGGTAAACATAATAAAGAAGGAAAACAACTGCGGTCGCTGCCTACCCTAGACAGAACGCTGCTATTTTGTGCACATCTAAGGTGTCGATAGACTTTACAGAGCTTGAAGATCAGTTGAAAATCAGTTGAAGGACCTTTTCTGAGCGATTTATTCCTCTTTTTCGCCTTCCGCATCCATCTTTTACCTCAGTGCGTGACAGTAAAGTTGCGTCACTAGAACGTTACCTCTAAGGAGAAAGAAGTACGCTGACGAACGTGTCTTAAACAGTCAAGGTTGAAAATGACGCATAACATTGGCTCATGACTGGCTGATGATTGCGTCCGAAAAGGAGACGGGCAGTTGCAGATATATACTTAGAACATGCTCCTTGAACGCAATAGGCTCCGAAGCCTTGTTAAGCAGATGAAACCAATTTGTTCTTGGGGATAACGGATAGGTGTGTGCGGTGCTGCAGTGACCCTTTAAGCCACAGGCTCAAGACTGGCTCTCAACGAAGTTTCAAAATACAGCGCGCGAAACAGCACCCAATAATGGGAAAAAGCATGGTGGAGGGTTTCGAAACAGGATCCGCGCGTTTCACTGTATACTTGCCGCAGTCCTAGCCCCGTACCTGTTGCATACCTTTCATACTCATTTATCTTATGGGTATCTTATGCTGTATGCCAGCGAAAAAACTGAAAGGGAACAAGCGTAGTCCCCCCTTCAGGCATGCGTCAACCACCCGCTACAAGCGGCGGAATGTTGCTGTTTTTAACGCGGGATCTCAATTTTGAACGCTTGTGGAACTGATTGCGTATCACACATATGTGACGTCAGAGGAGGTTTTTACTTTCAAAAGTGTCCATTTTCTAGGCTCAAGACGACAGCAAATAAAGCGTACCTTACGTTATAAGTTCCGCCTCATTTTGCACAATTTTATTTTGGCTTGTTCATATCTGACGCAGGCGCGGCTAGGAAAACGTTGCGAATTTTTTTTCTTTTTCTTGCTATCTATCATTTATAATTTTTCCAGAAGAGGTGTATTCCAGTCAGTGCAGCGTTACAAGTGACGAACACAAAATGCTGTAGATGCAGTCGGCACATGTGTTACCACGTTGATTGGCAACCTTGAAAACGAGTGAAGAGTGGTGGTCTCAGTGAATTGCACGATGAAGTTTTTTTTATTGCTGTTGTTGTTGTTCACAGACACGTTAAAAGCCAGGAGAGCTTCGCGCGCTGCCCGTAAGGTGGCGTTGTCGTCGCGTTGCACATTACGAGCGCGTAGAACAAAAGCAAGCGAAAATTGCTTCGGGCTTTGGGTGAGCGCTTGTGCAATGTGCGCGCTTTCGCCTGGGGTAGGAGACCGACACGAAATGCTACACAGAGCGCCGAGAGATGTCGGGCGGGCATGCACCGGGGGACCCGCTCGTGATGCGATCTCGTAGCGTGAAGAGCGCGCGAATCGCGCATCGCACAAAAAGGTGGTTCGGAATGTCCGTTGATGGTGGGAGCTGCCCTCCCCCCGCCTCCGCTCCCTTCAGCAGCTGCCGTTGGGAACAAAGCGGACATTGCCGATGATAGATGGCCTTCTAAGGGGGACACTTGGGGAGGAAAATGTCCCCGACACAGCGTGCAGTACTCTCGGCGAGCCTGCAGCGGCGGCTGGCTCGCGCAAAACGCTTAGCGGCGCCCGCCCCGCGTGCGCTATGGATTCACGCCGTACGTGCCGACACGCCGCAATAGTGCCGCCGCCGCCCGCCACGCGGCGCGCCACTAGGTCATCTCAGCGCCCGTGTTCCGACGGACGTGCGCGCCGCAGAGGGAAAGACGGACGACTGTTACGTTCGTTTCCGCGATCATCTGCGCTCCCCTTTCTTTTCTTTTCCTTCGCCAAAGGCTGCAGCCCCATTCCCACGCGGCAGAACCGACCCGCTGCGACGATTTGGCACCGGTTTCCTCCGCTCTGCCCTTTTCTGGCCCGTTCGAGTACAATGTGCCAGAGCTCCGTAGTTGTTACTCCCCACCCGTGACGTTAGCTGCTCGCTTGCTTTTTCACCCGGACTGTAATTTTGACTGTTTTATGTTTTCATTTCTTTTGTGTTGCTCGAGTAGCGGCACGAACGCGAACCGAGATATTAAGCCTAACACCATATAGCTTAGGCTGTATCGTTTCAGAGTGTCTCTAGAGTGCGCTTCGGTACGTTTTTTTCGCTTTGCTTTGCTGCGTTGCTGTGGGATATCCTGTTGTTGGAACTTGATGACTGACTCCTCCTCTGTACAAACGAGCGGTAACAGCCTTCCCGAAAAAAAAGAAGAAATAATAGAGAAATTGTGACGTGGGGGTTTATGAAATGAATGGTTTCCAGCCGCTAGGCAAAACTTTTTCAAAAGCACTGCACACGCAAGTCCGGGCATTTTAACACCTTTGCCCGAAAAAGTTCCTCCTCTTTCATGCGGTAGTGCTCTGTATTTTTGTCTCTCCAGATGTCCTTAGTGCTTACAACCCATTAGTATCCCTATTATTGCCCCATACTACCTATAATACAACCACTTTTCCGGCTACCGCTTATGCAGCACAGTACTAGCATATTAAATTTATTTGTACAGGGTCCCCACGGAATGGGAGGTAAAGGATAAAAAATTCGATAAATGTGCTAAAGTAGAGCTAAAATAGATTCCGAATGGCTGAAAGCAAACTGACGCCCTTCTTACTTCGTGCTGTAACGAAATATTTATTACAAATAAATTAATTTCTAAATCACTTAACATATGGTCATGTTAGGCTGCACGTAACTTATTACTAAGCCATCGTCACCATCGTCAAGCAAAGGTAGCCACCTACTGTGCCACCTACTTAACAACGTAAAGACAGCAGCAAAGGATAGCGTCCTCACTTTGATTAGTGATTCGCTATTCGTGTAGACGAACTGACAAACTGACAAAATAAGCAGTGCCAGGTTGCTTGCTTTCGGATTTGAAAGTGCAAGTGCGCTAAACACACTCGTGGAGATTCAATTAATAAATTGTAAAGTGTGAAAAGAAACACAATTGCTTTTACCTAAATATAAATTTATTACGATTGCCCTTTAACTGAAGGAAACGTGCGAATCACCACACGAGCAAAGGACCGAGAGTGGGGGCGCGATGCCCGCCATGCCAGCGGCCATTAACGGAGCTCTCGGATACTTGGGATGTTCGCTGCATTCGCTCCTGCTGGCTACCGTCATTTTGTACCCTACGCGCTTTGCACAGCGCATTTGTTTTGATTGGTCCCGAATTAAGATACATACACACGCTCGCTGTGGGCTCTTTCTAACACTGCTTCAGTTTCATGCCTTCATCATCAACTAAGCTTCTTATAACCTTAGATCACTTGGGATGTCCTGCATATGTGCGTACTCCCTACTTATCTCTGCGGGTGGGAATGCAACACCCTGAATTTATTCTGCGTGCTTTCTGCCAGCCTCTCTCTTTCAGAAGCGTTGTACAAAAGAAGCAAACTGTCAGTACGTTTCGTTGTTAGAGAGTCTGGAACTGCATATTCGTGACGCCGAGGTCATTGTGGACAGTGCAGAAAGTAGCGCAACAATGCCCAGTGGCCGCGAGGTGGAATGTTCGTGAAACCTTTATGCCCGTAAAAAAAACCAATAAAATAAACTAAAGCGTGCATCACTTCGGCCTCCGTTGTGCACAATCTGCTGACCCCATATGTGTTCGGCACAAGCTTCGCTCCAGCATATCGCAGATCTGCGCGCTGCAGTGCGGCAGCACTGGCTGCTAGTGCTTTCGGGGCCAGTGCCCGCGCGGTCACTGGAGCGGTGAGGCGTACAATCCATCATCATCGAACCTTCTTCGTTCGTGAGAACCAGCGGCCGATGGCTGCTGCGGGGAAAGCACTCGTGTCTTTTTGCCTGCACAGCACTGGCCGTCTTCTTGCCCCGACATCATCATGGAACGACTCGGTGTTGCTCTTTCAGAGCACCCAGGGACGTGGTGATTGTGGGGCAGACGCCCAACCAGGCCAACTTTTTGAGACACGAACTCCGCGATACAACTTTCTCCTTTTTTTCTTCCCATTGAAAGGCGTGAAAATTTTAATTCTTGTTTGGGCTATGTAATGCTACTAAAAAAAGAAAGAAGGAAACTGCGGCCAGCGCGTGATTCAGGTCTTGCTGCAGCTGGGTGGTGGTGTTGGTGCGGTGTTGCCGGTGTTGCCGGTGTTGTTGGCTGTGATGGCGGTGGTGGTGTTTTTGTACAAGTATAGGGGTTTGGTTTGGTTTGGTTTGGTTTGGTTTGGTTTGGTTTGGTTTGGTTTGGTTTGGTTTGGTTTGGTTTGGTTTAACGTCACAAAGCGACTCAGGCGATGAGAGATGCCGTAGTGAAGGGCTCCGGAAATTTCGACCACTTGGGATTCTTTAACGTGCACTGACATATATGGTGAATCGGAGTTGTTGGTTTACGTTCACACTTGAGACAACTTGAAGGGCGGGAAACATGGAAGGAGACTTAGTAGAACGTTAAGTTGGGCGAGTTGGTATAGGTTCATGGTTGAAAAACAGCGCACAAAAGACTAGAGTCAAGAGTAAAGGCGACGACAGGACAAGCGCTGAACTCACAACTAAGGCTTTCTTGCGAAAACCTGGGTATATAAGGAAGGCATAATACATGAAAACAGAATTTAACAAACAAAACTATGACAATGATAAAACTAGCGTGCGCCCGAAGCCCAAAATCTGCCAAGAAACGTGATCTCGTTATCACTTAAAGCAACCGAAGGTTTGCTAACGCAGCCCCATTGGGTCCAGCGTTGCTCCCGTCTTGAGTGAAATTTTCCTGATGTATGTGAACAGGGACCTTGAAAAGAACTTGACAGGACTGCATCACACCACCGTTAGGTATGTGGACGATTATCTGGTTTTCACTGAACGTGATCGGTTCGATGCGAGTGTGGTTGACATCGTCAAAGTGTTTAAAGAGTGCGGGTCTGGATTGCTGTTCACTTTCGAGTTGCCCGTAAGCAATGAACTACAGTATTTAGATTTGCAACTGCGGTTCTCCCGTGAGCATGTCTGCTGGAAATACAACCCAAGGTCTGTAAAGCCGTTGCTGAGTTCTTAATCGGGGCACTCAAAATTGGTGAAGAATTGCATTGTAAGTTCTTGCCTGAGGTATGCATTGATAAAATCCTGCCACCACGGTGTTGCTGACGGTTTCCGATCACAACTCATGAGGATAAAGAATGCCGGCTACCAAGATGCAATGGTGAACGAGGCTTGCTCAAGATTACTTAAGTGCTTCAAGCGACAGATGGCCCTGAATGCACCACTCAACAGTCAGGAAAAAGAAAATAAAAGCACCTCAGTCGTGCCATATTTGCACCAGGTCTCCCGCGGACTGAAAAATGTACGAAAAAGGTTCAACGTTGATGTATTGCTGTCTGCTCCTGTCAAGCTTAAACAAGTGTGTGCTGCGATAGAAAGGAAGAAAGTGTCGAAAAAGAAAAAAGGTTGCGGTGTCGCGCACACGGATCCGTTCGTCAACCTTCGAACATGTGTCGTCTACAGCTTTCCCTTTCCTGCGGAGCCCGCTACATCGGACAGACCGGCCGTTGCTTGAACAAGCGTTTGCAAGAACACAACAACAATTTAGATAAAGGCAATGACCAATCTTATCTTGTTACTCATTGTAAGGGGTGCGCAGTGATGAAAAACAAGAAGAAAAAGTGCACTGTTTTGTTAAGTCAAGCAAAGGTGTTGTATTCTCAGAGATCAAACCACGCGGGAAGTAGCAGAAGCATACTTCATCGCAACGGAGCAACGGGGCTGCGTTAGCAAACCTTCGGTTGCTTTAAGTGATAACGAGATCACGTTTCGTGGCAGATTTTGGGCTTCGGGCGCACGCTAGTTTTATCATTGTCATAGTTTTGTTTGTTCAATTTTGTTTTCATGTATTATGCCTTCCTCATATACCCAGGTTTTCGCAATAAAGCCTTAGTTGTGTGTTCAGCGCTTGTCCTGTCGTCGCTTTTACTCTTGTCTCTAGTCTTTTGTGCGCTGTTTTTCAACCATGATGGAAGGAGACCCCACGCTGGATATTATCCGTCTTATGCACTTGTTACGAATTTTTTGGTGCGGCTTGTTTACACTTTTGTAACTTTTTAAGGCGTCCCTTTTGAGATCCTCTTCGCAGCTGGGCTGACATGCCACGTTGTGTACTTTTTGGAATTAATTTGTTGTCTCTATCTGCTGACTATCAACTGGCGGATTTTATTCCAAGAAGCTCAGGAAAATATATAGCTTTGACAAGATAAAGACAATAAATTAATTCCAAAAGTGCACAACTTGATATATAAACGTGCAGGCGTTGAGGGATCAGGGCGTAGAATATGCATATGTGAAAATATTGGAAGATATCTATAACGACTGCACAGCTACCATAGTACTGCATAAAGTCAGCAGTAAAATTCCAATAAGGAAAGGTGTTCGGCAGGGAAACGCGATCTTGCCAAAGCTATTCACCGCCTGTTTACAGGAGGTGTTCCGAGGCCTGGATTGTGTCAAGTTGGGGATAAGAGTTAATGGAGCATACGTAAGTAATCTGCGATTCGCTGAGTGCATTGCCTTGCTGAGTCACTCAGGCGATGAACTGCAAAACATGATCAATGAGCTAGGCAGACAGATCAGAAGGATGTGTTAAAATTAGCATCCAGAAGAACAAAGCAATGTTCAACAGTCTTGTAAGGAAACAGGAGTTCACAATTGGTAGCGAGGTGCTTGAAGTAGCAAGGGATACGTGTACTTAGGGCAAATAGTAGCTGCTGATCCGGATCATGGGAGGGAATTAACTAGAAGAATAAGAATGGGGTGGAGCGAATATGACAGGCTATCTCAGATCATGAATGGAAGTTTACCAATAGCCCTCAAGAGAAAAGTATACAACAGCTGTATCTTAGCGGTAGTCACCTACGGGGCAGAAACGTGGAAACTAACGAAAAGTGTTCAGCTTAAGTTAAGAACAACGCAGCGAGCTATGGAAAGAAAAATGATCGGTGTAACTTTAAAAGACCGCAAGCGGGCAGAGTTGGTGAGGGAACAAACGCGGATTAATGACATTCTGGTCGAAATCAAGAGGAAGAAGTGGGCTTGGGCAGGGCATGTAATGCGAATTCAGGATAACCGCTGGCCCTTAACGGCAACGGAGTGGATTCCAAGAGAATGCAAGCGTGGCATGGGGCGGCAGAAAGTTAGGTGGGCGGATCAGATTAAGAAGTCTGCGGGGATAGGGTTGCCGCAGCTGGCACAGGTCAGGGTTAATTGGAGTGATGTGGAAGTGGCCTATGCCCTGCAGTGGGCTTAGTCAGACTGATGATGATGATGGTCACGCTATAATGTCGCCAAAGAGAAAAAGGAGTTTGGGGCTAGTGGAACTTCTCTGATTACTTAATGAGCCGAATTTAAAGGGAAACTCGATTAGCCGCGGGGAACTCCAAGCTCTTGGTGGTTAACGAAATCGTACAAAACGCGGATCATTTTTAATCGATTGGTTCTGTTCTTTGACTGTCTAGCCTAGCCACCCGCGATACAACAATGGTGCGGGATATGCCACCTCTTTCTTACGCCAATGTGGCAAAGTTGTTTGTTTACAGTTAGTCTTGAAAGACCATGAAAGACGGCGAAAGAAAAGACGGATTCCGCGAATGATAATCAACTAGTGGTTTATTACAGGAAGCGCGAAAACAGGCCCGGTAACGCTGTGAAAACAAAATAGACACAAGGAAAGGTGCGTAACGAGGCATGACGGAGCGATAGGCACGTGCCAAGCCTGGCTGCTCATAGCCGAGAATAATTATCTTAAAAGGTTACGTATCCTCTGTAATTACTGGTAATTTGACATTTGAAATTTCGCCTTTAGAACCATGTAGCTGCGTGCTCAGAGCAGATACCAAGGTTCTGCAAAGCACACCTAAAAATGAGTCAGTCCAATGCGGACAAGACGCATAAACGCCCCTCTAAATTTTATTGCATGTCGTTTGAATACGTCAGGCGCGCGACGTTTGGAAAAATCGCATGAGCATGTAGCATATCCGCGAGCGGTATAATTTATTGTGTTTGTTTTATAGTTCTTAAAGAATTAAAAAATTGCAGCCTACAGAACCCTGATATATCTGTGTTCATTGCCAAACTACAAAGACGGAAAGATTTTGGTAGAAGTACAGCAGTTTGAGGCATATTTATATTGAGGATCTAAATTTATATAACATACATATATTCAAAATCCAGTCATCGCACGAAAACAATTCTATGCTTTACATGCCACAAACTTCCCAGCATAGGTTAAACGATAGCAAAATGTAAAATTGTGTTTTATTTGTATTTAAGCAGTAAACAGAGCTAATTCCGCGTTCAAGCTCTCTTTTCGGCAGTGAAGGTACCCCTCCTGTCATCTGGCACCAGCTTGTACTACTTTTTTTTTAATTTTCATATCCTCTCATTGGTGCCAATTGACACCCACCTAATGAATTTCCATTTGATAATTCATGAAGAGCGCAGTAAGGTTCTTTCAGTCATGAGCTATCACTGACGCACTGATTTTCTGGTAGCTTTCCTCCCTATCAGGAGGAATTATATGAGAGCCGAGTCAATTTTCAAGCAACCAACCAGTAAGTCATCTCTTTTTTCCTATTCTTTATAGGGGAAAGCCCGGTCAAGTTTTCACGTGTGATTTATTATCCACTCGTAGTGTCACGCACCGTCCTACGGCAGCCATTTTTTGGCATCCTCGTTAATCATGAGGGTCATTAATTTCGCATCAGTTTTCATCACGCACTTGACTGATTATTCAATTAATCGCAATCGGTGCAAACACCTCTCAACATACACAGGCCGCTTCTCTCTGCTTCCTTTTTTAAACCTTAACAGCGACGCGACTTATCCTCACATCGACGTCTGATAGAAGACTGTTACCTTAATTACAAGGTTATATTTCGCTGTGGAGGCGAAGCAAAAGATTATTGAATTGAAAACCTTTGATATGTGCTTGAGAGTCACAAAATGACACCGCTAACGTTGCGAGGTGACGCATTGCCTAACGACAGCGAAGCGTCTCTGCATGAAGCTCATTTCTCTGTCAATGAGTGACTTCACGGCTACGGCTTCTACTGCTGGCCTATCCGGAACGTATGCGAAACATTTGTACCACTGAGGCTTTAGTAGTACTGATCGACTGATATCATTTACTCCAAGTTACTGCGGCAAGTTTTCGTTCATTCGCATCATGTGAATTGTTGTCGAATTCCGCATGCAGCACGTTACCGATAACAAGCTCGCGCTAAATTAGTGAATAAATGAAGGCCCTGTGGAGGTTGGCGTATGAGTTCATCTATCGTCCAAGTATCGGTCGCATATCCCAACGGCCACCACCACTGAACTTATTCAAGATTTCTGTCGTAACGAAAGGGATCAGCTGCGATAAATAGAAGAAGCACTTAACGCACTCCGTACCTTAGTTTCTGTTCTAGTTCACTGCCTGTCCGTGAGAAACACTGGGTGGCACTATTTCTGCGCTCTTCATACCTCCGGAAGTTGAGGTCCTGGACGACGGTACCCTGGCGGTACCGGGATACGAACCCATCACTTTGTGAAGCGCACAGCGAGCTTGGAATGGCTGCGTCACTTGGGCCGCATGCCAGACCCAAAGCATCGCTTTAGGACTCTATTAACGGTATTTCAGATTCCTCTCGCCTTCCCCTCATCTTCTTTGGCTTTCTCTCTCTCAATCGCATCGCAGATCCCCCCAACTCGGAAGCGTTTACAATGCGTCTGAGCGTGTTTGCTTTTTAAAAAAAAGTGCCTTCTTTCCCAAATGCGCTTGTCAAAAGGCGGGCGCATCGGGTGCCGAGTTGTGCAAGGTGCCTGAATTCGCGTTAATCCGGTACTTCCCCATCGGTCGCGTACGTGACCGAAGCGGCGCTTGTCGCGAAGCAATCTGCGGCGGCTTCAGCACTGAGGAACTCGAGACCCCGTGTATACACCCCCCCCCCCCCCCCCCCCCCCCCCCCCGGTCCTCCGGGTGCACTCCTGGCTGAAGCCGCCTCCTTGCGGAGGCGGGGGTCTTCTGGTCGCCTAGTGCGTGCATTTTCCCCGCGTCAGGTGCGCCTCTTGGTAGCGGCGCGTGGCTCTCGTTTCGCACGCTGATCGATGAACGGCTAGCTGCCTCTGCCGCGGCGGCGCACTTCGCCAGGGAAAGGAGGGGTGGCCCGGCGGGCGCGTGAAGTCGACGCCGAGTGTCGATGCCTCTTGCCGTAATAAGCTCAGCCGGAGGGGTTCGCCTAATGAGGGGCCCCGGCCCTCACGCGCGCGGCGGCCGGTAACGCCCTCTCGAGCCCAGCTAATCTGTAAGCGTCAAGCCCGACTCAATCGGATCGGCGTACGTCGGGCCCTCTCGGGGCCCCTATAGCTTCGTGGCGCGAACAACCACCCCGCCCTCGCGAACGCCTTAAGGGGTTCGCTTCATTTAAGCTGTCCCAAAGTGTGCTTGATTAGGGCGCTCCTCCGGTCTCCTTTTTCTTTCTTCACGAATGTCGCTACTGATCATGCCTCTTCGAGAATTAGCAGGTTACACTTTGTTTGCTTACTACCCTCGTGTTGAAACATTATCTTGCTGTATTTGCCGCGGAGGCGGTGATCTTATATACCTATCCCAGTAAAAGATACTACGGTGCAGCTAAATAGAAATAAACTTCCTTGCGGCTGAAGCACGTGCGGTACATTGCTGTTCCGTTTCTTGTAACTACAGGGAGCAGACAGATGACAGCTAGTCCGCATGCCGCACCGGCAACTTCTTTCACATTTGGCGATGCATCATCGCTTTGCAGGGCACACGCGAACGGACACACGCAAAAGAAAAAAAAAATTGAGCTCAACGATCGCAGTTACAGAATATTTTGGGAGGCAAAACACGAACTATGTTTCTGCTTCTTTGTCTTTAATCAAAGTGGACCTTTTGCTATAGTTGGGGTTGCATTTTGACAGAGAGGCGAAGCGCGAAAACACAGGACAAAGGAAGGAAGGAAGACAGGATGAGTGCTTGTGCTGCTAGCTTCTTTCTTCCTTCTTCTTGTGTTTCCGAGTTAAGGCTATCTGTACAGACGTTGCTGTTTTCTACAGCGAAAATAAATGGTTAGGCACGCGTCTGAATTCTAAAAAGTCATTATTAAACAACGGGAAGGAACGGAATTGACGCCTTCCGTTTCTCGCGCATGTCACTTTTCTATGCTGGTGGGGTCCTCGTGTGCGTTATCAGAATTGATCAAAAAGCGAAAATATATCCAGCGAGAAGCGCTTTTTACATGAAGCATTTGTATTCTGTAATTTGAGTCTTTTAGCAAAGCAAATACATATCATGATATCAAAGACAGTGCATGATGGCCTTTGGTGCCACAAAATCCACAAAATGTGCTACAAAATCGAACACAACACATATTATCAGCCTAGGCGTGTACCATTTACCGGACAAATCCTGCGCATGCGCAGGTGCGTGGGTAGGGCGAGGCGGGATCTCTGCGAGCACTGCAGCCAACGTCCTGTAAATTAGTATGCGTCGGCGCTGGTGCCATGTGTTGCAAAAGTGTACAATCCACCATCTCTATTCAGATGAACAACGCGCTGGACTGTAAACTTTTGCAACAGAGGATACGACTCCGCTATACTAAGAACCTCTATCGTACAGCCAGGGCTCGAACGTGCCGTATGCACAGATTCTGGAGCGGCCTGCTCGAAACAGGGGTTTAATGTTACCTACGGAATAAGGCTCTGATCTCGAGACTGGCGCTTTACGAAATGCTTAGCGCATTTTATTTTTGACGGTTATATTGATTCTCTGTATTTTCATCTGTATTACTTGTCACGTAGCACCAGTGCATTCGATTTGATTGGTAAAAGTGCGCTACATGGTTTGCATTTCTAAATTACGTCACTCATGCTGTTATAGGCTGTTATATTGTTTACCAGTACTGTATGCTGTCTGTTCAAAAGCTGTCTTTAAATCCACCTGTGTGCTTTGCGCGCCTTCACCTTGATATATCGCATCCGGGAGGCCTGAAGAGGTGCTCTTCGAAGTGCTCATGTGACACTGTGACTTAGAAGCCGCCCTCGGAAGCTTCCACTTTTCGTCAGTAGGAGCGGTATGTCCGCAAGGTTGAGTTTGAGGTTGAGTTTGAGCCGAAGGTTCATTTGAGGGAAGCGAAATTGCAAGGTAGTGCTGCTTATGGAATGAGACGTTTCGCAATGTCGGTATTCTCTTGAGTTTTCCAACGCATGATTGTCCAAATAAGCCACGGCGCTTGGTTCTTAGCTTTGGATTATTTCATCGTTTTGTTTGATGGAGCACGAGCTCATGAAAGGCACCGACATCATTGCTGCACCATGCCTGACTGTTCAATTACTAAGGTAAAACATATAGAAACAGTGTCTCTAATTGATGCTTAAAACACATTAATTAATCTGTATGTGTCAAGAAATGCCACGCTTTATAAATCCTTTCATGGAATCAAAATCAAACCTGCAGAGAGGGTGGGGGTGGAAGAAATTTCGACGTGGCTGTGCCGATTAGCTATGCAATGCTTTATTTAATAGTAAAAGTTCAGGTTTCACTCGCAAAACACATGAACGTAGCATACTTTCGACCGCTTTAATCACTGTAAACAGTGGAACAATGCCGCCAACGCCGCATTCGAGTACGCCACTGTCTTGCAAATAACAAACAAACGAGAGCACTTTTCTTTGAGCTGGGCGCAATAGGTTCGTTTCTGTTTTCGAACCTCGAGAAATCGTTGCTCCCATTTGAATATCAAAGCATTCAGGCCCACTTCCACGATGCTGTATAACGTATTCTATCTTTTGCGCCTGTTCGTTTATAACAAATGTCTATAAGTATAATGCTCCTTTGTGTTTCAGCAAGCAAGGCTGTTTCATAGCTCCATAGACGATGAGAAAGAGAACAGGGGGCAGATATCGGACGAACTTTGGTCTTTGTACTGAGCCAACAATGAATCTTGTTCGTGAGGGTAGGCTTACGGTGCGCGCAAATGAATGCGTTGAATATAGTGACGCAACATGCGTTCAACAATAAAATAATAAGAAAGAAGAAAAATACAAGAAAATTTTCAAATTAGCGCTTGTCGCGCGCAGGTAACATGCAGTATAGAAAATATAGGAATTTAATACAAAGTTTCTATCAACGAAATTTAAACTCTATTGCATTTTGTCCAGCAGTTCTGACTGTTAAATGAATAATTACGCATTCACAGCGGCCATACGATGTGAGGTTTTTGCGAGAAAAATATAAGCCGAGAAAGAAAGCTCGCCAGACGAGTACAGGCATCAAAATCTCCGAAAGCATTCTTTAAAACTGGTAATTGAACAGCTCAAACTTCTTTTTGGAACAATTGAGGCTTAAAGCGTTCATTAAAAATGAGAGTTGATATATCTCCCTCGATATAATCAAATGGCTGTCACGACGGGACACTGGAAGTCAGTGCACGTCATTGATGCGGCTAGTTAAAATGCAGATTATGCCACAAACTAAGTTTACGGTGTAAGTTTTTATACTGTCAGCCTAACTAAAATACATGTGACATTAAACCCTCACGTGGCCGTTTTCTGCAGTTAGGCATTCTGCAGGCTGAAGTCGCCTTTCAGCATCTGTACCGTCGAAACTAAAGATGACGTTCTATGAGACTGGTCTGTTTGGGATTACAACGTGTTATCCTATCAGTGTCCCTTTAATGTTAAGGGGTCGACCATGGCGCGTTCCCCTTGGCTTGCGATCTGGCAGACACGCAGTAGATCAGCAAGTTTTGGCTCTTCTGTAACAGACCGACCTGACTGAATCTTTTTATTTTGTTTTTGTCGTTCGTTTAACTCACAGCCCGAGCGTGGAGGCCCCGGTAGCAACAATGTTGAAAGGCTAGAACCACCCGTGATGCACATGACACTACCAACGCTACCCCCGCCGAGACCGTACACGAGTGTCAGGAAATTGCCGGTGTGCTGTGACATACGTTAGAAAGGGCTTTAATAAGAAAGAAAAATAAAAGTGCCCTGCCTGCACCGCCAGATGGCGCAACGGGCTGGTATGCCGTCAGGGGGCGGCGCGGCGGAGAAACGCGTGCGTGTACCGGAGCGCTACATACGCTTCGTCTAGACGGAAACAAGCCGACGCAGCGCCGCCAGTGGCGAAGGTACCCGCAGCGGCCGTGTCAAAACGTCCTCTTTCACGGTCCTTTTCATAGCGGCGCCGCGAGATGAAGACGAACGCCCACGCTGCGCGCAGCTCTGTTTATTTTTTCTTTACAAATTTAATTTCCGTTTATCTTCACTCTTCGAAGAAAACGCGGCGGCGAGGCTTTTCTTGAAGGAGCGTGCTCTGATGCGCCCCGTGTACGGAAGGGCCACATTTTTCACGTCCGATAGCATCTTGCAGCGAGCGCGCGCTCCCCGGTGGCTGCGGGGGCTGGATGGGAGAAACGAGATCTTACAAACTCCGCCGCCCGCGCACGGTTCGTCGACGTCAAGCGTGACGCCCCGGCTTCGCCTCGCGAAAGGCCCCTTGGCCGCCGTTGAGCGCGCGGAAAACTTGTAAATGGACCGGCGCGCCGTAACACGCCGATAAGAGGGAGCGAGCGACGACGCGAAGCCCGCACGAGCGCGTTTAGCTCCAGCGTCTGAGCGCCAACAGCGCTAGTGGCTATACACGCTGGTAGCAGCCGCACCAGCGCCACCTTCCCTTGTTCTCGCGGGGATGCAGCGTACGAGCCATCTGCGGAGAACGCCGGAGATAAAGAATCGCGCTCTAGCGCTCACGGCTGGAGCTCGCGTAGCACGGATTCGCCGCACATGCAACGTGCGTTCTGCGCGGAGCCCACTGAGTCGTATATACGCCGCCGAAGCGGCACAAAAGGCGATTCCATGAGGAATATCGCGTTTCTCTTTCTCTCGCTATCTTTCTCTCCCCTCGCTGGACATCGCGATTCAAATGCTGCTGCTGCTGCGCGCACTTGTTGCTTGTGCAATGACTCCCGAGGCCCTTTACGACAGCGGCCCGAGGCCGGCTGCGCGCGCTCGTGAAATATTGCTTGCGCCGTACAGTCGTGGTGCGCGCGAAGCGAGCGGCATGCGTTCGCACAATAGCGCGAAAACGCCGACCTCCCTTTTGTTGCGAGGCATCGCGGCTCCTTCTCCTCACCTGCGCCTTCTCATTGCGCCGTGTACGCCGCCTGTGCCCGAGTTGCTTGGTCTAAATCGTGCGGTGGTTAGCTCGCAGGCTTGTGCGTCGGGTGCCGCGCGTGGTGTAAGCACGCGCCGCGTGTTTCAACGGGGTTGCAAACTGTTAAGGAAGATCCCGCAGCTAATGGGACAAGTTGGGAAATACGCGGCACAGGCTACTAGTTGAGCAAGTTGAGTGCTTGTAACTGCGTTTAGGTTTATAGTTCATGAAACAGAATTGTGAGGAAACAAGACACAACTGCAAGCTCTGAAAATCAGGTCCTCCATGATGCACGCCCTGGGTGTATAGATTGGGTCATAGTGAGAGTAGTGGTGACCGCGGTTGATTACCTGCTTCGTCAGCGGCGGACCCCAGAGCACGTAACACTGACACTGGCGTGGAATCTTCATGATGGAGCAAAGCTATAGAGTACAAACTGAGCTGAGCATGTCGGGTTGCTTACTTTACAAGGGTTCCGTGTTTACTGCTGCAGATACCCGCTGCATTCTGGTGTGTACGCAGCTACCCCGAGGTTCTTCAAGAAGCCTTAATTTCGGTTAGGCAAGGAAGTTACTCCTAAGCACAAGAAGGCAGGAAGTGTTACAGATGTCAGCAGACCTCATGCCGCACACATTGTTGTTCAAAACTGCACTCACTACAAGTACTGTGAACATTAAGATGATATATTCTCGCTGAATGCATTGATATTCAAATTTGGTCATATTAACAGCATGTAATGATCGCGTCTTAGGCGCTGGGAATGGAAAGCAGAACCGAGTAAACCAGTAACAGTTCGACATTCTTACGAATGAAAAATATAGCCCAAAAAAAATGTATTGCGCCCGAGACGCCGTCCTGTGCCGCCTCTAAAAGTTACGCTTCCAACCAGAGCTTCGCAGTAACGCATTGGAGCGCCCCTTTCCTGCACTCTATTAATTCTATTTTATTAGAAATATATGGCTCTTATCTCAATGAGGACTTGCCAGCAGTAAAAACTTGAGTAAAACTTTGTCATTGGTTTTCGCGCGTGCCAGTTTACTTTGTATGCATATACCTTCAGGCTAACATTCACTGGGATTTCTTCACAGTCGTACGTATCAGTGCTTATGAACACGAAGCTGCTCTTGCAAACAAAACTTACTCCGTTTCTGGTTTCATTTGGCGTTGTGCCATTGCCTAACCGACGCTTCTTACGTGCCTCTTCCTGATCAAACGTTCACTAATTCTTTATGCGCAATAGTCGTACTAGCATTAAGCTCATGGTTTTCCACCATAGTCTAGGCGACAGCCATGAATGCTGCTTGAGTTATATTGCCGCAAGATCTTCAATTTATTTTTAGCCCTTTACTCATGATTCATGGGACACTTGCTATACTGGGCAGGAAAGGGTTAATTACAATACGAACTCTCTTTGCTGGCAGAGGGAAATACACACGGCACAACGCTTCCTCTAGTGACATTGAGTGCGGCGCTGGTGCTTTAGTATGTAAGGCACATGCTCGTGTAACCTCCGTACGAACTCGTGATAAAATTTGCCGGGCTTACTCAAGCTCCATGACAAGGTAAACGTATAGTTGAGCGGATGAGATTGAAAATTTTCGGGGATAAGATGGCCGTAGCTGACCCAGGACCTGATTGACTGGGGCGGTATAGAAGATGCCTTTGTCCTGCAGTGGGCGCAGTCAGGGTGATGACAATGATGACTCGAGCTCAATTAGCAAGCATGCTTAATTAATTATTGCACTAGGAGCTTGTAAAAGTCAGCGTACGCACGTGGCATCGTGTCAGACACAATGTCCAGGCGCCAGCGCACGGTCGCAGTACCGAGAGGCCCGTCGGCAGAGAAGCATTCGCGCGGCCGTTAGAATGACAAGCATAGCGGACTGACTGGCGACGGGCGGACATCCAGAGACGACATTGCCTTTGTGCAGGCTCAAGGAATGACTCCTGAAGGTGGCGACATCACTCCGCGAACACCGGCGCCGGATTAGCTTTGGCGCGAGCTTCGCTTGTAGATTAGCGGTGTCTTCGGGCACCAAGAGGACTGCGTCGGGGATGGGCACCACCACCTAGTTCTCGGTGGTGGTGGGATGGGCCGGCCAGGCCCGGGTATAGACAAGCGTCATGTTTGTAAACAAAGGTGGCGCTGCGGTCGTCAGCGACAAGGGGTGTAGGCAAAAACGTAGCATGCGCACCCCGCGCCAAGCGATGCTGCCTTCGAAACCAACTCGCGTGCGCGCATATTTCAAAGCGTGCGCGTCGCTTGTGGTTAGAAATATTTCTGTTGGTGACCAGAGAGCAGTTCAGCGCTTTTTCAACCTGTTCGCCAGACGGAATTATCTGGCGAAACGCTGCATAGGCTTCTTTCAGCGCTCCTATATTTGGCAGCAACGGCGTGGCTGCGGCGGTCGACTAGATTGACTTAATAAATGAAACCGAAAAAGCACGAGGTATACAGGTCTGCAGTCTTAACATTTGGGGCGATACAGCATACCCGATCACTAAGTGCAAGAAGAAGAACGACGGGATGCACGACGCGAGGCAGCTTTTTCCCATGACGAACCTTTCTGATGTGCCTGCTCTCGTCCAGCCAGTTCAGTGCGGAGAACGCCGAACACTACCGGACACTGAAGCCATGCAGTTACTTTGAATGAGTCATGCAAACGCGATCTTCACTCGTAATGTCTGAAAAAAATGCTTTTTTTTTTATTCGCTTGGCTTTAAGAGAGGTGCACAGGCGATTGGATAGAAGTTTACCTCGAGCTACAACGAAGTTACGTTTGCTCTGCAGAGCTAAATATCTGAAGTCATTCTGATTGCAGGCCTTATTCTGCTTGATAACTGGTATTTGGTCTGGTATTTGCTGTTTTCGCCAGGTCCTGATTGACCAGTAATTGTAAAATTCAGGTAAAATGGGAAATAACACTGCATGATTTTGCTGATACCTTAGCGGCGTTTAATCGTTTTCTAGGATAAGTGGTGAAAAAACGTACAAGTTGAAGCTCGTGGAAGCGAAAATAGAGAAAAAACTACGTGCCCTATATTCCTACTACCGGACTACAGTGCTGCTTCAAACGTCGCGCTTAGTGGCCCCATGAATGCTGAAGGCGGCTGGCAGCAGCTGTTTTCTTTTCTTTTTTTAGTGCGAAGAGATGCCCGGGACGTGGTCCGGGTGACTGCCACCTGAAAACGGTCCCAGCTGCTGCGTTCAATTTACACGGTCACACCCACATGAAATGTCGCGTCCAGAATTCTCATAATGAGAGCCCAACAGAACGCGAACAAGCTGCAGACGTTGATTCTTGCACTCTTCGCCGCGCGACTGAAGAGCAAACATGCGGATTAAGAGGCGCAAACTATCACACTTCGATGCAGAAATGCAATACTAGCCGCGCAGCCGATCCGTCGCCGAACTTTTCCCGCTCCACGGCCGCTGCGCATCGCTTTGGCCCATATCTAAATGCGATAAACTTGTGGAAACTTGTGCCGCTGCATTTCATCAGCATTGCGGTTCAACCACCCGCACCACAACTCACCGGAATATTGCAAAATGCGTTCAAAAACGCTCAAGCACGGCATACCCAAGGCACACGGTACCGGCTTTTGCCTACACAACGAAAGTCACTG
This sequence comes from Amblyomma mixtum, assembly GCF_055824585.1. Classification (NCBI taxonomy): domain Eukaryota; kingdom Metazoa; phylum Arthropoda; class Arachnida; order Ixodida; family Ixodidae; genus Amblyomma; species Amblyomma mixtum. The sequence continues at coordinate 289,338,463 of NC_143012.1, read as the reverse complement.
CTGACTCCAGCACCGCCGCATCTCCGTGACGTCACGGCCTGACGCTTGTATATATGACAAAGCGGGTGTACTCGTGGGGACGGGTTCGATGAATGGGTCGTCTTGTCAACAAAACAAGTGACAAGTTTTGGACCCCTTCCCAGCCGCCGCGCCGCTGGGGCAGAGGTCACCGACATGAAGGGTTTTCGGGAAAACGAATGGGCGGAGACGGCGGCGGCTTATCGCGGTAGACGGAGGGACTTGCCAGGAAGGACGCATAGAAACGACGCTGCCAATTTGCCTTAACAACCTTAGCGTTGAGAAGGCGGGTGCCCAAAAGATTTATTGCACTCATGGTTGTTTCCCTTTCTCCCTAAGAGAAGGTTGTGCGTACGCTAAAGTTGCGGGCAGGTCTGTAACTAGCTTGACTCTCTTTTTGCTTGCATGTATGTCTTGGGAGAGAGTTATAGTATTAGTACTGTTTGGTTTATGGGTTTTTTTAGCGTCCCAGAGCGACTCAGGCTATGAGGGACGCCGTAGTGGAGGGCTCCGGAAATTTCGACCACCTGGGGTTCTTTAACGTGCACTGGCATCGCACAGTACACGGGCCTCTAGAATTTCGCCTCCATCGAAATTCAACCGCCGCGATGGTATTAGTACAGTTGAACGGGGCGTTGCATGCAGCAAGAGACCGATCATGTCTACGCTTGCTGAAATTCGGTGTGATTCGAATGTGGGCCGGACCTCGAGGCTTTAAAACTGAGCCCGCGAGTCCAGTCGGCTGTTCTGAGCTATGGCTAGAGGTGTACACCATAAGCTATGCCTAGCTAGTCAGATCTATGTTCAATTTTTATTGTACCTTGCTGTAAATATTGCAAGTTATGCATATATACTTCAGTTAACCTCTTTGATGTCTGATAAACTGTCGCTATCCATAATTCGTCGTCCTTCATCACTGTCCGGGACGAGGCTCACCTCCGGTGCAAGTTGGTACCTCGTCAAATCTAGAAGCAGAACGAAAAACAGCGAAAATTCACTGAGCTCTTCTGTAAAATGTCCCCGCCGTCCCGAAAACAAGATAGAATGAAAGTGAGACATATTTCCATTAACCGAACAGCGAACTCAGCCGCACAGGTTTACCATTGATAAACCTGAGTTGAGTTGAGCACACAGTCGCACACATTTTTCACTTATTTTCTGGCCTTGTCAAATGCAGGTAGCGGGCGAAAGTTCGGTATTTATCGTTGTTTCCTTGCATCAGTGAGCTGTTGTGGAACTATTATGCCCGAATCGTGAGTTTATTTGCCGCTACGCTCTGTCAGCTACTGCTATTACCTTAAATCACCTCGGCCCCCATCCCTGTGGTTAATAGTAAAATCAGAATCGCCTTTTCGTGTTCGCGGTTGTGGTGCTGGCGATTGCGTTAAGGAGCAGATGATGAAAGCCTTACATTGATGACGTCGGCAATTTCTCCGCCTGTGACGTGTAATGAAATAAAAAAAAACAAAGGAAGTGGAAAGGTTTTGGCGCAGTTCAACCGAGTAGACCTGCGAAAGGATGTGCTTAGCCTGGTTGGCTAGTGGTTTTGCTTTGCTATGTCACGTTTGGCGATTATATTAGTTCGATGGTAATATTAGTTGATGAAGTCGAGGACGTGCAATGCACAGCGCGGGAGTGTGTATATTGGGTTCGATAGTAGTATTTGTTGATATAAGACGACGATGTGCAATGCACAGTGCGAGAATGTGTTGCAGTTTCACACGAGGCGTGGTCGGCGGCGACGATAGCTTAATGATCTCCTGCAGTGGCCAGCGAAGCTGATCTGTTCGCGCTGCCGCAGATTTGAATCCCAGTAGCGGCAATATATATATTTTATTTGTTTATTTATGGTTCGGCCAAGGCTACCCCCAGGCCTAAGCTTCACACAAACTCGGCGAGCCGGTTTGAGCTCGTGATGCAGTGCCTTCGTACTGAAAAAGATAACACCCATCGCTGCCCCAGGAGGCCAGCCTCCTCTAAGAGTTTCAGAAATAACCTATACACCTTCTGCATCACCGCTTGCCTGCAAGTACAGTTGCATCTGCATCCTCCCAAGTACGACATCTTGTGTATAGCCTGATGTTTGTTGTGCGCATCGATAGATAGGGGGGTCGTCGCCAGACTGCTTTACTAACGACGTCTCCCATTGTGTTCCCATAAACTGACACTTATGTGACCTGCTGTGCGATGCCTAAGTCGCAGCAACGTTTTTCAAGCGTTTCAGCAATGTAAGGAACTCCGCTATGCGCTCCAACAGCGGAGCATATGCGCATTGCGGACTGGGATCACGGAGTCTCGCTGAAGCTGGACATCAAAGGCATATTGCCGACGCGCAGGGGTTCATGACTCTGCAGACTTGAGCTTCTCGGACGTGGAACATGCACGCGTTTTTTTCTTCTTGCATCATCCTCACCTGGACACGTCTTTCATACACGACAGGCAAAATTAAGGATCTCGCCCTGTCTACCCGCAGGTCCACTCGAGGAGCCGTCTGAAGTCGGAACGGCTGGAGAGACGTTATGAGCCACCAAGAGGGGAAAAATAGGAAGGGGAGGAAAAATAGGCGTGACAGGAAAAGGAAAAGCCAAAGAAAAGGGGTGCGCCTGGAGCGCAGGGGTTGAGGAAAAGAGATTTAGCGAGCCCACGGCAAAAGGAGGGAGCACGGAGCAGGGGCAGAGATCCGGACGCAGGACACAAAAGTGCCGCGGCGGCGGGGATGCGTGCGCTGGGAGAGGAGGAGGCGTGCGCCACGCGCCACTCCGACCGCGCGCGCGCAGCCGGCACCGTCCTCCTCTCCCAGAGCGCGCGGGCAGTGCGCATGCGCGACACCGCGCCGCTCCTCAATGGAAGCCGGCCTCAGAGCGCCTCGGTCCGCGCAACTCTGTGGATGTGCCCCGCGGCCGCTGCGCGTCCCCTCGCTGCCGTGACTCGATCGCCGCCGTCCGTGCTGTGCGGCGCGTGATCGCCGCTCGGCCGCTCCCGCTCTCTCTCGTCGTGTGTCGCGCACGCCGCGCCGACAGACCGTGTGCTCCTGTGACCCGCTCGAACAACGGAGAAGAGGGTCCCATTCAGTGAGGAGGGGACGACGGTGTGCTTCCGTCCGGTGTCGGGATCTCGTCGCCCGTGCGTACGTTCCCACGCGTCCGCCGTCGCCTTCCTGTCGGCATCCGTTCGGCGACAGTCCCCAACATCGTACCTCGGATTATCTTCCCTGCGTTTCCGGAGGTACTACTACTACTGCTACACACCGGCGCTGCTGGCTTCTTCTCTTGGCTTCCGCATCTTCCGGTGAGTGCCGGCCGCCACACTACCGCCGGCTTTGCAGCCCGTTTTTCTGCCTCTGTATATCTGAGAAGCCGCCAAAACTTTTTATCGCTACGCAAGATCGGGTGCTTTGAAAACAATAGAAAGGCCGCGGAGTGCCGAGCGCCTTCCTACTCAGCGTGGGAGATTACAAGACTTGATGTGCAGGCTAGTTAGTGTACCGTGTTTATGCACAGCGCAAAGGACGAGAACGAAGTGTTTCACGGCTCCGTCCTGTTTGAACTGTAAATCTACGGAATGAACATGAGTTAAAACGCACGGTTTATGCATTCACAAAAATACCGCTAGTAAAGTTATGAGACCAGGAAGTGGTGTTGACACCGCGACCACACCCGAACTTAACGAATAAATTAGAAGTAATTAACGATCACAGCCGTACCGATCCTTTCTGCCTGTGGGCCACTTCCGGTATTACTGTGCCTCACAAGACAGAAACAAGTTGCAAGCATGCAGCTTTGAAGCATTTCATGTTCGTCACCAATCTGCTCTCGAGCGTTTCTGGTAAAAACGATGTTGCCGCTCATGCTGTGTCGCCAGAACATAGGAGGAAGATTATCACGGCACTGGATTGGTCGTTTGTAGTATATTACCTTCTAAGCACGCGCTACAGAAAATCTGTATACAGTCCTTGTTTGTGGGATGTATGAAACTATTGTTTTGAGGAAGCACAACCTTTTCAAACTAGGCCCTCTAAACTTTTCAGATGTCATTTTTCTTGCAGAGCAACTTCCTATCAGCGATTTTAATAGAGGGCTGCGACCCTCCTCTCTGATTCTGGGGATTCCGGCGCCACCGGAACGCGTGGTGCCGCGTTTCAACGCCGGCCACTTCAGATTTTACCGATCAAATGTGCAAAGCGACAGATTGTGTAATTACGCTACTTTTGTAGTGGTCTCTTGCAGCCGTGAAAAAAAAATAATCACCGAGGAGCACCTGTAATTTCGTATCGAACAAAGCCAGTTCTTGAATGAGCATGGTCCGGACACCGCGTGTTTCGCATGCAGATATCTTCGGTGCTTCTTTTCTCAAAAGCTCCGCAGAATGCTTTCTTGGCAAGTTTATTTTACGCACGTGCCACGAGTGGGAGCGAGTCTTAATTAAACTCGAAAGCCCGCGTCCCCCTGCCGCTTGGTTTCTTCGGTTCGGCAAACCTACTAGCGAAACGACGTCGGATTTCGCGAGGCTCTTCCCCCGGAGGCGTTATGCAAGAGCGAGCTCTCTAATTGGCCAGGAGCGCGCTACAGCTGCGACGGAGCTCCGCCGCGCTGTGCTTGGGCTTAATCTCATTGCTTTTGCCAAGCTACGGAGCCCGCGAAGGCGACTCGCCCTGCCTTGTGTGCAAAGAGAGCGTCGACCGAACGCTCCGGGTCCTGCCCCGTGGGACCACGACGGTGCCTCGGTCGAACTCCGCGGGCCATTTCTGAGCGCGCTCAATTGTCTCCTGGAAGCACCATGCCAGCTGATACCGAGACGCCCAGCACTCCCCCGGTCTACTGGGGGAGCACTGCCAGGGCCCTAGTTGGGGAGTACTTGCTGATCCGTGCGCACCGGTGACGTTTGTAATTGCAACACAGCTGGCACCTGGTTTCTGTGAAAGATAAACGACCTCCGATGTGCTCATATTGGGAGATTCTATATGTTTGTTTTAATCACTTACCTTTGATCTGGCTCATTTTATGACTTACGCAGCATCTCTGACATTAATTTTCTGCCCCCCCCCCCCCCCCCTTTTATTTTTGACGGATAGAGAAGAGAAGTGGAGATTGCATCGTTGTGGCTTTCGTCAAAATGCAGACGAAATTAAGATTTGTAACAGAGTCAAGCCCCGTTTTCATTATTAGGGTGTTTAGTGTGCTTCCTAATGCGAATCCAAGTCAACCGAGATAATGTCTATAGGTCCCTCTGTAGTTGAGTTTCCTCGGTGCCTGCGTCATCAAGCCTTAAGGAAGCGTACGTGTTCGCGTGTGTTTCGCAAACGCAGCGTTTTTTTTTTTTTTTCAACATAAACAATGCTTAAGTGCTCATTCCTTGCCAATAATTACGTAACGATTTTTACTACGCTCGCTCGTAGTTTATCTTCGCAGCATAAATGCCTATTCCTTCCCCCAGAAATGCAACAACTCGGGCCTACCTCTGCGTGCTGCTGCGCGAAAACTTCGTCTAGACGACACCAAAACCGTTGCTGGGCTCCGACTTGCTGCAGCCGACTTTTTCTTCATCATCGTCCTGGTCTTCTTTGCATTATTACTGTTGTGTCTGTGGATCTCGATTCCGGTTAAGTGCGTGTTTACAGCAGCGCTGCATTTATAAGTACGCAGAGTTTACGTATGCGTTAAGCATGCGTCGACATTTTTCCAGGGATGATTTTCTTCCTTTTGTAGACCCGTTTAGCTCTTGCTGAAAAGGGGAATAAAAAAAGGGTGTGGGGGGGGGGGGGGGGAAACGAGTCTGCGGAGCAAACTTCACCACGGGTGTTGGCCCTTTGCTCTCGTTCGAGCGACGGAGAAGGGCGGAATGTGGGGAAGACGGATCCACGGTTCCCCGTTTTATTCTTCGAGAACTGTGGAAGCAAGACCTATCTGACCATGGTGCCCAGACAAAAAAGTCTCTCTCTCTCTCGTACCAAAGCCTAGAACCGCCACGTCCGAAATTTACGAAGACGTTTAGAATAGAGATGTTAGTGCTTGAAGAAAACCTTTACAAAACCTTGGGAGTTTTCTTAAGGTCGTTTAAACTCGAACATCTTTCTCGCTTTTAAATTTCTAAGTGCTAGTTACCGTTACACTAGCCGCGCGTCTAGCAGCACATTTATTGTATGCTTCCCGAAATATACTCCACTCCGCTTGTAGTTTGCAAGATCTTTTTCAGGAATGTTCATGCGAGCACGTCGATTGCAGCTGTGCCCTAGAAAGGAAGTAATCTCACGTTAGCGTACCGGTGCGCTGCGTCTCACCTGAATGCCTCGGCCTGTGTAGCCGCAGTTTCTAACGATCTCCGACCAGCGTGCGGTCGCGGTACAGCGCTCACTGAACCAATGACAAACTTCGGGTCGTTTTTGGTAATGTGAGCATATGTTTATTCTGTCGGCTGTGGAGCAGATACAGTTGCAGTAAAAGGCAATATCACACTGCCAACTTAGCAGAAAGAAAGTGGTTTGCTAAAAACGAGGCCCGTATAAAAATCAATCAAAACCTTCAACGGAAAGAACTCGCCCACGGCTTGTTAACCAAAGCTTGCTATTCACGTTTTCAAAACGGCTGGTTGTGGTTAGTAGCCGGTTATACGAAAAAAAAAGATAGATATCTGCATAAAAGGATCTAGAGCGCATTAATTAACCACCGAGACGACTTTGTAGGTTTGTGTAAAAATTTGAAGTTTTTAACTACATCGTCTGTTTATTTCCTGCTTTAATTTTTAAAAATTTGTCATGCAAAGCTGCTAGAAAAGTCACCGCGTATAGCATGCAAAACATTGTTGCTGCTTTATGAATTGTGTTAACGTTTCGCCATTGCATTTCAAAGCAAAAATATGCGTTTTAGAAATGCCATTTTTTCGATTATCCCTTCACGCGCAACTGTATAATACGCATCCTAGTTGAGTTGTGAAAGTCAACGCCGGCATCAGCACCGAATTGATACGTCGTAACTTGGAGTTGGATATATTCGATTCAAACCTAAAAGCCGGTAAAAGTACGCCGAATTTAGTTTTTTGAAATTCGGTTTTAACCGAAAATTCAGTATGCTTGGCATGAAGGCATAGCTAGCTGGCTGTCGAGTACGAGTTAAACTCAGTCAAAGTTGGAAATTAACTAGGTAGGGAAGCTAGGGGCGTGGTGAGACGGTGGTATCGTCGAATAAGCCGCGCAGTTGTGCGATTTAAGGCATTTTTCCGCTTGCTCACACGCCTCAGCAGACCAAGGAGCATCGCTTCCTAGTCGCCTGCTACAACTACGCCCTGTTTGTTGACTATCATAACCCCTTAGAGCAGCTAGTCAGTTAAGTAGGTTTATCAACTGCATGTAGGACACTGACACGAAAACGCCCGTAGTGGTGCTAAAAAAGTTGGCAGTGGCTTAGCTCTGCTATGCCAGGATATACGTAGCGTGAGCAGTGACATCATGTGGCTCTGCGGCGGCGGCGAGGCGCGCCAGCTGTGCGCATTGACGTCACTCGCGCATGCGCAGTATGGTCGACGGAGGGAGCACGCAAAACGGCGAGACTGTGGTCAATGTAGCTCACGCTACAAAACATCGTCTTCGGGCTGCTGCTCTGACTGAGCGGCAGATCCATCGCTGCCATCAACACGCAGACCACATGATGCTCCGCCCTCTAGCTTGACAACTCAAAGAAAGCTTGTCAGCCTAGTTCTTAGAAGTAGACTTCCACTTGCGTTCTTGACTGCCGGCCGTCTCATTAATCTTGCGTCGCTTTTTTATTGGCGAAAGCAATTCCTTCTACAAGCCCACCTCGAAGGGCAAAATTGCGGGTAAATTATGTTAATTACTGGCGAAAAGAAATGTTCATGCTGAGAATAATGTCGAGATAGACTTTGTGGCTTTTGGCCACGCAGAATTGCCGCGCTAAATCACCGAAGAAAAAAAAAAGTCAGCAATTCATTCCGGGAGAATAACAGTCGCCTACAAAAAGCCAAACTTGCATTCTGAACTGAACACCTAAAAAATGGCTGAGGCTTAACTTGGTTAAGCCTGGAGAATACGAAGCATCATCGTGTCGCGTAATTTGGAGGCGCACAACCACAGCGACGGCGCGAGGTGGGCCCCCGTTTCTCCACTGTCGTGACGCCATCGTGTCACGTGGTGTGACGTCATGTATCACGTGATTTGGAGGCGCATAACCACGGTGAAGGGCTGAAGTGGTAGCTAAAGTAGTATGCTTCGCATAAAAAGTCCGCCGTTGTTTCGAGAAATAAAAACTGTAAAGTCAATAGACGCAGGCAAACAAGTCGATGCGCTATTCCTTGACTTTTCTAAAGCATTTGACCGGGTCCCCCATTACAGACTTTTGCTCAAAGTAACCCACTTGAACATTCATTCCGATGTTATTGCCTGGGTTAAAGCTTTTCTTGCATGCCGATCTCAGTTCATTTCTGTCAATAATCATCTTTCGTCCTCCTCACCCGTTTCGTCCGGTGTTCCCCAGGGTAGCGTTTTGGGTCCTTTACTTTTTCTAATCTTCATAAATGACTTACCCGCCTGCGTATCATCCAAAATCAGATTATTCGCTGATGATTGTGTTATATACCGTAGCATTTCTAACGACTCTGACCGCCAATCTTTGCAAACTGATTTAGATTCCATTAGTAAGCGGTGTTCTTCTTGGTTAATGACCCTTAATTCCTCTAAAACTAAACTTGTCTCTTTCACTCGCAAGTCTTGTCGCATCCCAACATCTTACACTCTCCTTAATAACCCGGTTGAACTTTCTACTTCCTACAAGTATTTGGGACTACACCTTCAGTCTAATTTAACATGGAATTACCATCTTAGCCATATTCTTGCAGCTGCTAACCGCTCTCTGGGTCTTCTAAAACGTAACCTTAAACAAGCGCCTTTCCACCTGAAAAAACTAGCATATGTTACCTTAATACGGCCTAAAATCGAATATGCGTCGGCCATCTGGGACCCGGATCAAGCATACCTTATTGATGACTTAGAATCTTTGCAAAACCGTGCCGTTAGATTCATCTTTTCTGATTATTCTCGTCATACTAGCGTCACCGCACTAAAGGCTCGCGCCGAACTTGATACGTTATCACATCGCCGCAAACTATCACGCTTGACCCTTTTTCATAAACTTTACCATCATGTTCTGCTCCATGACGATTTTTTTCAATCACCTGAATCTTTTTTTCCACGTCGCGACCACCCGCTGAAAGTTAAACGCATATCATGCCACACTTCTTCGTTTGCTAACTCTTTCATACCACGTACTATAGTCGACTGGAATAATCTTCCTTCACACATCGCTTCTGAGCGGGATCTTAATAAGTTTCAGGACCTTCTTACCCAAATGTCTGTTTAGCTTCACTAATTGATTGTACCACATGCTGCATTCAGCTTTTTTTGTTATTTTGTTTTGTTCCTGCGGTTGTTATGCCTCTAAAACACTATCTGTTCTTTTTTTCGTGTAAGTTACAATGCATACTACAGGTTTTTGTTTATTTCTTTTGTTTTCTACATGTGCTTTCTGTTCTTATGTATTGCACATTGGCGCTTGCTCAATATTATTTTGCGTTGTGTGTCATTGCTCCCCCCTATGTAATACCCTCGATTGAGGGCCTTTAGGGGTTTATTGAATAAATAAATTGAATAAATAATCGTAACACAGCGGGTAAAAAAAGGATGTTATTCCTTTCGAATTCTGTCTGTTAGACGCCGCTTTTGATTCAGTGCTGAATAACCTAGGCATAGTTTTCGACACGAGCAGCCCGTGCAGAAACGCACCACGGAAAAACAGAGCATTGCTGACTATTCACGGAAGGTGTTACGTCACATAAATTGCCATCGTTTTTAGACGAGCGAGGACGTGAGGCTTTGAGCGCATGCATGTCCAATCAGGCCGGCTTCTAGCTAAGTATCTTTCCCTGCTGCTGAACAATGCAGGAAGATTGCTTCTGCGATCGTACTTTTGTCATCAAAGCGTGCCTGCAGTTAGGCAATCCCATAATCTTCTTAGTCTGAGCTCGAAAAAAAAAAATTCGATTAGTTTTAATTTTATTTATTGTACTTCAGTGGCTCGCTGTTTTTCCGATCTTGCTGCACTTTAAGTGAATTACTTTTTGCGTGTGTGCGTGGCATTGATGTGCGCGAAGTCTCACCGCATTTGTTAAGAGAAAAAATATAGCCAAGCTCTCCGCGATTCTTACTGACAAATTAATGAAACCTATTCACTGCCGTCCTTGTTGCGCAACCTAAACTGTCTAAGATGACATTATTCGAGCTTCCTTTGACAGAAGCTGCTGCGCAATTTTTTTTTTCGCAAAAAAATTTCCATTTGATGGGGCGGTGTTATTTTGGCGCATTGGCATGTTTCTAGTTTTTTTTAAGCCAAATTATTGACTCGATGTGCGGGCCGGGCTCGATGTGTCAGTTCATTGCTCAATCCAATAAACCCATGATACTAACAATTTTAAGCCAGTGATGCAAGCCAAGCGTATAGAAAAAAAAATGTTTAAAAAACAAAGAGATTTAATGTACAAGGAAGATCCAGTTACGCAAGAATCTTCACTGCGGCCGAATCGAATGCACAGGTTTCGTACAAATGATACATCAAAGCGCTGTCTTGGTTGCTAATGTACAGTCACGAAAATAAAAAGAATTTTTTTTTTTTTTGCCTAGACGCACACTCTTAGCTTCTTTAGTAACTATACTGTGAGGAAACGCGCTCGCAGGTCGGGAATGATTTGGAAATGTGCCTGATTTTAAATTCACCACGCTAAGCTTGTCGGTCGCGATGCAGTTCGCAGTTCAAAGCATAATGCACTCGGGAATGCGACCCGATGAAATTGAACTGAGCTTTCGCTTTTCTTTTTTTTATTTATTTCTAAGCATGGAAGGTTTTATACAGGCTCTTACAGACCGAAGCCGCTCAGAATGTTCGCTGGATTCTGAAGGCAGTACCACTCTGTCATATATATATATATATATATATATATATATATATATATATATATATATATATATATATATATATATATATATATATATATATATATATATATATATATATATATATATATATATTACCGGCGGCATGTGGTTGTTTTTCTTCTTTTTTTTCTGCTTTTCTAATCAGTTTGCTTTAAGCGATAACATATTCAGTAATATTCTAAATTGATCAACACCACAAAATAAATAAATTAATTAAAAAACAAATCCCCTGTGCCCCTTGGTTTCTGTGGCTGTTGGCTTCTTTCATATATATATATATATATATATATATATATATATATATATATATATATATATATATATATATATATATATATATATGACAGAAGCCAATGGGCACATGGGATTTTTTTAATTTATTTATTTATTTTATGGTGTTGATCAATTTAGAATGTTACTGAATATGTTATCGCTTAAAGCAAACTGATTAGAAAAGCAGAAGAAAAAAAAGAAGAAAAAACAACCACATGCCGCCGGTAATATATATATATATATATATATATATATATATATATATATATATATATATATATATGACAGAGTGGTACTGCCTTCAGAATCCAGCGAACATTCTGAGCGGCTTCGGTCTGTAAGAGCCTGTATAAAACCTTCCATGCTTAGAAATAAATAAAAAAAAGAAAAGCGAAAGCTCAGTTCAATTTCATCGGGTCGCAAAAAACAAATCCCCTGTGCCCCTTGGTTTCTGTGGCTGTTGGCTTCTTTCACATATATATATATATATATATATATATATATATGACAGAAGCCAATGGGCACAGGGGATTTTTTTAATTTATTTATTTATTTTATGGTGTTGATCAATTTAGAATATTACTGAATATGTTATCGCTTAAAGCTAATTGATTAGAAAAGCAGAAGAAAAAACAACCACATGCCGCCGGTGGGATCCGAACCCACGACCTCCGAATTACGCGTCCGGTGCTCTACCTCTGAGCTACGGCGACGGCTGTCCAATCTTCTGTTTTCGGGGGTATTTATGTTTACAAGTAACCTAACCTTGAGAGTGTTCATCAGCGCCACCCACGTTCATAAGCGGCGGACGTAGAACGTCCTGAGTTACCGCAGATGTGACGTAGAACGTCATCGAACGGAGAGGGTGGAAGCTGCGTGAGAACCCTCTTATGCTTCCTATGGCATCAAGGCTGCCAGAACCGAGGCCCTCGCTAAGCAATTAAGCAAACAAGGGAAGGGGGAATGAGGGGCTCGTTATAATTATGAAAGAAGCCAACAGCCACAGAAACCAAGGGGCACAGGGGATTTGTTTTTTAATTTATTTATTTATTTTGTGGTGTTGATCAATTTAGAATATTACTGAATATGTTATCGCTTAAAGCTAATTGATTAGAAAAGCAGAAGAAAAAACAACCACATGCCGCCGGTGGGATCCGAACCCACGACCTCCGAATTACGCGTCCGGTGCTCTACCTCTGAGCTACGGCGACGGCTGTCCAATCTTCTGTTTTCGGGGGTATTTATATATATATATATATATATATATATATATGACACAAGGGATATCTACGCACTATCACCTGGTGACAATGAGTAATACAAGTATTCCGCGCCACCCCGAGCAAGCAACATAAAACCTTACCAATAATTGGAATTTACAACTACGTAACAAATTTAGTACGCCTTCAGTAATGAATATATCATTTGCCTTCACAAATGTTGGTCACAAAATGCTATGCATTGCATCCGTGTTGCACCTAGTGGAATGCATTTGACGCATTTTGATGGGTTTGCAAGTGTTGCCAACGCTCAACGCCAGGTTTTACGCAACATTAAAGTGTGCTACGAGGGAACGAAGGGAGTGCACTAGAACAAGTTAGCACCTGAGTCACATTTGGCACATTTAGTTCCGCGTAATAGCCTTCGGCTACGTAGACCTGTTGACGGCGCTGATGACAAGTGGTCTCCTTGATCGATGCCGACCCTCGTATTGCATGTGCCAGGCCATTGAACGAGTGTTTCATGGCATACCCACTCGCCTCCACAGCGGCACTGTGCAAGCCAAGTCCATTCTCTGTTCGCCGCCGCGGTGGCTCAGTGGCTATGGTGCTCGGCTGCTGTCCCGAAAGACGCGGGTTCTATCCCGGCCGCGGCGGCTGAATTTCTTTGGAGGAGAAATTCGAGGCCCGTGTACTGTGCGATGTCAGTGCACGTTAAAGAACCCCAGGTGGTCGAAATTCCCGGAACCCTCCACTACGGCGTCTCTCATAGCCTTAGTCGCTTTGGGACGTTAAACCCCATAAACCAAACCAAACCATTCTCTGTTCGCCTGTGCGTGACGTATGGATGGATGGATGGATGGATGGATGGATGGATGGATAGGAGCGCCCCCTTTGAAACGGGGTGGTGGCAGTTGCCACCATGCTCAGCTTTTCTTTCTTCAGTGACGTACTCCCTGTCACTGCTGCCATCTGGTGGCGATGAGGGCACATGACGACTGCACACGTTTTGCATCCCCGTACGCACTCTCACACACTCGCGAAATTTTCTTACGGTGCGCGGGAACGCAAAGTGTTTGCACCCTTCTAAAGTTTTCATTCCGTGGTTGGTCGCCAAATTCAAACACAGAGCGCGTGATTGACGTTTAATATAAGAGCGCGACGCTCCGACAAGCACTGGTGACGAGGGGCTGAATAGAAAAAGATGGTGAGAAAAAGCTTTGTGGCGCAGAGAATAAGGGGAGTATTCTGCGCTGTTGTCTTTGCTTGTGTTATGAAGAGAGGGAACCGAAATTTGAACACCTGCGGGCGCATTTTGTTCCTTGTTCCATTTTCATCTTTAAATTCATTCACCATTCGATAAACGGACAGGAACGAATGAATCTCTCTTTTTATTTTCTCGGGCACGCCTGACACATTGTCACATGGCGTCCTTTTGAAGCATATAGATATAGCTTGAGACGCATGAAGAAATTTTGATACGGGATATTGCAAGCGCGCATAGATATTGTCAATTTCGATTTGAAGTCATGAAGAAATTCGCCACGCTAACATTGTGTTATAGGCGAGATTTCTTTCGACGTTTCTTTTGTGATATGTTTGGGAAGTGTGCACTGATTCGCTGGAGTTGCCCGAATAGAATCGGTTTTTTCTTCCTTGCTTATGAGCCCAGCCGAAAAGCCTGTCGGGATATGTTGCATCCGAAACCTTGACTACTCTCGCGGCTTCCACTGTGCAAACTGAAGTCTTGTGCATTCAGTTTTCATCATGCCTTCAATGTAGTTTGGACACGATGAGCTTAGCGTTCTTGATAACCCCCTGATAGTTTCTTCCCACTTCCATTTGCATGCTGGGAAACCGGTGATAATTGCCTGCAGATCGCTGATTCGCGGAACGTTATCGGCGCATGAACCGCGCACGCCTAGACATTCGGCTCTCCTTATACTTCTGCGAACTTGAAGTTCAAGGACCGAACGTCCTCAGTAATGTTCCCATAGTTCGGGCTTCGGCCGGAACAAAAACCGCTCGTCCGCTGGTCATTAAGCGGAGCCGAGACTGGCCCGGAAAACAAAGTACTCGGCGTAGCGTGCAGTCTCGTTAGCGTCAGCGAAAATCTTTTGCCAGCTGGGGCGCAGAGCCTGTCAATTAGCGCTAAGGGTCCTTCTCTCCAACTTCTGTCATTGGGCGAGATATCGAGTCAACGCAACGGTGATGTCTGTGAGCGCGCCCGCCGGACGTTCCGCAGGGGCTCTTCGTGCCGAGAAACCTCGTGGGATTGCGTAATGCGGTGTCTCCGCAGTCCGCACTGAAATTAACCGTTCTTATTATAAGCACATTCCGAACGAACGCAAGCTCGCCTCAAAGAGAAACGATGCCCAGCAGTTTCGAAACTTGGCAATCTTCCATCACGCGAGGAAATTGGTTTTCCGGCACTGTAAAGTGCACCCGTTCGGATTTAAGCCTCCGGGCCATAAAGAGACGCTTTTAGCGTGGGTCGGTCGCTGTTCGCAGGCTGTACAGGGCGGTACTCTTTCGATCTCTTTCGCCGTCGCTCGGGAGAAGCTCGTGCGGCTTCAGTTTTGATACAGCCGGCGTCGCTTCTACGGCATAATGCACTCCGGCTAATTGCTCGCTGCGCTATGAGCGCGGCCGTGGCTGAGACCAAAATTTCAGCTTTTCTTTCTTTTATTTTTTCAAGCTGCTGTAGCGCTTTGCCTCCATACAGTGATTGATCGCGTTCGGCGGCTTCTGCGCCGGGCGCACTTCCTTCGGGGCAGAACACCGGAGAGGCTGCACTACTCTCTTCTGAGGAGCTCGCCGTCGCTTAGGGGCGTCCTCCTTGAAAAATGGTTCCCCCGTCGCGGCTTGCGGTGGGGCACAGCACATCCCCCCTGGCCGATTAACTCGAAAAATTAGTATTCACGTCACCCACCGACCGCGAGCCTGTCAGCCCGCGCTTCGCTCTACAGAGGACGCCCGAAGTTGCTCTCTATACACGCGGGTGGCAGGCGAACGCTCGGCGAGGACGTTGCTGAAGTCATCATCTTGATCGCTCGGAGCATCGCTCGCGGAAACGGCTCCGGTGTTTCGTAATTTGCGCATTAATTGAAAGCTGCTCGAGAGACCTCAGAGAGTGTGTTGCCTGTGTTGCCGAACTTGTATCTTCAAAGAAGATCCACATCAGTGGAAGGGAGCGGAGGGCGTGCGATGAGGGTCGTTTCATACTCCCTTTCCATTCTTTTATAAGATGACAGGGATTTTTCGTGTGTTTTAACTGTGAAAGAAGCGTTAAGGTCACGGAAAGAAAGGGGTTGGAGAGGGGGGCGGAGGAAATGATCTTTCTCTTTCGTAGCTTAGATATTTGTAAATGAACGTTGGATACGCCCGCAATTTTTCTGTAATGGTTGCCCTTCGTATAATCGTAAGGTTTCGGGGCCCTAAAGATACTTTTCCCGTATTTAAAACTCCCTCATTGTTATCACATACAACCATTCGCTTTTTGTTAACTACTACGTTGCCCCGGAGTTCCGTTGCTTTGTTTCGCCCGATTGCTGAACCGGACATTCACGAAACGAAAGCAAAAGAAGCTCTTTTCCTTGAGAGTCCTATACTGGATACGCGACGTCACACATACACATGGCGCACAGATGGAAAGGCGCAAGACAATGGTCTCAGCTCGTGCCTCTGTCACGGCGCGCGTATTTGAAAACAAAGCGCCGCTGATCTTTTCCTTCTTGTCCCTGTTGGGTGTCCCGAAGCCCGTGGTCATCTCATCAAGAACAGCGCACTTGAGGGCGTGCCTTCGCATCTCGGAGGGCTTTCCTGTTTTTTCCGGCGAATAAGCCGACGAGGTCGTGACAGCCCGGGGCAGTCGGGAGAGCAGCACGGTATCGGCATTCTGCTTAAACAATGGAAAATACGGCCGTGCGCCACGTAACGACGAAACTAAAGGCGGAACCGGACGAAGCCGCCAACCAAATGTCTTTTTCATTGCGACCGGGCCGCTCAAATGGCGTCGCGGCCGCCGCGGGCAGAGATGCGGTCTCCGTGTAATGGAGCCACTCGCGTGTGGGCAATGGCCAAGCGGCACTGCACCTCTTCTCTTCCAAAGGCCGAAGAGGGCGGCCGCGCCCACACGCGTGCCTACGCGCCCAGCCTGGCGCATCCGGATACTCGCCGTGGCCCGCGTCCCCCGCGGTGCCTCGCCGGCCGGGACTGTAGGGGGCGCCTTGTCTGCCGTCGCCGCCGCTTTGCCGAGTGATCTAACGTTTCTTCTTTTCTTCTGCGTTGAAACCAGCGGGGTAGTTTGGTAAAATGCGGCATACGGCAAGGCAGACCACCGATAGGACATGTGGTTGGAAATTCCACGCCGACGTGGACTACAGGTTACAGGAGCCTTACTGGAAACTTCATTAGCGCGACGAAATTCGCGGAACTGCACCCTCTGTTGCGCATGCGTAGGTGGCAATAGCAGCAGCGACTTTTTCAAAATGATTCCAGGGTCGTTTGATAGCTTTTATTGGACGTGAAATTTTCCGAAGTTTGGGAGATGGAAAAGATCAGTCCTTACAAGAGGCTCGAGTATCGATTGGAGGGCGACGAGATGGCGTTGGGCAACGAAATGACCCTCGCACGTGGAAAGGAATTGCTGTGCTCGGGGTTTCTTAAAGAAATAGTTCAATAAAGTTAAGCGTAAACTGCACTGCAGATAGATATATTACAAGTTATTCGTTACTGTTTTAGCCCCGTGTAATTCGGGAAAAAAAAAACAGACATACACTTCCTTTGCCCATTGTGCGTGTTATACAGGAGATCAAGATATCGGCAGTCTAAAAGGGCATGTATGTAATGAATTGTGTCGATGTCTTTCCGACACATGCTCCGATCGACAGGGCGCTGCACCGCGGTCTCCCACAGCGTTACTGAGAATTCTTACGACCAGAAGGAAAGTATCTAAAGACACTAACTGCGCAGAACCGATGACCCTAGCAGAACCGATGACCCCAGATGACGCTCGAGATTACTCACACGTGGAGCCCGTGCCGTGGCCACTTGGCTTACTGCAACAACTCGTTCGTTCGCCCGGAAACCTTCTGTGTTAAGTGTGAGTAATCTCGAGTCTAAAGAAAGTGCTCTATTCTGTCGGAAACAGTGAATACACTCTTACAAAGTGGACGGGAAAGGAACGCAGCAAACGAAACAAGAACAGGGCGTCACTCCTTTTCAATCTCGTCTAAATTATTGTCAACAGAGAGGAGTTTGGTGAGATCAGAGTTGGTGCGCCGACGCCACCGTTTTACAGCGGCGAAGAACGGCCTTTGCGCGCCCCTTTTGGGGCTTATCCTTCGGGGGTCTCCGCGCAGCGACCTTCGCTCCTCCTACACGACCGCCAACGTCCGCGCTCGGCGAGGCACTCGAAGGACAAGCGCCGCTGCACTGGGAGGCTCGCGTGCGATGCAAAGGTAGCTCGATGAGATCACGAGCGAAACCGCGTATATGTAGCCATAGTATAGCTGCACAGCCGAACCTCGTTATAACAGAGAGGTTAATAACGAAATAATGGATATAACGAACGAATGACGGTTCCCCTTGGAAGCTCGGTCAACACGGGCTGTGGCGAAGTAATCGCCAGGCCAATTAAACTTCGTTATAACGACCACCACCACCATTCCGCCTTGGTGGCTCAGTGGCTCTGGCATTCAAATGCAGAAGTTAAGTTCGCGGGATCGAATCCATGCTTTAGTGGCGGCATACGAAAGCGTCCGGGTGCTATATGATACAAGTGTACCTCGAAGGGACAGTACGCTGACTTTTAGCGACTCTACTTTCTTTGCAAAACTTTGATGCTCCTTGCCGAAATAAATGTATACCCGGTTGTGAAGCTGAGAAAAGAAGGCAGAATTATTTCTAAAGCAATTTTTCGGTTTCAGAATATCTCCTTCCCGTATACGGTAGTTGGCATCTGCAAACAGTGACGTTGTTAACACGACAAATGCCTGCCACAGTAATGAATAATGGGTAGTGCCAACGATAAACGTGGCATTAGTTGAGACGCATAAGTTGTTGTTGGCAGTAGTAGAATAGTAGTAGTAGTAGTAGTAGTAGTAGTAGTAGTAGTAGTAGTAGTAGTAGTAGTAGTAGTAGTAGTAGTTGCAGCAGCAGTAGTAGTCTGCCCTTTAAAGCCATTTCTAGAGATTGCGAAAGGAGAGGGTTAAGCCGTCCGAGAAATGGTGCCAGTATCTTTATACTCATCACCTTCAGTAGACTGTCCCCTTAAAGAACTTCGGGGCGCCGAAATTATTCCCGAGCCATCCACTACCGCAATTTCCCGTATACAGCCCGCAGGCTGTTCATGTTTAGAAGTGTAAATTTTTCGCTTTGCGTACTGTCAGTGAGTGCGCACTGTTCTGTATTCTTTTTTTCAATATCGCCAAGTATGACCTGAAATTTTTCATGCTGAATTTATTGCGCAGTTTTGCGATGCTTGAGTCATGCGCGATTTGCACGATTGGCTCCTGCACTCTCTTTGGTTCCGGACAATCTAGTGCGTATATTTTTTTCAGCCATAGCTCTGTGGACTGTGCAGCGTTCCCCAGCCTACGTGCAGCTCTAGGAAATTACTGCATGAATATGCCACGCCATACCATAGCTGCCACCAAAACCTCGTGTATGCTAATTTCACTTGTTTGCAAGCGCCAGCGTTCGCTTGTTTGTCGGCCCTCTTCTAAGCGCCTCTGCCCCTGTGCTTTTCACGCCTTCTGCGGCAATGCTTAGAAGCAGTTTTCATCCTGAGACTCTCCTTTAAAAAGCCAAACAGCGACATGAGACGCAGGAAAGACCTCAAGTCTCGCGGCCGGTAGCTTTGGCACTCGTGAACTAACCAAGAAGAATGTCCTGCGTTACCTAACGGCCCCATCGGGTTAAGCAGATCGTATTTTACCCTGATGCGCCCATTTTTGTCTCCGACGGTTTCCACGCGAATAACAGTGCTTTTTGACGCTCTTCCGAGAAAGCTATCGAGAGGCCCTGGTAATCTAGTAACTTTGCCAAGAGAAATACACCCTAACCAAAGCCGTAACCCTCGTACCCGTCCGCTCCCCGATTCTTCCCGTGTAAACATATCAGCT